>NC_084656.1:4663957-4975346 GCF_019802595.1 Syngnathoides biaculeatus
AAATTAACACACTAAACACACTAAATTTTGCCATTCCCAACAAAGCGGGAAAATGCCCCTCAATAGCAAATTGGGCCTCTAATGGGGCTAAAGTCTTACGTTGTTTGAAACAAGCATTAGTTTATCTGATGGCTTTACCCTAACCCTAATTCCCACCGGGGTGAGCATTGAGTGTAAATGGTTGTTTTGTGTAACTAACGGGATATCAGTCCAGTGTGTACCCCGCCTACAACACAAATTCAGCTGACTCACCCAAGATTCAAGATTTAGTAATCAGTGTAAAGTGGTCAAATGGATGGAAACCTTGAGCGTTTAATAAGATGAACTTTATTAGTCCCATGATAGTAATATATTAGCAGTTTGTTCATCTGAAGCTGATGGGCACACAATGATATGGTCAAAAAGTATTTTAAATATCTTATTCCTGTTAATTAGTTGTTAAAGGTTACACATTGTAGTTTATTATTATGTTTATTCACTCACAAGACTTCTGCGCAAGGCACATGGGTTCAGTTCTCCCTCACTAATGGTACAAGTGTGGGTGGTTGTGTTGTCTCTACTAATACAGTATGCTCCCTGTGACAAAACTGTTTGCCATTCCATTAAAATCCCCAGCATGCCAAAATATGTGAGAATACAAAAAATGATGGTCATCTGGATCCTGTCAAGGTTTAAATGAGTTAAAATGAAAAAAAAAAAGAAAATATCAATGTCCTGGTTAAAAAGAGAAAAAAAAAGGCTTTGCATTTAGTCGTAGACATTACACTCTTGCATTCCTGAGTTTATCTGATTTTGTCTGAACAGAAGTGTGTATGTGTGTATGTATTTATCAATTACTTTGAGCATTAGGTTTCTGGTCTATGTCATGTGAAATAGGTTGCAGAAGAACTGAGAAAAGGAAAAGGGGAAACTGAGGCTTAAAGGGCTACTGTCATGAAATGCATGATGTTATTAATGAAAAAACGGCAGCCAATATGGCCCCATGCGTTTTTTCGCCACAAAACATTATTTTGATGTATCCAGCTTTTTGTAACTCCCGCCATGAAAATCCTCTCAAGGGATTTGTTTTCGAGAAGAAGCAGGAAGTGACGTAAAGGACAGCGGCGCCCCCAAATGGACTCGTTTGTTTCCATTAGTTTTAACTCTGGGAAGGTAGCTAGTTGTTCCTTCATGTTAGCCAAAATGCCGGTTTGTTGCATTGTTGGACATAGCTTGAACACTCGGGAGGATGGATTTACCCTTGATAAGTTTGCAAGAGACCCGGTTCGTCGTGAAAAATGGATTGCATGGGTGCAGAGGATGAGAGCTTCGTGGGTTCCGAATAACAGGTAGGTGTGTATACAGGTACTAAAAAAATTATAGTTTGGGGCTGGAACACGTAATCGGTCTCTCATAACGTAACAAAAGATCCGCGTACGAAATATGTCGCTGTGCGCATCAGACGGGGTCGGGTTGATTAGTCTCTACGCCAGCAAAGGCTGCGCTTCGGGCTCGTGGACAGTGGCGGCTCTGAAGAACCCAGCCAAGAATCCCTCACTCAGCTGCGTGCACGCACTAAAGCGCTGAGGCTTGACGGTGTTGTTCATTGTGTACTGCGGCGGCTATGAACAACCCCCTAAAGCAGCACAGCTCGGCTCCATTATAAGCCACATTGGCTGAGGCGCCGTGTTTGGTGGTCACGGCTTCTGCGAAGGCTGCGTGTCAGGCTTTGCGGAAGGTGGCAGCTCTAAGAACCCAGCTAAGAATGCCTCACTCAGCCGCATGTGTGCAGTAAAGCGCCCCGGCTCGACGGTGTTGTTCATCGCGTACTGGGGCATCTATGAACAACCCCCTAAACCGTCATAAGTCACACCGGCCGATTGCGATGAGCCGCAATGGCTCATCTCCGCCGCGGAAGTGGATCGGACGGGGATGCGGTTTGGGCATGATCGCATATCATCTGAATATGGCTCGAAACAATTGTGTAAAATTGCCTAGAGAGCTCGAAACAATAGTGTAATATTGCCCCGGTAACTTCACTCGGTTGTGTGGTTTTTCCTTTTTGAAAAGAGCTTCCGTGTCAGAAGGGACGTGTTCGTCTCCCATAGTTAGAGTGCACCGCGTGTTTTCATTGGCGAATGTCCAGGTGACGTCACGTACAGAGGATGCAGCCAATATGGCGACCAATTGGATGTCGTAGAATGATACTTCTGGAACTTTGCGCATGGATGACGCGCTCTCCGCTCACATTTATTTTTTCGTAGACATTGAAGTGAATCATGTTATATGTATTTTTATTACAATATCTATTTTAGAATTATAGGGATGACACTTGGGCTTTAAAGAATTAACAAGAAAAAACATATGACACAGAAAGGCTGTTTCCTTTTATACTGTTAATACTCATGAACTTGAGTAAATATGTTTACCTGTCTCTTACTTTCTTCTTTTTTGTCTTTAGGCTGCCTTCCCCTCGAACATCTCTTTGCTGTTTTCAGCAGCCTGTGCCAAACTGTGAGCCATAAGTGCCTCCTCCAGACTCCTCCTGGCTTGGTGCACCTTTAGCTCCTGCTCCCTACATTATAAAAATAGACGATAATAACTCATGTTTACGCTTTTTACAGAAGATTAAGCAGCAAATACAAGGAGTTGAAAATTATAACTGCAGGAGTCCCATATCACCTCAGCATCTTCTGAAATCGTCGTCTTGTCTTCTTTGACAGACAAAAATAATGGCGAGAAGTTTCTTTGGTTCAAAATTGTGGCCAGTAGAATATATGTTATGTTCCTGTTTGTGTGTGTCGTTGTTTTCCACAGTCTCCTTGGTGAGTGTTGGTGGGCAAAGTCTCATGTATCACACTTGCAGTCAATCTCAATCAACGGGGTTTATAGTTGCAGCAGAAGGGGACGGAAGATGACGTATTATCACATTCCTTACGTCCATCGTCCGCACATACAGTGTCTTTAAAAAGTATTGATATAGGCTTTGAACATTTTGTGACCTTACAACCCCAATCTTGAATGTGTTTTGTTGAGGTGTTATGTGATAAAACAACAACCATTAGCACATAATTATGTACTTTGTGCTCATGTAATGATGATTGATAATCTTTTCATCCATTTTCTCATCCTCACAAGGTATGTAAATGTGCAGTACACACATCAAATACAGACAAAGAATTATAAGGAAATTGATTTACAGATAAAACAGCAAAAGAAGCAGCAGCCAAAACCTTTATGGGATTAGCTGACCATGTAACAAATGAAGACATACTTTGAGATGATGTGTTAAACAAAATGCAACAACAGAGCTTACCAGCAGAACTAAAAATGTGGAAAAAAATAAGGTACTACATGACAAAATGGGAATTATGTCAGCACAAATACAAAAAAAAAAAAAAATTCTACCAAAAACATTTTTTAAGTGGGCGGCAATCTTGAGCCATGGGAAGTCTCAGGTCTCAACAGCGGGAATGGTAGCCCTGGTACAAAGGCATTACATGATCCATGGATTTAACTTGTGTGCAAAAAACTTTTTTTGTAGGGCTTGTTTGATCTGTGTACGACATAACCCACAAGGGAATGTGCATCCAAAATGTGGTCAGTTTCCTCAAGCTACACATCCGTTCATCCTTCCATCCATTTTCTTAGCCGCTTATCCTCACAATGATCGCGGGGAGGGCTGGAGCCTATCCCAGCTCTCAACGGGCAGGAAGCACGGTACACCCTAAACTGGTTGCCAGCCAATCGCAGGCCACATGGAGACAAACGGCCACACTCACATTCACACATAGGGGCAATTTAGAGTGTCCAATTAATGTTGCATGTTTTTGGGATGTGGGAGGAAACTGGGGTGCCCAGAGAAAACCCACGCAGGCACGGGGTATCACGAACGAGACTCGAGGGCGGACCCAAATCCACGACTCCAGAGACAAGCAGGCAGTACAGAGGAAGCCTTTATTCGTTCCAAGGTCGGTAATCAGTGAGTCAGTCCAAACAAGCAGAAGTAGCAGTAGCGGCAGGCTTACGAGGTTGGTCGAGTAACAGGCGTGGGTCGGTACACAGAAGGTAAACATCAGGCATACAGTGGTGCGGGAATGAGGCATGAGAGGCAACCATCTGGCGAAGGACCAGTCGTCCCCAGGGTCCTATATATACCGGGTTCAACCAGTCGTGATGAGGCGCAGGTGTGCGCCTCCTGATTAGCTGGCCACGCCCAGCCTGGGCTGGAAGGCAGGAGCATGACACGGGGAGAACATGCAAACTCCACACAGGTGGGTCCAGGATTGAACCCGGGACCTCGGAACAGTGAGGCCAATGCTTTACCAACTGAACCACGGTGCCACCCATGATTGATGATGATTTTTTATATTTTTGTCTTACAAACAGCTTTTTGAATATTATTCACCAATCAAACATTAATTGTTCACAATGTTCATTGTTATTTTATTTTTTTATTCATGCATTATAGGGAACATGTTACTCACTGCTTTAAATTAATCTCAAAGACCTATTATCGTAACTAAGGACAGGAGAAGTCCTGGATAATATCCTGAGGCTATAAAGGGTGAAAAACAAATGGAGTTCAAACTTAACCATCCCCTGGACAATTTGGTCTAAACAATTTGACCGAGTATCTGTCCACAGAAGACTAAGAGGAGCATTGCAGGGAGAGAGAAAAGGAATGAGAGCGATTTAGGATGACAAGCACATTCAGAGAGAGGGGAGGGGGGAGAATTGGAAATTAATGGGGGAAAGAGATAAGAAAAGGGGAGCACAGGAGGCATAAATGCTGGAGGGACTGAGTAGATATAGAGTAGACTGAGGGAGGAGGGGTTGAAAAAAGGAACAGAGTGATGGAGTTGGAAACAAAGACAGGTTGAAGACAAACAGTATATTTAAAAAAAGGGACTGAAAATATAAGTGGGGTAATAATTAGTGGAGCAGACAAAGAGTGTTGAAAACCAAACAAGTAACTGAAAGAAAAAGTCAAAAATAAAACGGTAGGAAAATGGAAAGACAGTGGGCAGAATAAATGGCCAAGAAATGTCAGGAGGAAGCACTTGATGAAAGGAAATGAGTGAAAAGTTCAGGCCAGAGAGGAGTGGAGACAGACATATTCCAATGAGTCTGCTGTAATGGCTTTGGCCAGCTGTTTCCTCTGATCTCTTGGTCCACTGGACAGATAGCTTCACACTTCCAGACAGTGTCAGTTGGAATGTGTCTCCACAGTGCCCCCTGCCGTCATGTATGCATATTTTAAATGAATGTTCCTTTACAATATCCAACTAATCCACATTCATGTTATGCATGTAAAAAATACTGTATAAATTCCTGAATGGAAGAGGATTTTATGATATGTAATTTTATGTTACGCTTTATATGATGATTTAATGTAGATATATGTTCAATTACATCATGCATGTGCTATTTTTCATTCAAACTTGAGAGCTAATACCTTAAAAACAAATATCTACTATACAGTGCCTTGTAAAAATATTCGGCTCCCTTGAACTTTTCAACCTTTCGCTACATTTCAGGCTTCAAACAAAGAAATCAACAATAAGTGAGACATAAGTGAGAAATCAGAAATCAACAATAAGTGAAACACAATCGTGAAGTGGAATGAAATTTTTTGGATATTTTAAAATCCTGAAAAGTGGGGCATGCAATATTATTCGCCTCCCTTACATTAATACTTTGTAGTGCCAGCTTTCACTGTAATTACAGCTGCAAGTTGCTTGGGGTATGTCTCTCTCAGTTTTACACATCGAGACTGAAATTCTTGCTCATTCTTCCTTGCAAAACAGTTCGAGCTAAGTGAGGTTGGATGGAGAGCGTTGGTGAAAAGCAGTCTTCGGCTCTGACAACAGATTCTTGATTGGATTCAAGCCTGGACTTTGACTCGGCCATTCTAACACCTGGATATGTTTATTTGTGAACCATTCTATTGTAGATTTGGCTTTGTTTTGTATCATTGTCCTGTTGGAAGATAAATATCCATCCCAGTCTTAGGTCTTTTGCAGACTCAAACAGGTTTTCTTCCACAATGGTCCTGTGTTTTGCTCCATTCATCTTCCCATCAATTTTAACCATCTTCCCTGTCCCTGCTGAAGAAAAGCAGGCCTAAACCATGAGGCTGCCCCCACCATGTTTGACAGAGGATGTTGTGTTCAGGGTGATGAGCTGTGTTGCTTTTACACCAAACATATCGCTTTGCATTGCGGCCAAAAAGTTACATTTTGGTTTAATTTCACCAGAGCACCATCTTCCACATGTTAGATGAGTCTCCCAGGTGGCTTGTGGCAAACTTTAAATGATACTTCTTATGGATATCTTTGAGAAATGGCCTTCTTCTTGCCAATCTTCCATAAAGGCCAGATTTGTGCAGTGTACGACTGATGGTTGTCCGATGGACAGACTCTCCCACCTCAGCTGTTGATCTCTCCAGTTCATCCAGAGCAATCATGGGCCTCTTGGCTGCATCTCTGATCAGTCTTCTCCTTGTTCGAGGTGAAAGTTTAGAGGGACGGCCGGGTCTTGGTAGATTTGCAGTGGTCTGATACTCCTTCCATTTGAATATGATTGCTTGCACAGTGCTCCTTGAGATGTTTAAAGATTGAGAAATCTTTTTGTATCCAAATCAGGCTTTAAACGTCTTCATGATGCTCTCTGCACTTTAAACAGAACCCTGAGACTATCACAGAGCAGGTGTATCTATACGGAGGCTTGATTACACACAGGTGGATTCTATTTATCATCATCAGTCAACCTTGGATCACTCAGAGATCCTCACTGAACTTCAGGAGTGAGTTTGCTGCACTTAAAGTACAGGGGCCGAATAATATTGCGCGTCCCACTTTTACTTTTTTATTTGTTTAAAATTATAAAATATCCAATAAATTTCATTCCATTTCACAAGTGTGTCCCACTTGTTGTTAATTCTTGACAAAAAAAATAGATCTTTATGTTTGAAGCCTGAAATGTGGCGAAAGTTTGAAATGTTCAAGGGGGGCCAATACTTTCACAAGGCACTGTATATAAACTAGTAGAAGGATAATGATGAGACCAAATTTCATTAAAAATTTACTCAATGACGTTGAGTAATGATGAAAGTGACGGGCCTCCAGAGATTTGTCAACAATTGTGCTTAGTAAATAACTAATTAACTACTTTGCTGCTTTGATTTGAATCAATGCAGCATGACTACGAACCACAACAGGCAAACATTGTCACAGGAAAGTATTTCAAGCCACAGTTAACAACCTGCTCTACAGCAAAGTGACAAGTGCTATTGTATGAACTTGCCAAATAGTCTTGTAAGTTTACAGTAGGAGTGAAATGGGAGCAAAAGAAGAGCGGCACACCCCAGGATGCACTCACTGATACACCACTTGTTACATCTTGAGTGGAACTTGGGCATTTGAACAACTCGGTGCTTGTACAAATAGGTTTTCGACCAAAAATTTGTGTTTTCTGTGTGTCGGTTTTTGACCTGGTTCTCAGTGTCCGAACACCGAGCAAAGCTAAACCCATATTGAGCGGGTAGCCAACTCGAACTGAGCGATGGTGAACGCACATGGGCGGTGCTAAGACGAGCTGCTGGCCACCTTGAGTAAAGCAGTCACACCTGCTTGATCCAGTGCGTGCTCATAGAGTGAGCATGTACCTTTGAAAGTGCTTCTGACGACTCTTCTCCAGGCACTCTGGTTTCCTCCCACATCCCAAAAATGTACATGATAGGTTAAGTGACAACTCTAAATTTCCCGTAGCTGTGGTTGTAAGTGCGAATAGCTATTTATTTGTGCCCTGTGATTTGCTGGCGACCGGTTCAGGGTGTACCCAACTTTCAGCCTGTAGACACCTGGGATGGATTCCAGCAGTCCCCCAACTGACCGTTGTGAAGATAGGTGGCTCAGAAAATGGATGGATGGATGGATGGATGATGGATGGATGGATGGATGGATGGATGGATGGATGGATGGATGGATGGATGGATGGATGGATGGATGGATGGATGGATGGATGGAGCAGGAAAAAAATAAATGACGTCTGGGTTCTGGTAGGCTAGAGACGATGGAAAGCCAACAAACAGCTGACTGCATAACTGTGATTAATGCGTGCAGGGGTGATCTGCCTTGCAAATGAGTAAAGATAAAGCAGGTGTTTTCTGTCTTGTCTTTAAAAAGCCACCTGGATGTTACTATATATTTAACTTACTGTTAATGGCGTGCATTTCCCAGTGTGACTGTTTTTCTCCAAAATCCTGCACTTCCTCCTTCAACCTGGTTTCTCATCACTCACATCTCTCATCATCTGTCACCTCTCAGTTTACTGATTACCTTGGTTGGACAGCTTACATCAATCTCCACACATCTAATCTGTCTATGGCTAAGAGGTAGAAGATGGTTTTCCCCACTCGTAGGTTATTTGCTTCCTGTAGGTTATCTTGAATCAATATCTTTGATATCCATTTTTTTCCCCAACCAATTTCGTGCCTTAATACTATTGAAAAGTTGTCAAACGTTTGCTCACGCTTGAAATGAATATTAAGGATATTCAACGAAAGATCCTTTCACAGATGAAAACGGCCAGACTGAACTAGTTTGGGGTTCAAAACAACATGGTGTCAACTATGGGAAGTTATCATCGAGTGGCACGACACATTCAGCAACATTATTTCGGTTATAACAAAGGAGGTGTTGGCAGAGAAATTGTTTTGTCCACCCATGTACCCTGTAGGCTGGTTGTAAGTCATATGGACGAACAACCATTCAACCTCGTGTTGACATCGATTGAAAATTTTGAAAATCTGTGTGTATGGTGGCACCATAATGCAGCTGGTTAGTGTTAGTATCACAAGTCTGCAGACAAAATTTCAAATCCCGGCCTCGCCTGTGTGGAGTTTGCATGTTCTCCCCATGCCTGCATAGGTTTTCTCTGGGTACTCTGGTTTCCTCCCATATCCCCAAAACATGGATTAATTGGAGACTATAAATTACCCGTAAGTGTGAATATGATTGCGACTGGTTGTTTGTCCCCATGTGTCCTGTGATTGCCTGGAAACCAATTCAGGGTGTATGCTGCTTCCTGCCCGATGACAGCTCAGATTTGCTTCAGCATTCCCGTGATCCTCGTGAGGATAAGTGGCTCAGAAAATGGAAGGATGGGTGTGTTTTTGGGATGACGAAGAAATCCACAACACTGAAGAAAACCCATGCAAACAGGGCAAATATTTAAATGCTACGACAATCATACTTTTCATCAGGAAACTCTTTCAGTGCTCTTCATTTATGAACCAATGGTCCACAATCATGATAAAATTGCTCAGGCACCACCAATGCATCTTTTTTTGGGTCCCTCACCAGTTTATAACAAGCTTTCCACAGAAAAGGATTCCATACCCACAAACTCATTCTATTCCAAGAATGATGATCAAGCCCATTATATAACAATAATATCAAATTTGAAAGAGTCCTGAGATTACATACACTACATGTATTGTTTCCATAATGTAGTCTGTATAAAAATCCAGTGGAAAAACTGAACACAAATGCTCACATTAAAAGATGATAATCACCCTTCATTGAACCAAAGCTTGGCATTAACTGTTGCTTTTTACAGGACCAAAACCTGAATGTGCTAAAACAAAATGATGTTCTCCCTCCATCCATCCATCCATTTTCTGAGCCGTTTATCCTCACGAGGGTCGCGGGAGTGCTGGAGCCTATCCCAGCTGTCAACGAGCAGGAGGCAGGTTATACCCTGAACTGGTTGCCAGCCAATTGCAGGGCACATGGAGACAGACAACAGTCACACTTAAAATCACACCTAGGGGCAATTTAGAGTATCCAATTAATGTTTCATGTTTTTGGGATGTGGGAAGAAACCAGAGTGCCCAAAGAAAACCAATGCAGGCACGGGGAGAACATGCAAACTCCACACTGGTGGGGCCGGGATTTGAACCCCAGTCCTTAGAACTCTGAGGCCAATGCTCTATAGCTGCGCCACCGTGCCGCAAAATTATGCTGTTTTGATCATTAATATTGAGGCAATATTTCTACTTGCTGGTTGTCTTAAAGGAGCATTCAATACTTAATAAATTGTTGGGATTTTAGTTCATTCACTTTTCTCATTCTCAGGTTGGTTTTCCGCGGAATGTCGGTGTCGTACTTTCCATAAACAGTTCGAAAATTCCGTTCCACATTTCACTACACCGGCAGATGAGGCGAACGCACTTCAAAAAGGACATCATGAAAAAAAAGCCCGCCTCACATTCTGTATGAAAGTGATACGTTTTTGTCTTCTTTCCTGCAGCATCCATACTCATGTTTGTTGTTCTTAAGCAAGAGCTTAAAATAAGGGGGAACTCGCTGACAGCATGTTTTCCTGTACTGTCATTGTTTGCACATGCGCGGTGAGCAAGGTTAAAACAAATATGGTGATGTCTTTTTTTTTTTTCTCAGCACACCGTCAGGATCGACCATAACTCCAGTCGATCACAATCGACGTATTGAGCACACCTGGGTAAGAGGGTCTGACTGACAGTTCTGCGACCAGCGTTCAAATCCCGGCCTCACCTGTGAGGAGTTTGCATGTTCTCTCCACGAAAACTCGACACGGCATCAACACATTGACCACCCCTGCTGTAAAGCTATTCCTAACCAGTGCACCCGAGGACATTCGTAGAGGATAGATATCCCGTATCACACGGGAATGTTTTTCCACTAGATGGCGTAAAAGTACATAATTACCTGTATATCAACTTGTTGTTGATTTGGGGTAAAAAAATAAATACCGTATGTGCCTTTGTGCAAAGTTTGAGAAATGCTACTGCAGATCTCCTATCACACTCAACCCACACATAAAAAATCTTAAATCTAGTAATAGCAACATTTCATTAGCAAGAATCATCCTCTCACCGGATTTGTTCGTCAGTCACAGTAAAGGCTTTACACAGCGGTTGGGATGTGTTCAGCCAGATTGCTGGGTTCTTCTCAGCTGCCACCGATGTCTGTCCCGTGATAGGTACAGAGCTCATGTGCAGAGCACTGGCGATGGCAGACAGCAGAGTGTCATCATTTGAGTTTAGACCAACACCTGTTGAGACAGCAGGTCAGAAGCTAAAATTGCTGTATTGGGGGTTTGGTTTCTGTAAACTTACTCTGTAGGCCTTTAGGCAGGTCCATTGTACGTAGAACTTCCTCTGAGACATCTGATGCTTGCAAACCTTTCAACCTTCTCTCCCAAAAGAGCTGCAAAGACACAAAAGTATAAGTTGAGTGCAAGTGATACATATAGTAGTTGCAAAAGATAACTGACAATCCAGACAATCCATAAATCACAATGTATGATTTTTCATTTATTTGTATGTTACTGCTGCAAATAAATATTTGACCACAGTCATGAGCATCGCAGGACCACAGCCAAGAGGGGCGTGGCCTAGCTTTCATCTCTGATACCTGTTGCCGGTCACAGCTATGTCACATGAGGCACTGTGATTAGACAATGTATTTAAGTTGGAGTTTTGTCACTGTTTTTTGCCAGTTCGTTAAGTATGCTTTCCCGCATCCAAGGTTACTGCGCCATTATAGCCCAGTCACGCTTTTGGATATGCTCTTTAGTTGACTCATAGTAATCAGACATTGTTTCTTGTGTTTTGCATCCTGCCTTCTTGGACTGTGTTGTCCTGCACAACTTTCGTGTATAATAAAACCCACTGAACATTATGTCCTCATCTTGGAGTCCTGCATTTGGATCCACCCATGTACCGTTGGTTCATGACAACCACCTGCCAATCAGCAAAAATTCTGGCTCTCAAAGACCCGTATGTCCGCTTCTAAAAAGTCAACTTGCACTCCACTTATTATTCTTAACTATTGGTACCTGTTTGAGATCTTTAGCTGTATAAAGACAGTTGTTCACCCCACACCAACACAAGACTCCAACTGCTAACATGGCTAAGACCAAAGAGCTGTCCAAAGACACCAGAGACAAAATTGAATACCTCCACAAAGCTGGGAAGCGCTACGGGGCAATTGCCAAACTGCTTGGTTATAAAAGATCAACTGTTGGAGCAATTATTAGTAAATGAAAGAAGCCAAAAATGACTGTCAATCTCTCTCAGATTGGGCCTCCAAGCAAGATCTCACTTTGTGCCGTATGAACGATCCAAAGAAAGGTGAGGAATTACCCCAGAACTACACGGAACGATCTTGTCAATGACCCGCAGAGAGCTGGCACCACTGTTTGTAAGGTTACTGTGTAAAATCATGCATTGCACAGATGTTTCCCCTGGTTAAATCAGCACACCTCCAGGCAGGCCCGTTTTAGGTTAGCCCATGTCCATTTGGATGATCCAGAGGAGTCATGGGAAAAAGTTACCGTATTTTCATGAGCATGAAGTGCAAAAAGAGTCTTAAATTTTCTCCAAAATGGATGGGGCAGCTTATAATGGGGAGTGTCTTGTGTGTGCACCAAGTTCCAAAATCTGAAAAATGTTGTTGTGTGACTTTAATGAGTGCTCCACCTTAAGTTCTCCCACTTAGAAATCATGGAGGGGTCTGAAATCATCTAAAAAGAAAAATCCAGAAATCACAATGTATGATTTTTTTAACTATTTATTTGTGTAATACAGCTGCAAATAAGTGTTTGAACACTTGAGAAAACCAATGTTAATATTTGGTACAGTAGCCTTTGTTTGCAATTACAGAGGTCAAACGTTTCCTGTAGTTGTTCACCAGGTTTGCACACACTGGAGGAGAGATTTTAGCCCACTCCTCCACACAGATATTCTCTAGATCAGATGGGTTTCTGGGCTGTCGCTGAGAAACACGGAGTTTCAGCTCCCTCCAAAAATTGCCTATTGGGTTTAAGTCTGGAGACTGGCTAGGCCAGGCCAGAACCTTGATACGCTTCTTACGGAGCTACTCCTTGGTTTTCCTGGCTGTGTGCTTCAGGTCACTGTCATGTTGAAAGACCCCGCCACGACCCATCTTCAATGCTTTGACTGAGGGAAAGAGGTTGTTCCCCAAAAGTCACAATACATGGCTGCGGTCATCCTCTCCTTAATACAGCGCAGTCGTCCTGGCCCATGTGCAGAAAAACACCCCCAAAGCTTGATGCTTCCACCCCCATGCTTCACAGTACGGATGGTGTTCTCAGGATGGAACTCATCATTTGTCTTCCTCCAAACATGGTTAGTGGAATTATGACCAAAAAGTTCCATTTTGGTCTCATCTGACCACAAAACTTTCTCCCATGATTCCTCTGTCCCATCCAAAGGGTCATTGGCAAACTTGGGACATGCCTTAACGTGCTGGTTTAAGCAGGGGAAGCTTCCGTGCCATGCATGATTTCAAACCATGACGTCTTAGTGTATTACCAACAGTCACCTTAGAAACGGTGGTCCCAGCTCTTCTCAAGTCATTGACCAAGTCCTGGGCTGATTCCTCACCTTTCTAAGGATCATTGAGACCCCACGAGGTGATATTTTGCATGGTGCTCCACTCGGATTGAGAATGACATGTTTAGCTTCTTCCACTTTCTAATGATTGCTCCAACAGTGGACCTTTTTTCACCAAGTTGCTTGGCAATTTCTCCGTAGCCTTTTCCAGCCATTTTCTTCACTGTATGGAGGAAAGGCGGGCATGATTGAGGACAGCATGCGGACACAAGGGGGAAGGGTGGGTGTGGGAAAGGGATGCTAAAGGGACACCCCACCATAGGTATAAAGTGGCAGTATTTGTTTGTGCAGAACATCGCTTTCGTAAGGACCCCCGAAAATGACACCAACAAAGAGATGCTACCAAATCATCTGGGAGGCTTGACGAAACAAGTTCAGCTGTTGGACATCGGTGTAAACAGAGCGTTCAAAGTGAAGTTGTGAGCAGCGTGGGAGCGATGGATGACAGATGGCGAACACAGCTTTACTAAGACAGGGAGGCACAATGTGTCAATGGATTGTTGATGCTTGGGCTAACTTATCTGCTTCCACTTTTGTTCAAGCTTTCCAAAGGCCAGCACCTTTGGGGGAGCCGCAGGGTGAGACTGACTCCGACAATGACGTGAGGGAACATGGTGTTTGACGGAGAACGTGCCCGGGTGTTAGTTTCGGATACAGAAGATGAGGACTTGATGCATTTGTGGATGTGGACTAATAAAAAAAAAGAACGTGTGTACGTACATTGTTAAATACTTCAATAAAGTACGACCAAACTTGGTTTTGCTCCTGCTGCCTTTTTAAACTGAGTGCATGCATGCTACCCTATGTTTTACACTAACGTATTGTAGTGTCACTCTGAGGATGGAGGTGATCCCAGCATGCTTTGCGGTGCCAAATATGTACATAAAGAGCGTTTGAAGTGAATGTTTTGTTTCAATTATTTCTTCAGTCATGGTTCTGGTTGTTTTGTTGTCTGCTTATTGTGCTTTTCTGATTGCTGTGGGGTTATGATTTTGGTTTGGTGTGAGACTGAGTGAGGATGGCATATTGACTGGTGACTTGGTTGTATTGAACTTTGTGTGAAAAAAACTGATGTGTGCCACTGCACGTGTTGAAAGGATATTGTACTTTATCTTGCTTATATGTGTTTCAAGTTTTAATTTACTGTATTCACTTCTATGTTTTTAATGACCCTTTTACAGAAGTTTTATTGACTCTGTTTCATCCTCTTGTATTTTTGCTAAATTTATAGATGAATTTGTATAAAAAGAATCTATAGTCGTGTTAAAATGGTGGGAAATATCTCTGGGAGTCAGCAGGCTGAGCTCGTGCCTGTTCATAACAGACAGGTTCTGAGAAAGCAAATGCCATTATGTACTATCCTAATCATCCACTCCTTAATGAGTTTGAGCTTTTGCCCTCAGGCCGTCGGCTTAGTGCCTCGAGGAGGATAAAAAGACACCATGTTTCATTTATCCCCAGTGCAATTTGTTTACTTCATGGAAGTTAGTCCATAGGTTGCTCATGTTTTCATATCACTGCTTTTGGGTATTTACCCATCTTTACGTTTCACTTTCTGCAATACAGTACTTGGAAGAATTTTTTACATTTTTGGTTATGACCGCTGGAGCATACAATTTTTCACAATATTGTGTAAGGGTATGGTGTTTCTTCGATTGTGTTTTTTTTTGTGTGTGTGTGTGTGTGTGTGTGTGTCTGTGTCACACTCAAGGTCCACATAAAGTTATGTGGCCTGTAAAAGCAAATCATATGCATCAACATCCATGATACTTGTTTAAAATTTCTATCACAATTTCAAATTGTGAAACGCAATGTTAAAATATTGCAAGCAACAGAACAGTCTTGACTTTTGATTTAAAAATTGGTTATCCATCAATATGTAGTGTATGCAATAAAAAATGAGCCGATTAATGATATGGTTTCATAGTCATAATTCCCCTGTGCAGGAACCGTGAATACAATGTGGCCCACAATTCATTTTGTACCTTGTCCTCTTTGTACTCCTGCTCTTTAAGAGATGATAAGATTCTGATTCTAATGGGAAAACTGAGTAATAACATCTGACGGAAAGCATCACGTATCAATAAAATAATTAATTCAACATTTTGGTGGGTTGATATTTATTATCAGAGAGGGAGAGAGAAACATTGTCTGATGCGTCATTTTGTAAGGATAATATGGAAGCACTGGCTAGTCTCTATCTTGGAAATCCATCAATCATCCAAGCTACTCATCCTCACAAGGGTCACGGGAGAGCTGGGGCCTCATCCAGCCAGCACTGAGCGAAAGGCGGACTACACCCTGAACTGGTCAGCAGTCAGTCGCAGGGCAGATATCAACACCATCACTGAGCAGGAATCAAACCCACGCTGCCGGAAAAAAGTCAGGGGTGTGTACCACTACACCATCAGTGACGCCTACCTCTTGGAAATCCAGTCAGAGCTTATCATTTCAGACAATGATACTTCACAAAAACATACAGAATGGGAGAATGGAACAGATAAACAGACAGAAACAGATACCCAGTAAGAGAGAGTAGGGCTGCACAATATTTTTTTATTTATCGTCACTGTAATCTAAATGCTTAATAATCACACAACATATGGTCCACTGTGATGCAGAGAAAGGGAAAATGTGACAGAAAAAGAGAAAGAGGGAAACAGAAACAGACGCCTCGGGATTGACTGAGTGAGAGTGAGTGCGAGATAGAGAGCGAAGCGCTACACTGTATTTTGTTTATCATCACTGCAATGTACATGTGCAATAGTCACATCATGGGATCCCCGGTAATGTTGGTGTACTGGTGACTCGGTGACTCAGTGTGTGACAGTGACTCAACTGAAATAATGGAAAGTGACATAGTGATTCAGTGAGTGACAGTGACTCAGCTGTAATATTGAAAGTGCCCTCTCTGAGCCACTTATCCTCACAAGCGTAGCAGGAGTGCTGGAGCCCATCCCAGCTAACCAGTGGCAAGAACCGGCATACACCCTGAACTGCTTGCCAGCCATACGCAGGGAAAAAACAAAAACAAAACAGCCAGTCGCAGTCACAATCACATCCAAAGGCAATAGAGTCTGCAATTAAATCATGTTTTTGGGAGATGGGAGGAAGCAGTAGTGCCCAGAGAAAACCCATGCATGGAGTTTGCATGGAGAGAACATGCAAACTCCACACAGGTGGGGCCGGGATTTGAACACCGGTCCGCATAACTGTGAATCAGACCCTCTACCCCAGGGGTGCTCAATGCGTCGATTGCGATTCACGGCACGCCAAGAAAAAAAAAAAGACGTCAGCCGTATTTTATTTAACTTGAGCTCACCGCGCATGTGTTAACTACGACAGTACAGGAAATCACGCTGTCAGTGAGTTCCCCCCTATTTTAAGCTCTCATTTGAAAAATCTTAACAAACATGAGTATGGATGCTGCAGTAAAGACGACAAAAAGGTATCACTTTCATACGGAATGGGAGGCGGACAACTTTTTCACAATGTCATTTTCGAAGTTCGTTTGCCTCATCTACCAGTGTAGTGAAATGTGTCGCAGCCTTTTCTGTTTATGGAAAATACGACACCGATATTCCACCGAAAAGCAAACTGAGAATGAGAAAAGTGAACGAAGTAAAGTCCCAATTGGCCGCACAGCAGTCACTTTTCAAACAGTATAGTTCAACAGCGAAAGCCGCCATCAAAGGATCGTACCAAGGGTTCATCACATCATCGTTAAGAACAAGAAGTCCTTCCAAAATGGTTAATCTCTGCAGGGCGGATCAGATGGTAAAGTGTTGGCCTCACAATTCTGAGGTCCCGGGTTTAATCGCAGACCCACTTGTATGGAGTTTGTATGTTCTCCTCGTGCCTGAGCGGGTTTCCTCCAGGCACTTCGGTTTCCTCCAACATTCCAAACACATGCAACATTAATTGGACACTCCAAATTGCCCCTCGGTGTGATTGTGAGTGGGGCTGTTTGTCTAAATGTGCCCTGCAATTGGCCAGCAACCAGTTCAGGGTGTACCCCTGCCTCCTGCCCGTTGACAGCTGGGATTGGCTCCAGCACTCCCCACGACCCTTGTGAGAATAAGCAGTGAAGAAAATGGATGGATGGAAAATCTCTGCAGCTGTCAAGGAGTACAGTTACACGGCGCTGTGAAGCCATGGCTGATGTGTGGAAGGACATCGGAGATTGTGTTTCTCACTACAGTTGGACAAATCTACTGATGTGAGTGGCACAGCCTCGGTGTGCATTTTCATTCATGTGGTGTTTAGTGATCATCAACGTGCACTCAGATAGTTACAAAAAATGTTTATAGAGTTAATTATGTCATGTAATATTGGCTCATGCAATTATGTAAGGCACACAAACATACACATTAAGAATCCTCAATATACTTTAAAATAAATATGTTTTGCTTTTTTGTAGCGGGTAGATCTTTGTGACTTGGTCATTCTATAAAAAAAAAGGTCATCCCCCAACCCACCAAATAGATGGATGGATAGATAGATAGATAAGCACTTCCACATCCCAAAAACATGCATTCATTGGAGACTCTAGATTGCCCTTAGGTATGATTGTGAGTGTGACTTTTGTCTGTCTCTATGAGTCCAGCGATTGGCTGGCAACCAATTCAGGGTGTACCCTGCCTCCTGCCCAATGTCAACTGGGATAAACACCAGCATTCCTGCGACCCTTGTGAGGATCAGCAGCTCAGAAAATGGATGGATGGAAGAAACCGGAGTGCCCAGAGAAAACCCACGCAGACAGAGGGAGAATATGCAAACGGCAAACAGTCAGGGAAGGGATTAGAACCCCAGTCCTCAGAACTGTGAGGCCAACACTCTACAGCTGCCCCAAAAATATAACACTTGAAAAAACACAGAATCCCAGAATATTGTATACTTATCTCCTTGTAAGACAACAATCAAATAGGACACAGGAAAAAATGTACACCTACTACATTTCCTGTTTCATTCTTCAGAATGAAAGTACTGTTGGGATGCAAGGCACAGCTGCGAGTGCGCAAGTTGCATTCGGAGACATTCCGTAAATGGGAGTGAACTTGTTCCTGAATTCTTTTCTAATACGTAATTGTAAAAATGGATTACGAGGAGCAGAACGTGTTTCTGTTTGCATATTAAGGACTGCTGTCTTGTTTATGTTTTAAAACCTCATTTTAAAGTGCCACTGTCATGAAATGCATGATTTTTAGTATGTTATTAATGAAAAAACGGCAGCCGACATGGACCCATGCGTTTTTTCACCACAAAACATGTTGTCTCGAGGGATTTGTTTTTTGAGAAGAAGCAGGAAGTGACGTAAAGGACAGACCCGCCATCAAGTGGACTCGTTTGTTTCCATTAGTTTTACCTCCGGGAAGGTAGCTCGTTGTTCCTTCGTGTTAGCCAAAATGCCGGCTCCTTGCATTGCTGGACATTGCTTGAAAACTAGGGAGAATGCATTTAACCTTCATAAGTTTGCAAGAGACCTAGTTCGTCGTGAAAAATAGATTGCACATGTGCAGTGGACAAGAGCTTTGTGGGTTCCAAATGACAGGTAGATGTGTGTACAGCTACTAAAAAAAAATAATAGTTTTGAGGTGGACCACGTAATCTGTCCTAACGTAACAAAAGATCTGCATACGAAATGTGTCGATGTGCGCGTCGGACGGCGTCGGGCTGCTGCGTCGCTTCGCCTGCACAATGCAGCACTCAGCCGCGTAAAGTGGCTGGTAATGAAAAGAAGTTCAATACCCCTGTCCTTCACCCTACAACAAAGTTTCTTAAAGTTCCACTGCCTTTTGTGTGTTGTATTTGAATCAGTTACAGCATCTTCTTTTCTTCTTCTGAAGACTTTCTCAAATAATTTTAACACACAAAATATACATTCTTAGGTAAATGTATTTAAATTGTAACTGAGCTCATACAGACTGGAGGGCCCCACTTTTAGGGACAGATATCTAGCAAAGTCAGAGATGGAGGTGTGGGCTTATTGCTGCAGAAATGCCACTGTTTTACCTGAGTACAGGAGTAAGGCACTAAACATTCAGAACTGCTCGTGATGCGATATGGACCAAAAACATGGATGGAGGTTTGGACTGATTGCTAAAGAAATGCCACTGATTTGCCCGAGTAGTCTCTCTCCCTTGATTCCTAGTCTGCGTGTGTATGGGTGCTCATGACTTGGATTGAAATTCTTACAGACAGGATCAAGTACCAATCATAAAACATTTTACCTCAAAACCTTTGGGAGGTTTCAGGTTGATTATCAAAGAGGGAAAATACGAATGGTCCAATACACTAGCTTGTAAGGAGATAAGACGCAAGCACTGGCGAGCCTCCATTTTGGGAATCCAGTAAAATCTCATTATTTTAGACAAAGGTACTTCACATCACGTCCCATCGGAACGAGAGCCGGACGGGTCGTGTTCGGGACGTATTCATACCTCGCTGGCAGAGCGTACGACACGGAAGCGGAGGACATCAGGGGACATCAGTGAGTGAGTGAGTGAGTGAGTGAGTGAGTGAGTGAGTGAGTGAGTAGAGAAAAGACAAGACGGGACTAAATAGGGCTGCACAGTATTTTGTTTGAATATCGTCATTGCAATTTATGTCCACCGTAGTCATATCGTAGGTTCCACTGCGATGTTGATGTCGTGTAATATTGCTCAACTGGCTGTAATATTGCTCACCTGTAATATTGAAAGTGACTAGCACACCCATGTTAGGCTAATAACTGCACAGCCCAGTGTTGTATACTTATGTCCTTGTATAACAACTATAAAAAAGGACACGGGAAACAGTGTACACTTGCTGTAATTCCTATTTCACTATTGAGAATGACCATATTGCAGTCACTGTGATTTGACGGGCGCGTATGTGCTCACGCGCCATCATATCCGCAAATCTGCAGTCGAGCACAAAAAAATCATGCGCATAAAATTTATTACGAGTAGAAATACATAGATATAGAAAGACGCTGCTTATTTTGTGTAGTCTCGACATTAATTTATGTCTTAAATTCATAAACGTTGGTAACAAAACAAGCCTGATCCTAAACAATCAGTATTCACCCGGAAAAAGAGGAAATGCAAGTTAACCATACTGAGCATGTTCGGAAGTTATGCCAAAACAAAAGGTTCCGAGCTTCTTCACGTACTGCAAGCACATTTACGTCAAAAGTCATCAACATCATGAGCCATGTCTAAGGAAATTCAGTTACACTGAAAACATTTCTGGGATATAACACAGGTAATGTTTCAGTATCTAATTATAATGGATACGAGCGGGAGTGCTAGAGCCAATCTCAGCTGTCATCGGGCAGGAAGCAGGGTACACTTTGAACTGGTTGCCAACCAATCACAGGGCACATGTAGACAAACAACAGTCGCACTCACAATCACACCTAGGAGCAATCTCGAGTGTCCAATTAATGTTGCATGTTTTTGGGATGTGGGAGGAACCCGGAGTGCCCCAAGGAAACCCATGCAGGCACAGGCAGAAGATGCAGACTCTACACAGGTGGGGCCAGGATTTGAACCCCATTCCTGAGAACTGTGAGGCAAAGGCTCTAACCAGTTGCTCCACCATGCCAACTATTTTATATATTATTTCACATAGCAATATATATCACTGGCTTAAAAAAATGTAATGGCATTTTTTCCACTACCTTGCAGCCTTGAGTGTATGAGAGGCGGGAGGGTTGAGAGAGAGAGAGAGAGAGAGAGAGAGAGAGAGAGAGAGAGAGAGAGAGAGAGAGAGAGAGAGAGAGAGAGAGAGAGAGAGAGAGAGAGAGAGATTGAGATTTACCTGTCTGGGCTGCTCAGTCGCTCTCTGCAGGTCCGTCTTTACCTTGTTTCCCGGGTGACTTGTAACCTTGGTAACAGGCTGTTTAAAGATGGATGCTGTCTGTCTGATGGGCAGAGTCGTGTTCAGGTCAGGCTTCCCACCCTGGAGAGAGAAGGAGGCAATGTTGGTGTGTCAGGAAGGTTTTGTCTTTGCTCATTTCCTTTTTTTTCTTAATTCCACATATTTATCTTCTGTCCATATTTTGCAGGACACAAATTGAACTGTTTCTGAGAAAATCTTTTCTCGAGTATGAATTAGGCTTTACACTACACTTCAAAGATGAAAAGCCACATTTTTTACTGTGTTACGGCAAAGAGCCACATCGTGCACAAGAAAGAGCCAATGAGCCACATTATACAGACGAACATCATTTTTTAATCACATACATTCCTTTGCTCACCCAGATTAATTGTAAATGTCACACACAAACATGATAACAAGAAAAATCGACTCCTACAGAGTACCAAGACCACCGCCCAGTAATTAAAAAAAAAATTACATTGTGTGCTCTCTCACACATACAAACTGCCAGTTCAACCAAATCTTGTTTTGTAGGTCACAATTCTCATCTAATGTAACACTAAAATATGATTGTAGGTCTGAGTGCAACTGTGAATCAGTAGCCATGCTAATGTCCAATATTCTCTGTACAACTGTGTGGCGGAACAGATGAAGGTCTGTTAACATTTGTTTAAGATTTTGCTTTTCAGGACACATCCTTTCAGCGACAAAACCAAGTCATTTTTTAATAAATTACCATTCATTGTATGGGTTTTTTTCATTTGAAATGTTCCAAGCCGCTTAACATGATGAAAGTGTCTCTGGATGTTTTTTTTTCTTTTTTTAAACTGCATCTAGTTTTCTGTGGGATTTTTCAAAGTGGCTAACTTGGGACTGGGAAATTTAGTCCCTGTTGGTAATTCCATGTCGATGTTCGCGTGGAGTGAGAGGAAGTGAAGACTTGAAGCTCTGAAATGCGATAGACATCTGACACAAAGGGCAGAGCTTTTGTGCTCAACAAAAAAAAAATATGAGCCCTCCCGTTCTGGTAAAAATGTCCTGTGTTCATCCCCATATTTTTGTTTTAACTGTGCCTTTTTCCCTGGCATCAGAAACCAAGCGATTGAGCACAACACATCTACCAACATGCCTGAATGAAAAAAGTGCAGTCCTGTTTTGGATTTTACATGCTGTGGAGTATACTGGTTACCCAGGCAGGCAATGTTTCCAAATCAATCCAGGCAATGTGGCAAATTTGGAGTAGAATTCTTATAATTTACTTCCGCATTTCACTTGAAAGAGGTTTTGCTCTCTTATTCTCAGGGCTCCTTGTATAGTTCAGAAAAAAATAGGTATAATTTACTTTGTTTTGTACATGAAATACTTGTTGACAGGCCATGAGGTTATTGGTCACATCTTTTTCAAAGGCTTTTTCCCCCCATCTTATAAGTTGACAACTAGAACATTTGCTCCAAACATGCAGACATTCTTCTACTTTTCCTATAGCTTGTCCCGTTCGGGGTCGCCACAGCGTGTCATCTTTTTCCATCTTAGCCTATCTCGTGCATCTTCCTCTCTCACTCCAACTGCCCTCATGTCTTCCCTCACTACATCCATCAACCTTCTCTTTGGTCTTCCTCTCACTCTTTTGCCTGGCAGCTCCATCCTCAGCACCCTTCTACCAATATACTCACTCTCTCGCCTCTTAACATGTCCCAACCATCGAAGTCTGCTCTCTCGAACCTTGTCTCCAAAACATCCAACTTTGGCTGTCCCTCTAATCAGCTCATTTCTAACCCAACCCAACTTGCTCACTCCAAGCGAGAACCTCAACATCTTCATTTCACTTCCAAAAACATTCACCACACATATCTATTGCAAAAAAAAAAAAAAAAAAAAAAATACTTATACAGTACTTCAGATCTCTTTTCTCTTGGAAGTGAAAAGTGCAGCAGATTTTTGCAGCTTTACCCAGATGTTAAGGCCAGGTGATTAATCAATTCAAGGAGTTTTTCTTTTGCTCAGGAAGACACAATTTTTGGCATAGTTGTCTTACATGCACTGCTTGCTCTAATTACATGGCTGCAAACAAGAGAGAATCTAGTTTACAAAGGTTGGTGTTGCCAACTTAAGTTTTCCTACATTTTTCAAAAAGCAACTTCTATATTTAATTCCTGTTAAGAAATAAGAGAACTTAAGCAAAATCATTTTGCATGATTTTCTGGAGGATGAGTGGCATTACTCTTTGACAAGACAAATGAACCGTCAACGCTAGATGGTTTCAGTGCTTATTTTATTGTGTTAAATGGTTGAACATTAAAAATTCAATTTCAACTAAATGGTTAAAAATTAAAACTTATAATATTTTAGAGATCATATTTACATGTGGGCGACACGGTGGGGCAGCTGGAAAGCGTTGGCATCACAGTTCTGAGGTCCAGGGTTCGATCCCGACCCATACCTGTGTGGAGTTTGCATGTTCTCCCCGTCCCTTCGTGGGTTTTCTCTGGGCACTCCGGTTTCCTCCCACATACCAAAAACATGCAACATAAATTGGACACACTAAATTGCCCCTAGGTGTGATTGTGAGTGCGGCTGTTTTGTCTCGATGTGCCCTACAATTGGCTGGGAACCAGTTCAGGGTGTACCCTGCCTCCTGACCGTTGACAGCTGGGATAGGCTACAGCACTCCCGTGACCGTCGTGAGGGTAAGCGGCTAAGAAAATGGATGGATGGATGGATGGATGGATATATACATGTATGTTTCATATTACATGTTGGCGGTACAGTCGTCAACTGTTTCGCACTGTCAAAGCATATGATATTAAAAGAGGACTTTAAAGAAAGAGCCAAAAAAGTACTCTTACCGATGAAAGCTCGTTTCCTGTTCCCTTGGTGTTATATGGAGCACAATGTGGAGGCATTCTTGTTATTTTGGTTCTTGTGTTGTCCACAAATATAACAATTTGCTCCAAAAAAGCACTTTTCATATAGAAAATGTGATCCAAAATGCTTCACAGAGATAAACGATGACCATAAAATAGCAGGAAATGTACAACACCCAGCCCTCCCATCCCCACATTTTAAGTTACGTAAGTACACTGCTGAAAGGGGTGTGTCGTATCTCCAGTTGAAGACAGTAGTGTGCATACAATGCAAAAACACACATTTTATTTTTTGAGTCGCTGTCTGAAGTCAAATCAGACTAAACGTCTCCTGTTTCAGATCAGTCAGGATCACCAAAATTATTTTAGTTAAATGCCACAATAATGAGAGAGAGAATTTCGGAAAGAGATTTATATTGTTTTAATCAAGCTCATAAGTTTACGTACATACATTCCCTTCGTATCGAGTAGTATTTCCTTTGAACTGCATGACTTGGGCCAAACCTTTTCAAACCTTTTGGGTAACCTTCCACAAGCTTCTTAGAGTACTCTGCTGGAATCATGGCCCATTCCTCACGACATAACTGATTTAACTGAGTCGGGTTTTTCGCTTGCCATGCTCGCAGACGCCTTTTCAGAGCTACCCACAAATTTTCAATGGGATTCAGATCGGGACTTTTTAGCAGCCACTCCAAGACACTGGCTATTATACTCTAGCCACTTTTTAACCATTTTGGCAGTACGCTTAGGGCCAGGGTGGCAGTAACTGCTATTTCTTCATCAGATGAGGATAAATCTGAGAAATCAGCACTGGGCATCATGGTGTCCCATGTAATCGAACGTCCGAGAAATCAGCACTGGGCATCATGGTGTCCCATGTAATCGAACGTTTGGAACGGCACAGTACACGTCACATACGCTCACGTACATCATGTGACCTGCGAAAATGGCAGCCCCCCTGAAAATTCGGAACTGTCCACAAAAATCTTCTCACAACACTATTAAATGAGAGAGGATTTAGCATCACATTGTCAAAATAGGGTACATACTACATGACCTATTGGATACACTGTTCATGCAAAGCACTGGATTTCTCCTTTAAAGACGTAGCACTATTTGTGTCTGTAAACTTTTGACCTCAAGTAAGATATAACTTTCTCTAAGAAAATTGTCTCTCTCATTATTGTGCCATTTAACAAAATTAATTTTGGTGATCATGACTGACCTGAAGCAGGAGAGGTTTAGTCTGATTTGACCTCAGACAGTGAGACAAAAAAAATAAAATGTATGTTTTTCCACAGTGTATCCCAACTGTTCATGTATTTAACTCTTGTTAAGTCAATTTTATGAGTGCTTTGCAACCATAAGAGACGATGTGGCGGTTACATTATGCAATCTTATTGGATGACATCAAGGTGCGCTGTCGGAAGGTTGTACTTGATATGTCACACCACACGGAAGATATCTAAATGAAATCAAACACACTAAACCATTCCTGATTTCATTTTTCTTCTGCAAAATTGCCAACTATAGATAATCAGGCCAATATCAGGGCTAAAATCTTGTAGTCTGATTCAGGTATTACACATATAAAATTCATAAACATTCGCATGTGGTCAGAATATGCTAAGAATGACTCATACTATACTGTACATGTGAGTTATTTCATTCCATGTGTGCTCTCTACAGCAGTGTTTCTCAACCGGGAATCCCTGGACCCCCTGTGGTCTGTGATGTAATTGGAGGAGTTCTGCAAAAATAAAACATATTTTTTTTAAAAAGCCTATGATATTAAGAGAGGATTTTACTCAAATGTGATTGAGACCTATATCTACCTAAGAGTTGATGAAAAAAAATGCAGGGGATCCAGGATCCCAAAATGGTTGAAAACCATTGTTAAAAAAAATACCCTTTCTTCTTCTTTTCCTTTCGGCTTGTCCCGTCAGGGGTCACCACAGCATGTCATCTTAGATGCACGCATATTTGTTTGGCACAGTTTTACGCAGGGTGCCCTCCAGTGGGGGAAATGTACACTTTTCACTGCTCAACTAAGCACTATGTTAAATGAGTGTCAGAAACAGTTATTTCCTCTTTCTAGTCTTCCATTCCTTTTTTCTTGTTATGTTCTTGTGTGTGCATTAACAGAATGCGTGAACATAAGCATAAGCACTGTCATATGTGGTACAGGCAAAAAAATAAATACACCAGAGGCGTACGTGTTTAAAAGCATGTCAGCACACATGCTTGACATCAGAGCTGGAGCTGGAACAAAGTAGCAGGAAATCCTGCTTTCCGATTGGCTGTCCTTTAACCTCATAAAATCCTGTGTAATAAGAACTCAAGCATGTACAATAAACCCCAATTATTTTTTTACTACACAGGTTTGGAACCTGTGGGCTCAAACAAACCATTCCAGGACAATGGATTAGGATTGGTAATCTGCAATGGCCATTTATTTTGAAGTTTATTTGTTTTTCAAATAAAATGTTAATGTATTTAGCATTTATTTATTTTACTATTTACACTGCTATACAGTGTAAAAAATAGTTAGCCAGTATTTATTTGTACCAAACTGATGCTCAAATCCTTCCCTGCAAAAAGGTTACTGAGAAAATTTACCTTTTAGAAGGATAATGACAAGCATACAGCCAAATCAACAAGCAAGTCATCAGAAGAAATGATTTAATTGCCTAAATTGAAGCCATTATAGAGTACTAAAAAAATTCCACATTAACACATAAAATAAGTTTTTTTAGCTTCTTCACAAATAAAACATGATTTGGCACAGTGAATGAAATGTTTTTTTTCTCATCCTTTTCAACTATATTAAAATTAATACACTACAAAATATTTACTGGGTTTTTTTTTTGGGGGGGGGGGCAAATAATTCTCATTTAGTGCCTGCAACATGTTCCCAAAAAGCTGGAACATGGGCAAATTAAGACTTATAAAAATTTGTCTCCATCGTGTATTCAATTAACCATAGTTTTAAAAGGATTTGGATTACACTCGTTTTTATTTACATGATACAAAATGTAGTGGCATGGTGGACGACTGGTGAGCACATCTGCCTCATCTGCATTTTGTTTGGCTCAATTGCCAACTCGTCTTGATGTGCTGAACTGTATATCCTAATCAAAATCAGGTAGTCTTAATCAGTACTCATGGATCCAAGACCTGACCAAAAGTCCCCCATAAAATAGAGCCACCAGACACTATTACTCTAATTATAATGTCTCAAGGGGAAATTCAACTCATGTTTGTTGTGTACACTACACAGAGTACCAGATCACACAAATGTACGAGTACCAATAAAAAAATTGAGGCTGATCACACGAAGATAAATGAATGTTAAATGCCTGTCACCTGACCTGCCAACCTTTCTGGGTCCTCCACGGTGAGATGTGTTAATATGATAATCTGTTAAACCACCTACACTGAGGATCTTGATCCGCATTACCTTTGCCAGAATGAGTTGGTCATGTCGGAGTCTCTGTTTGTTCTTCTGAAGTTTGCCAGGCATCATCTTTCCCGTCCGGAAGTCGAAACATGCCAAATCCACTGAGTTTCCAAGATAACGGGACAACTGAGGTTTACTCCTGAACTTTTTCCCTGTAGGACTAAAGAAAAACATTTGTATGAATTAACTTTAATCTGATCAATAGTGTAAATCCAATTGTTCACATGAGCCCCCCAAAAAATGTTGTGCCTCTTTTGGTTATTGTGTTGTCCAAAAATATAACAATTTGCCACAAAAAAGCACTTTTCATATAGAAAATTTGATCCTAAATGCTTAAACATTCCTACTCCAACTCCTACATCTCACAACCAAGGTTGGTAGGTATTATTTTATTATTTTTTACAAAATATTTTTACTCCGGGCGGCACAATGGGTCAGCTGGACAGCGTTAGCCTCACAGTTCTGAGGTCCCGGGTTCAATCCTGGACCTGCCTGTGTGGAGTTTGCGTGTGTTCCCTGTGCCTGCGTGGGTTTTCTCTGGGCACTCCAGTTTCCTCCCACATCCCAAAACCATGCAACATTAATTGGACACTCTACATTTCTCCTAGGTGTGATTATGAGTGCGGCTGTTTGTCACAATGTGCCCTGCCATTGGCTGGCAACCAGTTCACGGTGTACCCTGCCTGCTGCCCGTTGATTTATCACATCAAGATAGAGTACATATTATATGAGCTATTGGCTACATTGTTACTCCAAACTACAGGAATTTTCCTTTAAGATTTTTGTTTTCAGGACACATGATTTCAGCGATGTCACCAAGGCATTTTTTCATAAATTCCCCTTCATTGTATGGATTAGTGGCACTTACAATGTTCCAAGTCAGGTGGCACAATGCAAGCATTAGTGTTTATTTTTATTTATTTTTTTTATAATTGCATCTACTTTTCTGTCTTATTTTTTAAAATGACTAACTTGTTACTGCAAAGTTCATTTCGGTCCCTTTTGGAAATTCCAGGTGGATGTTATTGTGGAGGGAGCTCAAGTGAAGATTTCAAGCTGTGAAATGCATGATAGATGTCCGACACGAAAGGCAAGAGTGACTGGCCGTTGCACTCAAAAACAAAAAATTATCTCTCCCGCTCTGGTAAGAACGTCTTGTGTTCAACCACATATTTTCAGTGCACTATGCATTTTTGCCTTCCATTTTGAGAGGAACATATAATTTTCTCCAAAGATCACGATCCGACTCTGAAACTTCAAGGTATTTTCATTCAATGCGCAGGGTAATTTTGTGAAAATACTGTGTTAACCTTTCCTGCTACGGTCACGTGACCGTGGTCGGGAGACACAGGGGAGACGTCTTGTCCGGAGCCAATGTTGTCCTCCATGTGGTTAAGTCTTCCTTCTCTCAGTGCACAGATGATCTGGTTGTGGAACGATAAAGGTACTCTTCCCTGGTCACATTTTTTTTTCTTCTCACCCTCCCGCTGCACACGCCTATTCAGTCCCGTCTCACTCACACATTGATGCACACACACATTGAGCATGTTGTCAAAATACCCATAACAGCCGTAATAAACTCAAGCAAAGTGTGCACGCACATGAAATAAAAACAGAACTTTGATATGATTTTCGTGCCTTCACAAGACCCGTGGGTTGGCCTGATAGGTCAAACAGAAGTAGCTATCAGAGCGGTCTTTTCTGGACAATCATAAAACAAAACCATATTGTTTTTTTATATGAAATTGACACTTTTATAATGAGTCCATGTCAGAGAGGTCAAAATAGCCAAAATACAGAAATATTAAGATGGCAAAAAAATTAAGTTCAGTGTTCCCTCACTAAAACATGGTTCACTTTATGCGGCTTCACTATTACTTCATCCATCCATTTTCTTTGCCGCTTATCCTCACGAGGGTCGCGGGGAGTGCTGGAGCGTATCCCAGCTGTCAACGGGCAGGAGGCGGTGTACACCCTGTGTCACGAACGAGGCTCGAGGGAGGACCCAAATGCACGACTCCAGAGGCAAGCAGGTAGTGTACAGAAAGCCTTTATTCGGTCCGTGGTCAATGAACAGCGAGTCAGTCAGGAAAAGCAGGAGTATCAGAAGAGGCAGGCTTACGAGGATAGTCAGGGAACAGGCGAGGGTAGGTACAAGGTAGGTCAGGTATACGAGACTGCGGGAACGAGGCATGAGAATCAACGATCTGGCGGAGGACTAGTTGTCCCCCGTGTCCTATAAGTACCGGGTGCAATCAGCCGAAACAGGGTGCAGCTGTGTGCCGACTAATTGGCTGGCCACGCCCAGCCTGGGCAGGATGCCAGGAGCATGACACCCTGAACTGGGTACCAGCCAATCACAGGGTACATAGAGACAAACAGCTGCACACACAATCACACCAAGGGGAAATTTAGAGTGTCCAATTAATGTTGCATCTTTTTGGGATGTGGGAGGAAACCGGAGTGCCCAGAGGAAACCCACGCAGGCACGGGGAGAACATGCGAACTCCACACAGGCGGGTCTGGGATTAAACCCGGGACCTCAGAACTGTGAGGCCAACACTCCACCGTGTCCCCTTCACTATTACTTATTATTAATTATTTATTTATTATTTGTGCATGCGTGTTTAATTTTTTACAGTGTAAGAAGGCTTTTTTTTTTTACAACGGAGGAATGCGCATCGTGTTTTGTATTCTGAGTCGCTAAGGGAAACCCCGCATCATGTTCTGTATCCTGATTCGCTGTGGGAAACCTCGCAGCGTGTTCTGTCTCTCATTTGGCTTGTCAACCGGAACTGCCACCGATGGACGGCCGGCAAGGCCCGCGGAATTTCCGCGCAACGTGTCGCGGCTTCAGCTCTCAAACATAATTGAAGGTTACATGTCTGTCCATCCATCCATCCATTTTCTGAGATGCTGATCCTCACAAGTGTTGCAGGAGTCCTGGCACCTATCACAAGTATCTTTGGGCAGGAGGCAGGGTATACCCTGAACTGGTTGCCAGCCAATCACAGGGCACATGGAGACAGATAACAGGCACATTCACAATCACACATAAGGGCAATTTAGAGTCTAATTAATGCATGTTTTTGGGATGTGGGAGGAAACTGGAGTGGCTTGAGAAACTTCACACAGGAGGATGCTAAAAGAGGACGGATGGAAGGATGTTTATGAATTTATTCCTCAAATAAATGTGGCCTCAAACGATTGCTGATCTTTGGTTTCCTTCTAGAATACAGCCGTGTATCTTTTTTTTTAATCTACGAACATTTGAACTGTGAGAGTGTTTGATAAGGGAAATGTGAGAAAATGTTAAATGGGAAAAGTTTATGATTATTATGGTTAAATGTGTGGTTTAACAGTCAAAAACTTACTGTAAATGAAAAAAACATCCTGTCAATGAAAAAATATATAATGAATGATAAAACAAATGAAAAAGGAAAAAAAAAACCTACTACACGGATTTCACCTAATGGGTATTTTTAAGGAATGTAACACCCACACTAAATGAGGAAACTCTGGAAACACACGTTCATCTTCCACTTGTCCTCACTCTGGTCACAGACATGGTGGAGCCTATCCCAGATAACTCTGGGCGAGAGGCGGGGTACACCCTGAACTGGTCGCCAGCCAATCGCAGGGCAGACATGAGTGAACATTGACACTGTGTCTTCAATTAACCTACCATGCATGTTTTTGGGACGTGGCAGCAAACCGGAGTACCTGGAGCAAAGGCAGGCATGGGGAGAGCATGCAAACTCCATACAGGCGAGGCAGGATTTGTTTTCAGGTCCTCAGAACTGTGAGGTGGACGCACTAATCAGTCGTTGACAATGCTAATATCTATTTTATTTTATTTGATTCTACAAATCCATGTTGGAGAGTCGCTCGATCGAGGTCTAAACAGCCAAAATACAGAACCTTAAAAATATTCCAAATTCTCAAATTTCAGCCTCTCAACAGAATACATTATCTTATTTCTGCAGTCCTCCACGAAAGCAGACTTGATTATCTCTGTTTTTCATAAAAATAAGAAAACGAAGATGCTGATCTTTGTGCAATTTCTTTTGTTACATTCCAAACAGTGGCTCAATCATAATGAATTTATGGAAGAAAATAATCAGTTTTTAATGTATTACAAAAATAACCACGATTTCCAAATAAACAATCAGTTTAACACTAGTTGATAAAATATATATTTTCATTATGAAGTTTATTGTGAAATAACTTTTCACCTGATTATTCATTTCATACAGGGGTGTCAATTTTTTTTCACGGGCCACAATGCAGTTGTGTTTTTTTCTGAGGGCTGTTAGCCCCATAAAGATTTCCTCATAATAATTGCCTCATTATATTTACACACAAAACTTATAAACTCCTTTTGGAATCGGAAATCAAGGCTCTGTTTATGTTTGGTAAAAAATGCTTATATTGCAAACTTATCATTATGATACATGACAACTTGAAATTTTGGTACAGATTTTGACAAGAATGATTTGCCTTCGCAGGCCACATAAAATCATGTGGCGTGCCGGATCTGGCCCCTGGGTCTTGAATTAGACACCTGTGATTTAATATGTGGAATAATCAGTAGAATAATCGGTATAAGCGATTCTAAAAATATTTTTTACCAGTAGGCCTAATTGATTTTTTTTTTTTTTTTAGAATCTATTTGACTAATTTAATGGACCTCCAATCCTGTGAGCATTGGCATTTAATCCATAGTTCCAGACAAACATCTGCAGAAAACAATATCCCTGAAAATAAAGTAATTTTAGGCTTGTTTCTGTTGACATTTTATTTTTGTCAGATTTAGCCCCGTACAAATATTGGAACAACAACGACATCTGCCTGTGATGTCAGCAGCAGAAAACGAGTACATTTCCTCATTAAAGTACAGTACATCGTGCACTGCTATGTAATTTTGTGCTGTGTGGTATAATGTCGTTGACATTTAAAGTCTGAACGTTTTGTTTCTTAATAATGAGTGAAAATAGTGAGGTTAGATGCATTTCAGTAGAACTGTTTGTTAAAATCAATCACGGTAATGCATCATTACACAAGGAAGGCAATTATTGTCCACATATATGCAAGGGTTTTGTAACTTCAGTGTTGTATTTAATCCACTTACTTTTGAATAAAAAGTTTGGAAATACTGTAGTTTGATGCAGGCGGTTCCTTGCTCTTAAAGGCTTTTTGTACAGGGGTGGGACTGTGTGACATTGGAGAATTTTGTTGACGTGCCATGCTAGTGTTGTGTTCATATGACTTGAATAAGGACTGTCATGTTTTTAAAGATAATTTTGGGTCAAAGATTTGACTGGCGACCAGTTCAGGGAGTCGTCCGCATTTCGCCCAATGTTAGCTAGGATAGGCTCCGGCAGTCCCGCGAACCTTGTGAGGATTAAGCGGGTTGGAAAATGGACATGGATATGGATTTAAGTATGCAAACGGTATATGATAACTTGGCTTGAACAAAGTCTGTGAGAAGGACATGTGGCGGCTGATGCTGTGTTTGTATCATTTTAATCATTTTTTTAGCAAAAAATATGAAGAGAATTTGTCCATATGAAATATGCAAAAGGACTTCTGGACCTCTTAGTTCCATTAACCGACTAAAAGAGGAGTTAAATCAGTTCCTCCTGCCTTTTTGCCTAAGTGGAAGTGATCATGTCTTGTTACCAAAGTTTGTTTCTCAATTGGCCCCGCGATTGGCTGGCAACCAATTCAGGGTGCACCCCACTTCTTGCCTGAAGATCGCTGGGCTAGACTCCAGCACTCCCGCGAACCTTGTGAGGATAAGCGGCTCAGAAAAGGGATGGATGGCTGGATGGATGGACATTTCTCAGTTGGTAACTACGTTGAATACTAAATCGCCCGTAGGTGTGAATGTGAGTGCAAGCGGATGTTTGTATATATGTGCCGTTCAACTGGCTGCCGACCAGTTCAAGGTGTATCCTGCTTCTTGCTCGAAGATAACTGGATGGATAGAGGCTACAACACGCCCGTGACCCTGGAGAAGAAAAGCGGTACAGAAAATGGATGGATCTTTCTCAATTGGCAAAATAGCCTGAGAGGTAATCTTGACACAATGTGACGAAAACGCAAAGAAAACATCTGCCGACTTCATGAGCTGTGGTTGCGTTTCACTGCTTTTCCAGTAAGTCGACCTGCTGACTGTTTTCCTGACTGGAAACTGATGAGTCATATGACAAACCAAACTGAAAGTAAAGCCAAGTCACAGCTTATGATGTACTTCACGTTACAGAGTGGGGAAGTGACGCAGAACAGATATTTGTGACACTGATCTGTCTGAGCAACAGGAAGTGACCGCAGCCATAGGTGGTGGCTATTTTATTTGCTTTTTATTGCCTTTTCAATAACGTTGTCATTGTTTATTAAAGTACAGTAATTTGGGAATGTATGAATTGTCATCTACCCTTTTTTTAACAACCACCTGCTTTTAAAAGCTTTGGGATCAATTATAAAATATAGGTCTGAGGCTAACGACCTTAATTTGACCAAGAAAATGATTAGGTTTTTTTTTCGTTTGTTTTTTTGACTGGGCAACATGTCAACAGCAGACACTAAACTAATGGAAAATAACTAGTGGCAGTAAGGTAGTATTCGTTATGACGGTTTTGAAACCATGATAGGGAGTAGCATTTCATTTGCATTGTACACTGTATACATATATCCACTTGACGTGGTGGGAGCATACAATATGTTTCAATAGTTACACACACGTGACCATCCTCGACAGGGAACAGTAAATTGACTTGCAAACAATTCTTACGATGACTGAGACTTTAGTGCGGAGTAGTGGTTGACCTAAACGAGCAGGTCAACCACATCCAACACTTGCATTTCTCCGTGGCTGATAAGTGACCAATCAATACTTGAAACAGGACAATGTACCTGTAGTAATAGACGTCGCTCTTGCCAGCGCTCAACCCAGACTTCCTGATTACTTCTTCCTTCTTCCAGCCGGGTGGCAGAGCTGCACAGTCCGACTTCCTCTTCTCCATCCGAACCCACTTATCGATCCCAGGATTCAGATCCGTTCAAGTCAACTGAACTTTTCGTGGCCCTCCAGCTAACTACACTGGAGGCAAACCCGGCGGAATAAGCACCGACGTCACAGATGTTTCGTTATTGCCGGCTCACCCTGACTCCACCGTCTCTAGCTGCTTGGTTTGTGTTCCGTGAAAAGTGCCCCCGGTGGACCGTATGCCGCGAATGAAGCGTCCCCCTTTGGAGAATTTACTTCGATTGACCCCCCCAAAGTAAAGGAAATCACAAGTCCGTTGCGGTCCGAGCTGGGTTAACGGCGGGCTGCGAGCCTGCTATGACGTCAATCCAGACCCGTCACACTCCTCGAGATCTTCTATTTGGACAGACCAGTCACTTAAGTCAAAGAGTTTTTATTTTTAGCTACAGTACTACTGTACCTAGTACCTTCTCAGCAAATGGCAGCTCTGCAACCGAAATAACAAAACTAAACGTTATCAAAGTAACAAACCGTTTATAACCTTCATACGGACATGTACATACATTTATCTTTATCCATTTAACGCATGACATTATTGAACAATGGAAGCATACACCAACCATTCAATCATATTGTGGGTGAATAAGAAGGCCGTTTTGCATTCATGCAAAAACATATCGTTCTGATATTTCTAAGGGGAAACCATTAAACGACTTTTTTATATACATGTTAGAACATGATAATATATTACTTTAAGCCAAACGTTTATAATAATTTTTCATAGCAAGTCTCTAACCATGGCGTAACAGATAAACACTTTTTACTAAGGTTGGGGCGAGGAGGCGGGCGGGGGAGGGGTGTCGAGCAATGGGATGATTTAACACAGCAATGGTGCCTGGACAAAGGCGAGAGTGACCATACTTTTCACTCTTTCACAGCTCTGTTACAAAACAGTGATGTCACGGAAGAGTTTAAAGGGGCCTCCAGCGGCCGTCAAACTTGACAGAACGGTCCCATTACATTTCCACATGGTCTTTTTTTTTTTTTTGAAGGGCGTATACTACAGTATACTACACTAACATCAATGAATGCACGAATAATAAAACATGAAGCCAATCCTTCAGACCACCACCAGTGAGATGCAATAATCATTTAATTCACAAGCATTTGTAGCACAATAACTGTATAATATACATAACACTTTAAAGGTATATTTCAAAACTTTTTACATCAAGTAACACCCCGCAAAAATACTTGGGTCTCCAACCACCACCATCCTGATCAACATTAAAATACAGAAGCATAGTAGGCCCAAGTGGTCATCAAAAATAAGTTAGATTTTTTATATCTACGATTATTATTATTATTATTATTATTATTATTATTATTATTAGAGAATTGTTAGGAAAGTAAGACTATTGTGCAATTTGAACTGTACCATTACATTCAAGCAGTGCTTCTCAAAATGTTTCTACAAACATAAAACAACCACTTAAATAAAGATTTGATTATAAGCTTAATGTTATATGACACTAAGCTCATTTGAGTTGAATTGTTATAAGTGCATGTCTTTGTAATGATAGGCTCAGCAGCATCCACCTTGCTTTTGTGCTTAGTTTTTTTAACTTAAAGTGAAGAGAACCCTTTCTCATACAAATAGGAGATCATAAAAGAAAGGAGAAACACTTAAAAGGTAAATGTGTTGATTTCGTGGGGCTTACCGGCTGTGGCAATCAGGAGGCTGCCATGATGTGAAGCTTCCTGTGTTTTGGCTACACTTGTACCACAGCATGACACAATAATGGAGCACTGTTTCCAGTTTTGTCCAAAAATGCCTATAGCCTCACCTTTGACTATTTCCAGGCTAAAAAAAAAAAAAAAAAAGATAATATATTGCAATAATGACAGAGAAATAACACCACACAACCTTCCTCGTCTGACAGCATGGAAGAAATAAGAACCCTATTACACAGCAACAAAGGTCAAAGCATCAAAAGCTTTATGTAACGAACATACATGCAATACAGTGGCAACACGCTGTGGAACTATTTGAGAGTACTTATTAAGGCTATAATCCCCTATATGCGAAATGTCACATGATCAATGACAAACATAGGATAGCAGACGTTCAGGGTATGTCAAGATATTTATAACTAAGTTGAATGACATGATCGTTTGAAGCCATATTTGCTAAAATTTTGTTTTCTACATGGCTTGTGTCCATGTAAATGAATATGATACACTACATGTAACCCAAAGCAAAACACTAATCTATTGTAATGTTTGGTGCTTCTGTGGGGATAACTTCTGCTTGAAAAGATATTGTAAAGATTTAGCGTTCCTATGGGTGCTTCCAAGCGAGGAGGAAGTACCTTGTTTTGCCAAATGCGGAAGTAGGTTGCCCATTTTCTGGAGTGCATGTAGTTTCTGTTGCCCCATAGGGTGAAATTCTGCATTCCAACAACACAGGAAATACATAAATTTAATTACATTTAACTGCATTGCATTTCCGCACGTTGGCACAGCGAACGACTGGTTAGAGCGTCCGCTTCAGAGTTCTGAGGATTGGCATTCAAATCTTGTGCCTGCCTGTGTGGAGTTTACATGTTCTCCCTATGCCTGCGTGGGTTTTCTCCCACATCCCAAAAACATTAAATGGGGAGTCTAAATTGCACTTAGGTGTGATTGTGAGTGCGATCGTTTGTTTGTCCCTATGTGCCCTGCGACTGGCTGGCAACCAGTTCAGCGTGCACATCACCTTCTGCCCGAAGGTAGCTGGGATAGGCTCCAGCACTCCTGTGACCCTTGTGAGGATAAGCGACTCAAATAATGGATGGATGGATGTTTACTCAAATAACAATTTGGATAGATTGGACTTGTCACAGTAGCATTAAATAATCATACGTTATACTTTGACCTGTTAAGAAGAAACTGTACTTTTTCTCCACTTTTTTTCCATCCACGTGCCACTGGCTACTTTTATTCACACACATGTACGTGCACACTACAGTTGAAGTGAAAATACCATAAACAAGAGAGTAAAAATCCAATAATTTTTCAATAAATATTGATAACAAACAGCCTCTTCATTCGGTAAAACCCTATCAATCCATCCATCCATTTTCTGAGCCACTTATCCTGACGAGGGTCACGGCAGTGGCGCAGCCTATCCGAGCTGTCCTCAGGCAGGAGGCAAGGTACACCCTGAATTGGTTGCCAGCCAATCGCAGGGCACATGGGGACAGACAAGAGTCATACTCACAATCACACCAGGGGGCAATTTTTAGAGTCTCCAATAACTGCATGTTTTGGGGATGCGGGAGAAACCGGTAGACCCGGAGAAAATATATGGAAGTAACTGGTGGACTTCTGTGGATCAAATCCCATATTATCCTAAATATTTGTGTCACGGACGAGACTCAGGGGTGGACCCAAATGCACGACTCAGGTGAGAGGTAAGCAGTGCGGAATAAGCCTTTATTCGTTCCAATGTCGGTTACCAGGGAGTCAGTCCAAACAAGCAGCAAGATCAGTAACGGCAGGCTTACGGGGTGGGTCGGGAGACAGGCGTTGGTCGGTACACGGGAGGTAGACGTCAGGAGTACGGTAGTGCGGGAACGAGGCATGAGAGGCAACGATCTAGCAGAGTCTCTGTCGTCCCCCGGGTCCTATATGTATTGGGTCTAATCGGAGGTCATGAGGCGCAGGTGTGACCCTTCCGATTAGACGGCCACGCCCAGCCCTGGCTGGAATCCAGGATCATGACAATTTAAGTATCAATATCTCATTAAACCTTACACAGCTAAGCAATTCAAGTTACACACCATTTCTGGAAAAAATATTAGCTGATTTAAGACGTTGGAATAACTTGTCCATATCATTAGTGGGAAGCATAATTCCAATAAAAATTAAAATCTTACCTCAAATATATTATTTCTTTTCATTTATTCCATTCAAGACCACAATTAAATTGTTTCAAACCTCACCAGCAATTAATTTTGATTAAAAAAATAAGAAAAATAGAACCAGTCTACCCACTCTTCAGAAAAGCAAACAGTAGGGAGGCCTAGATGTTCCCAACTTTAAAGACTATTATTTAGCTAACCAATTACATTATCTTATCACATCGTTGCATCACAATGACGAGTGTGATTCTTGGTTAGCATTGGAACAAATAGACTGCAACAAAATCCAACTCCCAGAACTCCCATTTATTTCCACTATTCTTAAATGTTAAATGTTTTAAGAATCCAATAATCGCATCCACTTTAAGGCTTGAATCTACTGGCTCTCAATTTGCTCCCAGTCATAATCCAGATTTTAAAAATTAATGATATACCCCTTCATTTTAGCAACTCAAACAACATGTAATTGACTACCTACAACAACGATTTAAAAATAATATTTTTAAGGAAGCGTGCTGAACTGTTCCAAAAATTCCAATTAACACGTGGGAATTTTCTTCATTACAATAAATTAAAAGCCGCAATAAAAAAAAAAAAAAAAAAGAATCCCAACACTAATAGCTCGCTTAGCACACTCACACAAATCACTGTATACTTTTTCACTTATCACATCTGGGCACATATCCATGTCAAAGTGTGTCAGCCCCTGGGGGCTGATGTGGGCTTGGGGGGTTGAGGGTGTCGGACCAGGGTCTAGCACATCGGTGATGTTTCCTGCTCTGAGCGCCCTGCCCCTCTGCTCTGCCTCCCCCACTGGATTTTTAATGCACCACATACACCCATCTTTTGGAGGCAGTTGTTTGTGAGTGGGTTTTGGGGGGAGGGGAGGGTGTTGGCTACTAAGCTGTAGTGCCTGGCAGCCTTGCCTTCCACCCTCACTGGCCCTCCAGATTTTAAATGCACCATACCAGTCGGGAGGCGCTGATTCACGGGGTAGGGCCAACGACTGCCTGTCTGGGGCCTGACAGTCATAGTAACAGGGTGGGCGGTGGGGGGTTACACTTAACTACGTGGCAGTGCTCCTGAGGTGGGACCCACTGAGCTTGGATGACTCCTCGGTATGGGGGGCTTCGCTCTCATGGCCCGTGGCTGCTTCCCACCCTCATCATTCTCTTGTCGAGTGCCCCTATCTGCTCCCTTTCTCCAACTAAAAAGGGACAGTCTCCCTTCCTCTGGCTGAGCTCGGAGTGGCCGCATCATGGGCCCTCCGGGTTTTGTGGGGCTTCCTGTTCTCCTGGAGGTGGGGGTGGGCTGGCGGGGCGTGTGAGTCGGTGATAGAGGGAGGGTGGCTGGGAGGTGGCATTGGGTCTCTGCGGCCACTTGTTGGGGGGCCTCGGAGGGGGTGGTGGACCATCCTGTGTCCCTCGGCATGGGATGTGTCCTGTCCAGAGGGTTAATCTCAGGTGGGCCCCTAGTCCCAGTTCCGTCCTCGATTGATTGAGTGAGGTCCTTCGCGTCCGCCTTTCAGACACAGCTATTATGGGACATTTCTGACTTTTCTCATCATCAATGGTATGAATTCACTCGCATGTGTCTGTAGGCACACACCTCTGGGATTATTTCACTGGGTATGAGACTACTCACTCATTGCTACAAATAATGTACACATGAAGTGCTTATGTATCATCCCATTTATGTTCTCGTTCGATAGACTTCTGTAATTCACTTAGTTAGTCCCAGATGGTTTCAGGATCTTTGTCTTGCACGTTTCTTGTCCTGACCTTGTCCTGTCCTAACTTGTCCTGTTCTTCCTCCACAGGGTGTAGCGCTACAGTCACATGCAACATTCATATTTAATGTTTCTTTGTTGTAGATATGGAATGATTTACTTTTATTTTCTTTACAGTTAAAGCTTTGTCTTTTCTCTCTCTCACCCCTCTATAAACTCTGTTTTTTTCAAATGATCAACTCTGATCCTCAATAAAACACAATCACAGAGGAATCTCAAAAACTCCAGTGTGACACAGTAAAATTGTTCCATCAAAAAGGGGATGCAAATTCTTCATTCTCCTGGATTTAACAGTCGAACAGCACACACAAAAAAAGTTTAATTGAAGACAATTTATTCCACCACTGTTAATATACTGTAATTGTATAATAATATCCATCCATCTAGCCATCCATTTTCTGAGCCACTTATCCTCACGAGGGTAACGGGGAGTGCTGCAGCCTATCTCAGCTGTCAACGGGCAGGAGGCAGGGCACACCCTGAACTGGTTGCCAGCCAATCGCAGGGCACATGAAGATAGACAACAGTCGCACTCACAATCACACCTTGGGTAAATTTAGAGTGTCCAATTAATGTTGCATGTTTTTGGTATGTGGGAAGAAATCGGAGTGCCCGGCGAAAACCTTCGAAAGCATGGGGAGAACATCCAAACATCCAAAACTCCACAGAGGCGGGCTGAGGTAGTTTGCATGTTCTCCCTGTGCCTGTGTGGGTTTTCTCCGGCCACTCCGGTTTACTCCCACATCCCAGAAACATGCAACATTAATTGGACACTCTAAATTGTCCCAGGGTGTGATCGTGAGTGCAGCTGTTTGTCTCAATGTGCCCTATGTTTGGCTGGCAACCAGTTCAATGTGTACCCCGCCTGTTGACAGCGAGGATAGTCTCCAGCACCCCCCATGACCCTTGGGAGGATAAACGGCTAAGAAAATGAATAGTTGTGTGTGTGTGTGTGTGTATACACACACTCATAATTTTCATTTAAACTAATTGTAACCCCCCTTGTGAGGCTGCGAGTGGGTGGGGACCAGTTCAGTACCCTGCTTCTTGTCCAAAGATAACTGGGATGGGCTCCAAAACGCCCGCGACCCAACTAAGGATAAGTACAAGAGAAAATGGATGGATGGTTGTCAGCCAAAGCAGTAATCAAAGCAGAGTTAAAGGTAGTGTGGTGTTTACATAATTCACCCGCGGGACCTCGAGTTGGGGTGCGGGGTTCCGCACGGACTGTTTTTGTTGTTGCGCTTCCGGAGGAAAGGTTAACAGAGTTCCCGCCGTTATGCGAGTAGTTTGGTGATGTCGAACAATAAAGCAAGTTCTGTTTCTGTGTCCGACACTCCGCCTCCGACTCCTTTTCTCCGGCGCTACACTGGTGACCCCGACGTCAGTCCCGGCGTTTTCGAGACTGAAACGAACATGGCAACCGCCATCCTCAAATTGCCGGAGTTTTGGGAGACGTCCGCGGCAGCGTGGTTCGCACAGACTGAGGCTCAGTTCGCCCTCCGCGGGATCTCAGATGATTCCACGCGTTACTACCACGTTGTCTCAGCACTCGGGAGCTCAACGGCGGCCAGAGCAGTGAACTTCATCACCTCTCCCCCGGCCCGAGATAAGTATGCTGGGATCAAGGCTCACCTTCTCAAGGTTTTTGAACTTTCACGGCCGGAACGTGCCCAACGTCTGTTGGCTATTAATGGACTGGGGGACAGCAAACCTTCCGAACTCATGGAAATGATGCTAAACCTGCTGGGCACGGAAGAGCCCAATTTCATTTTCATGGGCCACCCCTACTTTCCGCTAATGGCTCCCCTATCCGCTCTTATGGCATGAGGACTGTGGACTTGTGTTTCGGGAGTCAGCGCTTCACATGGGACTTTGTCACTGCGGATGTCTCATTCCCTCTCCTCGGCGCTGATTTTTTTTGTGCCCACGGGCTGCTGGTGGATGTTAAGAGGGGCCGTCTGGTGGATGCACTGACTTTTTCCACGGTCGCCTGTGTCCGCAATGAGGCGACTTATGGTGGTCTCTCCAGTTCGCTATCGGACGGCACCAAGTACCAACTCCTCCTTGGTGAGTTCCCTGCCTTGACACGGCCCACTTTCTCCTCTACCACGACTAAACATGGGGTCGAGCACCACATTGAGACCAAGGGCCCCCCGATCCACGCGAGGGCCCGACGGCTTGATCCCGAGAAGCTAGCAGTCGCTAAGTCCGAGTTTGCCAACATGGAGCGTCTGGGCATCGTCCGCCGCTCGGATAGCCCGTGGGCCTTGCCACTACACATCGTCCCTAAACCGAGTGGTGGGTGGCGACCGTGTGGTGACTACCGCCGCCTTAACGACGCCACTACGCCCGACCGCTACCCTGTTCCACACATTCAGGACTTCTCAGCCCACCTGGCAGGCAAAATCTTGTTCTCCAAGGTCGACCTGGTGCGCGGGTATCACCAGGTTCCCGTGCACCCCTCAGACGTTCCCAAGACAGCTGTAATCACTCCGTTTGGACTGTTCGAGTTTCTGAGGATGCCGTTTGGTCTTAAAAACGCGGCACAATCTTTCCAGCGTTTAATGGATTCTGTGCTCAGGGACTTGCCATTTGTGTTCGTCTATTTGGATGACATCCTCGTCGCCAGCTCCTCGGAGGATGAACATCTGATGCACCTCCGCGACCTCTTCGCAAGACTTGAGCAGCATGGCCTGATCATCAACCCGGCAAAGTGTGTTTTCGGGGTGCCCTCTATCCAGTTCCTCGGGCACCTCATAGACAAGAACGGCGCCGGCCCCCTTCCGGCAAAGGTGGACGCCGTCTCCGCTTTTCCCCGACCTCGCTCGGCTCGGGGCCTCCGGGAGTTCCTGGGGATGGTGACTTTCTACCACCGGTTCATCCGCCGGGCGGCCCACATCATGCGCCCGCTCTATGAGGCTCTTAAAGACAAGGCCCCCAACCGGGACGTTGAATGGACGGCCGAGAGGATGGAAGCCTTCGAGGCTACGAAGGCCGCACTGAGTCGTGCCGCTATGCTGGCTCACCCGACCCACGGGGCCCCTGTCGCTCTCACTACCGATGCATCGGACTACGCTGTTGGAGCCGTATTCGAACAGTGGGTCGGCGGCGCCTGGCAACCGCTTGCCTTTTTCAGCCGTCAGCTGGTCCCCAGGGAGCGCAAATACAGCACGTTCGATAGAGAGCTCCTCGGCCTCTGGCTGGCGATCCGCCACTTCCGCTCCCTATTGGAAGGCCGTGAGTTCACGGCATATGTGGACCATAAACCCCTCACTTTCGCCATGTCCAAGGTGGCCGAGCCGTGGTCCGCCCGCCAGCAACGCCAACTGTCGTTCATCTCTGAGTACACTACGGACATCCAACACATCGCCGGCAAATCCAATGTGGTCGCGGACTGCCTCTCCAGGGCGATCGTCGGCACTGTGCATCTGGGTCTCGACTACTCCCGCATGAGCGCAGACCAGGCCTCGGACCACGGGGTGCAGGCCCTCAAGACTTCTGACACGGGTTTGCGCCTGGAGGAAGTCGCGGTTGGTGACTCGGGCGTCAGGTTGCTGTGCGACCTCTCGGCTGACCAGCCTCGGCCGCTGGTCCCTGCAAACTGGCGAAGAGCTGTTTTCAAGGCGGTCCACAACCTCTCCACCCCGGAAGGAAACCGTCCGTGAGGCTGGTGGCCCAGAAGTTCGTGTGGCGCGGTCTCAAGAAAGATGTGCAGGCCTGGGTCGACTCGTGCGTGGCCTGTCAGCGGGCTAAGGTGCATCGCCACACAAAAGCCCCCTTGGAGCCCTTTGCTGTCCCCGAGAGGAGGTTTGACCACGTCAACGTTGACTTGGTAGGTCCACTTCCTCCCTCGCACGGATTCACCTACTTGCTCACCATGGTGGACAGGACGACCCGCTGGCCCGAAGCCGTTCCCCTCTCCTCGACAACGTCGTCAGACGTGGCCCGGGCGTTCATCGGCACGTGGGTTGCACGCTTCGGGACACCGTGCGACCTTTCTTCAGATCGTGGCCCTCAGTTTACCTCTGAACTCTGGAACGCAGTCGCTGAGAGTTTGGGGGTCAAGCTGCACCGCACTACCGCCTATCACCCCCAGGCGAACGGTCTTTCCGAGCGGTTCCACCGCTCCATGAAAGCAGCCCTGCGTGCCGGCTTGACGGACGGCAACTGGTTGGATAAGCTCCCGTGGGTCATGCTCGGCCTCAGGTGCGCCCCCAAGGAGGACCTGTTGTCCTCATCCGCCGAATCGTCTACGGCCAGCCACTGCGGGTCCCCGGCGAATTCATCCCGGACGCCACAGCGCCCTGGTCCGCAGCCAGGCAACGGTCCTCCCTGCTGGAGGCCGCAAAAGGGTTTGCGCCGGTTCCCACGTCGCAACATGGCACCCCAGCTGCCCGGCTGCCCCGTCACCTGCGCTCTGCGGATTTTGTGTTTGTTCGTCATGACGCCCACCGTGGACCTCTCCGCCCCCCATACGACGGGCCGTTCAGGGTCCTGGAGCACGGGGATAAGAGCCTGCTCGTGGACATTGGCGGCAGACCCGAGACTGTTTCCGTGGACAGGGTCAAACCCGCGCACCTGGACATTGCCCAGCCTTTGGGGTTGGCCCTCCCCCCGCGTCGGGGTCGTCCCCCTTTGCCCTGTGCCCCTGCGCCCGCCGGGGTACCCTTGACCCCGCCTGAGCCCTTGTCCCGTGACTCAATGGACAGTGCGGCCCCGCCCCCATCGGCCCCTACAGTGCACACTCGCCGGGGTCGGGTCATCATCCCTCCACGGCACAAGGATTTTGACTATGGGTGAATTCTGGGGGGCTTGTGTGGTGTTTACATAATTCACCCGCGGGACCTCGAGTTGGGGTGCGGGGTTCCGCACGGACTGTTTTTGTTGTTGTGCTTCCGGAGGAAAGGTTAACAGAGTTCCCGCCGTTATGCGAGTAGTTTGGTGATGTCGAACAATAAAGCAAGTTCTGTTTCTGTGTCCGACACTCCGCCTCCGACTCCTTTTCTCCGGCGCTACAGTAGCACTAATTCGGTTTGCAAACAGCTGTTACGCGTGAAATAGAAGAAAAAGATGTAACCAATGGAGCACACAAAGCCGAGGCATGTGCATAGTTATTGATTTGGATAAAGAAAATAAAGATAACACATTATACGACTCTGGAAGACGGAATAGCGTTCCACAGTTTTTTTTTTTTACTTGTTCTTTTTCAAACCTTAACTATTTATAGAACACGCTTTAGCAATTATAGTAAACTTAACCTGATAACAGTCGGTTGAGAAATTAACAATTTACGCCTTAATTTCAAAACCCGTGCATCGCTTTTGAGGGGAAACTCGCCCCTGTCAATATGGCCGGTAGATAGACACTTCATATTCCTTGACGTGTCTACGAAACCCGGGACCCTTGAATATTCGCCTCGGCGCAACAGGAAGTAAGGTTTTTTTCTTTTTGTCCTTTTCATCGTTTTCTGCTCGTAGTGCTTAAAAAGTGAGAGGATATCCCGGACATGGTTTAACGTAAGTTTTGTCCTTCTAACAGCAACAATATAAAATGTTGCTAATTTTGAAATTACGATGATGTGCGTGTTTTGCCACTCCTCTGGTATTCGCTAAACCATTCACTAAATCATTTTAAAATCAGCTCCTCTAAATCTTGGTTATTTGTCAAAACGCAAAGCACAGTAAATGATTTTCTAATCTTCAATTAAAATAAAACCCTGACACGCATCTCCTCTGATTTTGAATGTTTGCTAACTTTAGTTTAATCGAAATGCAAGCAGGAGTGCGGTGACTTAAAAAAAAATCTTTTGAGGATATCAAAACCCACATTGAGCATTTTACACGGTAAAGAGCAGAAATTGTACTTTTGTCTTAATAATTTGTAAATTATGAACTTGGAACTTCAAAGTTTTTTGTCAGCATGTACTCCACCAGCCCTGTGAGTGACTTCGTATCTCCGGAGTCAACAGTGACTACGCTTTTGTCAAGCTCTGGAGACTTTAGGACCAACCTGTTATCACAAGAGTTCAACTCAACTTTCAGATACAGAGATAAGGTAGATTCACTTTTTGTAGTTATGGAGTACATAAGCATGATTCATGAATCAAACCAATCCTTTTCATAAAATAACAGCCAAGCTATAAAAAAAAAATCACCAACATGTGTCATGACTCGGAATCGATGATTTATGCGTGCAAAAGGACAATTATTGAAACAATAGGTGACTGTGAACACAAGTGGGAATTTAATTAGAAATAGCAGTGACCAGAGTAGAGGATCAAAAGATACCCAAATGAATGGACTGCAACCAAAATAATAACAATAATAAAACAATAATGCATTACCCTTACGTATAAAGTAGAATGGACTCTATTTACACATCACTTCCCTGTTTGGTGTTAGGTGTCACATTAACTTCTGGTTGTCATGCAAACATCTGGTGACAACATGGGAAATTTGTTGAGTCTCAAAACTGATTTGACACTGTACAAAGTAGCAGACCACAGTGTTGACTGGAGAAGCCAGCTATCTCTTTGCCTTTGAAAAGTAAAAACTTTTTTGATGGCATTTCAACTTTGAAAAAGCATTTGCGATGGACTATTGACAATATCTATTACCCACCCCCAGGTTATCACATAGTTAACAACCAAAGTTATTTTTCAATCTGATGACGCCCCAGTAGTTTGTTATGCCATCTGCGAAGAAATGCTTTTAGTAATGCTGTGCATGAGGTCCACTGGCTCATTAACACGCTTCAGTTTAAGAGCTCTTAGTGCCATGAGGCACATTAGGCCGGAATTACAGTTTCTGTTATCCATAGTTTTTTTACTGGAGTGTGCCTTAGCACATGGTATTGCTAGGTGGGCTCCCATCCAAGTACTAACCAGGACTGGCCCTGCTTTGGTTCCGAAATCAGACAAGATTTAGGATTCCCAGGGCAATATGGGACTTTTTAAACAAGTGCAAGTCAGTTTATAGGTTTAATAGGATATTTTGAAATACAATACTGCATTGTTTACCTTTGTGGCCTAAAAAAAAACAAGGACAGAAAAGAACAGAACACGTCTAACCAACTTCCAAAAAGTGGGCTTGAAATGCCACAACTTCACCTCCGTCTCCAATTACAGAACAAGGTCACAGCAAACCAATACAGACATCCAAGCAAGAGTATTTCATCAAGAGTACTGTCTTCTGGCAGACACGACGCACAGTTTAAATATTTAACATGGCAAGAACCCCACAGAACGACTGGTCACTGTAATAACAGCCATGTGGAGAGGGTTCGTTACATACAGTCATCTGTCTGAGTGGCAGGCCAGCTTGCTTAGTACTGTTTGGTCAGTCACATTGGAAAAGAGGGCCACCAGTCATAGAGGAACTGTTGGATGTGACAGCAAATCTCAGATGAGTACCAAGATGCTCAAATTTGCATACACAAGTACTTAAGTGACACAGATGGAAAGCAAGAAAAATACAATTTGCTGAGTTTTGGTCTTGGACACTAAAGGGTTTTCTTACTGATCCATATGTTGTCACTGTGTCTGGTGTCAACTTACTCGGCGAGCACATAAACATTTTTGGGGATAGGTCCTCAAGTCAAAACAAAGGGCCCCCATTGCTGAAATTATGTTTCAAATCAAGAATAAAACAGTACAATATATTTTGCGCACAGCACGGTGGAGCAGCTGTGTAGCGTTGGCCTCACAGTTCTGAGGTTCAGGGTTCAATCCCGGCCCCACCTTTGTGGTGTTTGCATGTTCTCCCTGTGCCTGTGTGTTTTTTTTGGGGCACTCCGGTTTCCTCCCACATCCCCAAAACATACAACATTAATGGGACACTCTAAATTGCCCCTAGGTGTGATTGTTAGTGTGACTCTGTGTGTCCTCTTATTGCCTGCAGTTCAAGCTGTACCCTGCCTTCTGGCCGTTGACAGTTTGAATCGGCTCCAGGATTCCCGTGACCCTTGTGAGGATGAACAGTTCAGAAAATGGATGGATGAATATATTTCTTGTCAAATAAGGGAGCTCAAATTATCACATTGAATAAGTAAATGAATAATAGGCAGAAATAATCGGAAAACTATTCCAATTAAAAGATGAACTAAAGTCAAGATGTCAAAACTTTGTTTTATATTTTAAAAGTGGATGGCTCTATCAATTGCTCTTTACTTAAATCCATCCATTTTCTGAGCTGCTTATCCTCACGAAGGTCACGGGAGTGCTGGAGCCAATCCCAGATGTCATCGGGCAGGAAGCATGGTTCACCCTGAACTATTTGCCAGCCAATCGCAGGGCACATGTAGACAGACAACAGTCGCACTCACAATCACACCTATGGGGAAATTTGAGTCTCCAATGAATGCATGTTTTTGTGATGTGGGAGGAAACTGGAATGCCCGGAGAAAACCCACGCCGGCACGGGAAGAACATGCAAACTCCACACAGGCTAGGCTGGGATTTGAACCCCAGTCCTTGGAACTGTAAGGCCAACGTTCTACAGCTGCCCTGTTTACTTAAATTTACAATGTGTATTTAGTCTGCGACAAAACATTATCACCAAAACTTGCTTATTGGGACTTCCAATTTTGGGGTATTTTCAAGGTCACGAGAGTTTGACTCTGACAATATTATATACAGTATCTTAGCCACTCCCTGCATGCTTTATTGATGAAGAAAACCAATAGAGTTATTTATTTATTGACAAAGAAAAGGAATTGTTAGTTAATATTTAGCAATGACAAGCTACATAGTCAAGTTCATTTCATTGCAAAAGCCATCATCACACCAAGCCTGTTTCCATCCAGACCTATTCAATCGAGAGTGCACACTAAAACAGAATCTGATCCGACCAAATCAAGTTGGACGGCACTCTTAGTGCCAGCAGTGGCGCAAAGCATGCTGGCAGGAGGTAAATAGCGTTTGAAGTGCATGTTTTACGTCAATTATGTGAGTCATTCTTATATTTCTTTTACCATTATTTAGTTATGCTACTCTGTTTGCTGTGGGGTGATAATTTTAGTTTCAATGTGACACTGTAAGTGTGTACAACATCGTCAGTAATAACCTGACTGGCAGTGTGTGGGGCAATGTAGGATTTTGCTTACAGATGTGAGATGCAATTGTCCGTCAGTGCCTCATGAGCGCCATCATTGGGTAGCTTACATACATGCCAAAATAGCATGCATGCTAACTACTAATACTGCATCCATTACTTTCAGATTTTCATTATTCGCAGGGGTGCAAGGAACGTAACCCTTGCGAATAATGGGGGAACACTGTTAGCAAAAAAAAAAAAAAAACCTCTTCTAAATCTTAGTTATTTGACAAATCCCAAAGCCCAGTTATTAATTACACTTCACAAGACAAAACGCTTGAAACTAGATGGTACAGACAGTGCAAGTAAACTGCATTGTTTCAAGTCTATAGTATTCCCTTGTTATTCGCGGCGGTTACGTTCCTTACCCCCCAGGAACAATGAAAATCCCCAAATGTTGGATGCAGTATTAAAGTACCTGTGTTTGATATAGAGTATACAATTTTTGTGACGACAAGAGGCACTGAAAAGTCTCAAATTTTCTCCAAAATGGAGAGCTCACCTTAAGTACATAACAAGTTTCATAATCTGTAAATTTTGTGTGACTAGAGTCCCTAGACCAACTAAGTACACCTGAATACACCAGTTTCATTGTTAGCATGCATGCTAGTATATTTTATAATTTAAGATATCATATGGCGCTCACAAGGCAGCGAGGAACAATTGCAATTTTATATTTGTAAGCAGAAGACACTCACATTGGCCCATACACTGACAGTGTAGGCAAGTCATTATTACCATGCTGTTCACACTCACAGTGTCACATCGAAACTAAAATTATTACCACAGCAGACAGAAAAGCACAACTAGCAAGTAATAAAACAAATAAAAATATGACTGAAGAAATAATTGATAGAAAACATGCATTTTAAACACAATTTACATCATCCCAGCATGCTTTGTGGCATTTAGGACCCCCTGAAGGCGCCCCGTCTATTTAGGAGAGAATTTAAGACTTCTAAGTGCACCTTATAGTTGTGAAAATATGGTACATTATGAAAAAAAATAACCTTTTTGAGAACCAAATCCGTGAATATGCGGGGCTGCGAACAGTGAATTGAGAATGGACAAGGGCACACTGTATTGTTAATGATGATTATTATCCTGTATGGTTTCTCAATGTTCTTGATCTCCACACTAGATTTTAATCCAAAATCATAGTACAACAAATGGCCATAAATTCAAACAGTGAAGTGGGTGTGTAGTGGAAAAAAATTAGCACCAAGCAACAAGCTCTGATGCTGATTTCAGAACCAGACTAAAAAAGTTACATGCATCTCTGCATATAATCCTTGAACGTTTATATTGTTCGGTGTACTTTGCTGATACTGCAGGAATTCTGTAGTTTATATTTCTCCGCATAGTTGCAATTTTACCTGGTAAATGTGTGCCACTTCTGTTGTGTGGATCCTTTGTTGAGTGTGTTGTTCCTCCTGTGCGCCCCTTGACTGCTTAGGGGCAGTGTGGTACATGCCTGTAGTAAACACCTACTTTAAACAAAGAAAGTGTCAGGTTCACCAATCAGACATTCATTAAAAAGGACAAAAAAGGAGGCAAAGACACCAGTTCAAGTCTTCCGAGGAGAGAGGAGAAGAACTGTCTCGTACAATTCACCACTGCACTCTCTGATTATCCTCTCCTCAGCACCTCTATTTATTTAGTTTTGAGATGCCCCTTATTTACATGGATGTTACAAAAAGGAGACGACAAGCAAAACAGTTTGAAACAAGGTGTACATGTTTGTTCATGTGCGTGTGCATGTGTGGAAGATTGCTGAATACATGTGTGGTCATCATTTCTTTAACAGGCAGCAGTTCTAACAGTTCTGATGATTAGATGTTTTTGTTCTTGCTATCTCCTGCTAGGAGGCTGCCACGTTATCTAGGGCTGAGCAAAGCATTTCTTTATTGGAAGCAAATGTATGATAATTATGATTATTCCTACAGAAAGTTAAGGTTGAACTTCATTAGTAAAACTCATTTTTACTGAGTACGAAAAATCAAGACCCCAGTGTATTTTGATTGATTATCTGTCTGGTTATGATCCTACAGCATTTGTGTGTGAATGTTTGTTGTTCAAAGGTAGATGACTATCGCGACTAAGCAAATATTTGTGAACCCGTCACTGTCGTTTTACATTGTGTGTACATTGTGTGTTAGCATTAAGGGGAACATATTTTGCCAAACCAATGTTTTTTAGTACTGTATTTGGGATGTAATGTTTCTATGGTGCCTCAGTAAACGTGAAATATAAATTAAATAAAATTTCACTTTATCGTCGTGGAGGCGTTTGTCTGTCCGAATGATCCTAGGAACTAAGTTGTCTGGGGCTTCACGTCCCTGGCAGGGTCACACATGGCAAACAGGTCCTAGGTGAGGACCAGACAAGGCACACCTTTAAGACCCTTATAACAAATACTGGAGCCCTCCTCTGGAGCCAGGCCTGGAGGTGGGGCTAGAAGCTGAGCGCCTGGTGGCCGGTCCTGGACCCATGGGGTAACGAAAGGATAACTTGGGCCACCCTTCCCATGAGCTCACCACCTGTGGGAAGGGCTGTAGAGGTCAGGTGCACTGTGAGCAGGGCGGTGGTGAAGGTGGGGAGTTTGGTGATATGATCCTGTCTACAGACACTGGCTCTCTTCTTGGGACATGGAATGTCACCTCTCTGAGAGATAAGGAGGGCTGGTGTGTGAGCTTGAGAAGTTCCAACTACATATGGTGTGGCTCACCTCTACACACGACTTGCACTCTGATAACAGTCCTCTTGAGAGGTGTTAGACTCGTTTGCACTCTCGAGTTGCCCATGTTGTCAGGCCCCAAGCATGTGTTCGTATACTTATTGCCCTCTGGCTTGGTACATGTATGTTGATGTTCCGGTGTATGAGAGTGTATCGTTCCTCTGCCTTCGGGTCAGGGAACGGGTCCTGACTGTAGTTTGCACCAATGCACCATACAGCAATTACACACCCTTTTTGGAGTCCTTGGAGGGGGTGCTGGAGAGCGTTCCCACTAGGGAGTCCATCGTTCTGCTGGGGGACTTCAATCCTCACGTGGGCAATGACAGTGAGACCTTGAAAGGTGCGATTGGGAGGAATACTGCCCCGATCAGAACCCGAGTGGTGTTCTGATATTGAACTTCTGTGGTCACCATGGATTGTCTATAATGAACACTGTGTTCAAATGAGGATTTCCACACAAATAGTTAGCACCAGGACACCTTAATAGTGTATTGTTATTGGACTGCTGTGCTTAAAATGGATTGTCTATAACAAACTCCATGTTAAAGCATAAAGGTGTCAACATGTGCACTTGGCACCAGGACACCCTGGGTTGCTGTTCGATGATCGACTTTGTGATCATGTCATTGGACTTGCGGCCGCTTGGCTTGGATATCCGGGTGAGGAGAGGGGTGAAGCTGTTAACCGATCATCACCAGGTGGTGAGTTGGCTCCGATGGTGGGGGACAATGGCTGTCTGACCTGGCAGGCCCAAATGTATTGTGAGGGTCTACTGGAACGCCTGTCAGAATCCCCTATCAGAAGGGGTTTCAACTCCCACCGCGAACAGAACTTCACCCACTTCTCAGAAGACAGGGGTTACATTGAGTGTGTGTGAACTGTGTTCCGTACCTATGTATATTGAGGCAGTCGACTGGAGGTGTAGCCGTATTCCCTGTCCTGGCAGCAATCCCCCAAATCGTTGGTGGACATAAGCGGTGAGGGATGCCATCAAACTAAAGGAGTCCCTTTGGGCCTTTTTGGCCGGTAGGACTCCTGGGGCAGCTGATAGGTACTGGGTGGCCAAGCTCAATGCAGCTTTTGTGGTCGCTGAGGCAAAAACCCGGGCACAGGAGGAGTTTGGTGAGAGCATGGAGAACAATTTCCAGACAGCTTAGAGGAAATTCTGGTCCACCATCTGGCATCTCAGGAGGAAGCAATGCACCATCAACACTGTGTATAGTGGAGTTGAGGCACTGTTGACTTGATTATGGACGTTGTGAATCGATGGGGCGAATCCTTTGAAGACCTCCCCAATTCAAAGGCCCAAAACACACTGCCAAGGAAACGCTCAATTGGTTTCAGAGGAAAAAAAACCTCCTAGTATGGCCCAGCCCATTACCTCACTTGAATGAAATTATAAATCTTTGGAAAGAAGTGAAAGAAGAATCCCATTTCAAGCTTTCAAGACTGTTTGTGTGGAGCAATCCATGCGAATAGTTTCTCCATGGGAGAGAGATCTTGAAACTGTCATTGCAAATTAAGGCTTTTGTACAAAGTATTAAAATAAATACCATCAATGCTTTTCCCTCTTGTCACATTAATTGAAAATTTCACATCAAAAGTACCTTGGGAACTATATTTAGTGAGAGAAATGGTGTCGTGTGAAATATTTATTCAAGCCCCTGTATATGCAGTAATATAAGGCCATAAACCATTTAAATGGTTTTGCAGTCGCAATGGCCCCCTGAGAGAAACTGTAACTAGACCGTGGCCCGTGACAAAAATTAGTTTTTGACATCCTTGTGCTAGAATTTATCTCAACTGACTTTGGACGGGAGGCGGTGTATGGCTTGGACTGGTTTCCAACCAATGGGTTGCAAAAGCAAACCAATTGCTCTCATGACTTAAACATTGATGGTTCAAAATATTAAGGTATATATTATGGAAGGTACTTATTCTTGGGACTCCTAAATGTGAATTAGTTATTGTTTATTTATTAATTGATACATTTTCGATTTCCAAAGATATATGAGTCAGCCTCGGCAGCTTTGGATGCCTACATTGCAGACTTTGACACAGGTCTGCACACTGAGTCACCAGGAACCCTGAGTCTGCCTCTGCCACAAATTCCATTGTCCACACCAAGAAGACCAAGAATGAGCACACGAAGAAACAAATATGGTAGGTAATCTGTTGTCTACTTGATTCTTACACGAGGCATAGTGCTGTGAAAAGGTATTTGCATCTGCCCACTGGGTCACTGTGACAAACCAGAAATTTGGGAAAGGTGAGTTAAATTTCACAAGCCACACCCAAACCTGCTTACCACCATACTTGTTCATTCAAGAAATCACTTCAGTTGAATTTGTCAGAGAACGTAAAGGAGGCTATAAGATCTCAAGAACCAATGCCTCATGCCACAATCCAAAGAAATTCAAGAAGAAATGAGGAAAAAAAAGTGATTAAAATCCATCAGTGTGGAACAGGTTACAATGCCTTTTCCAAGGCTTTGGGCTACAGCGAACCACTATTAGAGCCATTATCCACAAATACAGACAACTGAGAACAGTGGCAAACCTTCCCAGTAGTATACCCCCAACTAAAATTACTTCGAGTGCAAGGACGACTCCTCGACGAGGTCACAAAACAACATCGAAAGACATGCAGGCCTCATTGGGCTCAAGCTAAGATTAGTGTTTATGACTCTCCCATAAGAAAGACACTGGCTAAAAATGGTATCCATGGGAGAGTTCCCAGGCAAAAAACTCACTTGTCTGCAAAGAGGCTCATCTCACATTTTCCACAAAAGCATCTTGATGATCCTCAAGATTTTTGGAGAAACATTATATGTACTGAAGAGTCCATAAATTTGACTTTTTGGAAGGTGTGTGGCCCGTTACATCTGGCATAAAAATGGAACCGAATTTGATAAAAAGAAAATTATTCCAACTGTGAAGCATGGTGGTGGCAGTGTAATGGTCTGAGGCTGCTCTGGTACCTTCGGACCAGGACAACCTGCTGTGATTGATGGAACAATTAATTCTGCTGTGGATTAGGTTAAGCAACTAGTTTTTTCGAGAGGGTCAGAAAGGTTGGGATTTTTATGTGCCCTAATGAATTGAATTGTCATTCGAAAACTGTTTTGTATTTCCTTGGGTTGTCTCTAAGTGATACTAAAATTTGAAACCTTTGTGTGTGATAATATGCAAAAAAACCCAAAACAAATCAGAGGGGTCAAACACTTTTTCACAACACTGTATGTGGGGGAAAAAAAAATAAATCAGGATGTGGGCGAATACCTTTTCACGGCACTGTACGTCACTAAAACAAAGTCAAACTGGCCAACACAACTCCATGTCTAGAGTCTACATGATGACTATACCAAAAAATAACACCTGGACTATTCGATTAGAAACCAAATTCCTTTTGAGTGTGTACACGTTGCTTGCAAAATATGGAATTGACTGGGAAATGTGAATGACGGTAATTTAATTAATGTGCATTTAGTCAGTGATACTCAGCAGTGGTCACCTTGCCAGACAGTTCTTGAAAAATAATGCCTACTTGAAACTGGTCTGTGGTGAAAAAAAGTTTGGGGACCACTGATATACAGTTTTTCTGTTACCTACAGTAAATGGATCCAATATGTGATTTAGTGAAATTGAGTACTTTGAATATTTGCGTCATGATTAAAAGTAAACTATAGTGTAATTTGATATGGAGGCGGCAGCACGGTGCCCTAACTCTGTCTCAGGCCTTCCTGTGTTGTTGTTGTTGTTGTTCTTACCATGCTTACGTTGGCTTTCTCCAGGCACCCCAACTTTCCCCACACATTCCATAAAATGCATGTCAGGTTCACTGAAGACTCTAAATTGCCCATAGGTGTGAATCTTAATGTGAATTGTTGTTGACAGTATCAATTTTTGCTGTACTATTGACTGTGTATCAGTCCAGGCTGTATCTCTTCTCGCCCAAAGTCAGCAGGGATAGGCTCCAGCTCATCTGCAACCCTAACTGAGCAACGACAGGATTGAAAATAAATCACTGGACTGATATTTCTGGCCAATAACGTGTTGCGTTTCTGCTTGCAGCTCTCAAGGAATGTTTAACTGACAGCGAGTTGGATTTCCTGACCCTCCCTGTCAGTTCCCTCCGTCACCGTGATAACTATGACAGACATTCAATGACAACTGATGAACTGCTGTCCATCCCCCGTGATGGTTCCATGCCTGTCACCCACACAACTGCCTTTATCCAAGGTTTTTAAATATAAACGTTGCGAAAACAACTCTTGTTTTTCTGGAACACCAACCTAAATTATTGACTGTGACCACAGTAATTCTATTAGGGTTAGGAGTATTATTTAGAAGTCCAACATTATTGTGTTCCTCTTGTTTGTTTGTATGTTCAGGTTGCCTGTCTAAGTCTCTACCTTCATCCAAGCCAAGGTGCACTGAAAGGAATAACATATCCCACTTAAATTTAAGCAGGAACTGCAGCCAATCCAGGTTAAGCTCTCACCCTTTTTACATTATGTGTATCATTTGGGATGGTCATGGATCTTTGTTATCCACTAGGTGTAATCAAGATCCTGAAGTTTCCACTTTGAAACAAGATGTCCCCTTTGTCAGATGCTTAACAGTAATTACTATTCACTGTTATCTTTGAGTCATCATCTATTTTGCGACCATACTCTGACTTGAGCTCATCTTCATCTGTTAGTGTGCACACAGAGCAGTGAGGTCAGAGCAGGTATTGCCCGTTCCTCCCGTCTGTGGCCCGTCTTCATTGCCCTATTTACCACGCAGGGTCACTAGGAACAAGGCAGACATGGGGCACACTGGAATCAGTAATGTGTCTGCCTGGATCCAAGACTGTGAGCCATTACCCCCACCAGAGGTCTACTTCTCTGACAGGCTTGGTACAGCATCATTCACTCTCTATAATTCAAACCTTTTTTTCATTCTTTTTTTTTTTTTTGGGGTATGACCTGGCTTAATAGAACTTTCCAGTTACTTTTGTGCTTTGAGAAGTTGGTATAAATGCTCATCATCCCTTAATGTTGATTCAGCACTAGCCTCCTTTACATTCCTGCAACTAAAAATCCAGAACATTTCAGTTGTCTACTTTTTGTGCCAGAATGCTTTTCTCATCCATCCATCCATCCATCCATCCACCCACCCACCCACCCACCCACCCATCCATCCATCCATCCATCCATCCATCCATCCATCCATCCATCCATCCATACATCCATCCATCTTTTACCGCTTATTGGGGGTCAGGTTGCGAAGGCAGTAGCGTGAGCAGGGACGCCCAACTTCCCTTTACCTTGCCATCTCATCCAGCTCTTCCGAGGGGATCCTGAGGTGTTCCCAGGCCAGCCGGGAGTCAACGTCTGTCCAGCATTTCCTGGGTTGTCCCCTGCTTCTCATACCAAGGTGACATGCCCGGAACACCTCACCAGAGAGACATCTGGGAGTCATCTGAATCAGATTGTGCAGCCATCTGGCTCCTCTAGCGGAGGAGCAGGGGCTCTACTCTGAGCTCCTCCCAGATGACCAAGTTTCTCACCTTATATATAACGGGGAGCCCGGACACCCTGCGGCGGAAACTCATTCCGGCTACTTGTATCCGGGAGCTCGTGACCATTGGTGAGAATAGGTGCATAAATCGACTGGTAAATGAGAGATTCACCTTTCAACTTAGCTCCTTCTTTACCACAACGGACCAATGCAAAATCTATATCACTGAAGACGGTGCACCGATCCGCCTTTCGATCCCGCGTTCCCTTCTTCTCTCAGTTGTGAAGGAGACCCCAACATACTTGAACTCCTCCACTTGGGGCAGAATCTCATCCCAACATAGAGAAGGCATACCTCCTTTTTCTGTATCAGGACCATGGTCTCAGATTTGGAGGTGCTGATTCTCCTCCCAGCCACTTTACACTCCGCTGCGAACTGCTCCAGTCAGAGTTGGAGATCACAAATATATGAAGCCAACAGAACCACATCATCTGGAAAAAGCAGATGATGGTAGCGTTAGTGGAGTCCAACCCTCACTGAAACGAGTCAGACTTATTGCCAGCAATGCGGACCAAACTCTGACACAGGTTGTACAGTGATCGAACAGTCTGTGTCAGGGGTTTTGATACCCTATACTCCTGACTTCACAAGGGACATGGTCAAACGGCTTCTCCAAGTCTACAAAACACATGTTGACTGGTTGGGCAAACTCCTATGCACCCTTGAGGACCCTGCTGAGGGTGTAGTGTGGTCCACTGTTCCACGGCCAGGACCAAAACCACACTGCTCCTTCTGAATCTGGGCTTCGACTTCCTGACAGACCCTCCTCTCCATCACCCCTGAAAAGTCCTTACCGTGGAGGATGAGGAGTGTGATGCCCCTGTACTTGGAACACACCCCCTGGTTCCCCTTCTTAAAAAGGGGGACCACCACCCCAGTCTCCCAATCCAGAAGCACTGTACCTGTCGTCCGTACGATGTTGCAAAGGCGTGTAAACGAGGACAGCCCCACAACGTCCAGTGCCTTTAGTAACTCCAGGTGAATATCAACGACCCCCGGCCCTGTCACCAAGAAGCTTTTTAGCCACCTTGGTGACCTCAACCCTGGAAAGCCTGCCTCAGAGAACTCAGATTCTTCTTCCTGATGAGAAGGTTTGTTGGTGGAATTGAGATCTCCCCACGGATTATCAATGTCCTGAGTCGAGGTCACTAGCGCTCCATCCTCACTATACACAGCGTTGATGGTGTACTGCTTCCCCTTCCCGAGACTCTCGATATGAATCAAAATTTCTTCAAAGCCATCTGAAAGTCTTTCTCCATGGCCTCACCAAACTCTTTCCATGTCTGAGTTTTTGAGCATTCCGCTTTGCCAACTCATACCCATCAGCTGCCTTGGGAGTCCCACAGGCCAAAAAGGCCCAATAGAACCCATTCTTCAGCTTGATGGCATTCCTCACTGTTGGTGTCCACCAATGTGTTCAGGGATTCCCCCCTTAACAGTCACCGACCACCGTACGGTCACATCTCCTGTCTGCCGCCTCAGCAATGGAGGTGCAGAACATCTTTCACTCAGACTCAATGTCCCGTGCCTTCACCAGAACATGAGCAAAGTTCTATTGAAAGTGGGAGTGTAAACTCCTCCTAACGGGATTCTGTCATCTCTTTCCACCAGACCCTCACAATACTTTTGGGCCTGCCAGGCCGGACCGGCCTTTTCCCCACCACCAGGTGGTGATGAGTTTACAGCTCCGCTCCTCTCTTCACTCGACTGTGCAAGACATGCAGCCCCAAGTCCGGTGACACAAGCACAAAGTCGATCATCGATTTGCGACCTCAGTTGTCCTGGTGCCAAGTGCATGTGTAGACACCCTTATACTTGAACATGGTGTTCGTTATGGACAATCCGTGCTGAGTACAAAAGTCCCACACCACAACACTGGTTAGGTTCTGATTGGTGGGGGACTGTTTCTCCCAATCACCCCGTTGCAGGTCTCACTGTCATTTCTCACGTGAGCATTGAAGCACAACAATGGAGTCCCCAGCAGGAGCGCTTTCTTGCATTCTCTCTCAGGACTGCAAAAAGGGTGGGTATTGCTGTTTAATGCATAGGCGCAAACCACAGTCAGGACCCGTCCCCTCACTTGAAGGCAAAGGGAGGGTACCCTCTTGTCCATCGGTTTAACCCAAACTTAGAGGCGCCGAGCCAGGCAATAAGTATACCCACACCTGCTCGACGCCTTTCACTGTGCGCAACTCCAGAGTGGAATAGAGTCCAAGACCTCTCCGGAGGTACTGGTAAAAGAGCCCAAGCGGTGTGTGGAAGTCAGTCCGACGACATCTAGTCGGAACCTCTTGACCTCACATAACAGCTCAAACTCCTTTGCTGCCAGAGAGGTGAGGTTCCACGTCCCTAGAGCCAGTTTCTGTAGAGGGGGACTGGATCGCCAAGATCCCTGCCTTCGGCCATCGCCCAGCTTGCACTCCACCCGAGCCTTATGGCCCCTCCTACAGGTGGTGAGCCCATATGAAGGGGTACCCAGGTTACCCTTTTGGGCTATCCCCAGCTGGACCCCATCCGTGTAGGCTGGAATTACACATTGGCTTCGAGCTCCACTTCCAGGCTATGTCATCATAGGGGTCTTGTTGTCGCTTTTTGTCTGATCCTTCACCTAGGATCTGTTTGTCATGGGTGACCCTAGCAGGGGTGTGAGGCGCACCGACAACTTATCTCCTAGGATTATTGGGACACACAAACCCTTCCACCGCGAAAAGGTGACGGGTTTCAGTAGGGGCTTTTCTCTCCAGGATACAATATTAGTTGTACAGTGACTATTAATTAGTTCGTAGTCTATTAACTAAAACTAACAAACAAACTAAAAGTATTTCTAAGTTTGTTGTTTTTGTTAGCTTTTTGTTCTTTTCTACTGAAGGTGTTGTCCCATCAGAGGGACCAAGAAGCAGACCACCATCTTTAGTAGACACAAAAAATGATGCTGGCATGGCACCTAATCAGGTATAAGATGAAAATGCCTTTTCTTGATCAATTTATAACTATTCAAGAATGAATTTTCTCTGAATGCTCAGGGTTTTAAGTCATGTTTGTGTATCGGCAATGACAGGAATTATTTCTACTATTTTGGGCCACTTTCCATGTGTGATCAGTTTAAGAAATCTGAAAAGAAAATAATTTTAAATCAAGGTTAGAGTTTCAGAAATTAAACAAAAAATGCAAATGGGTCAGGTGTCTATGTTTTTTTTTTTTTTTTTGAAAAATCAGGTTGACACCCAACAGAATCTGAAAGACCTGACACTCCACTTTGCTGAACAGATATCTCTGATTGCCTCAGACAGAAAGAGCTCAGACTTCTCAGAATTTCTTTCAAAAGGTAAATATTAGAATGTGCCTTAGTGAAGTTTAAAGGAGACACTGTGTTGGCCCCTGTTTATGTTCTGATGGGGGGAATTTTTTTTGTCAGATAATCGGCTGGAGTCACTGATCCAAAAAGCAGATCAAGTGCTGAACTCTCTATCTCAGAGTTTTAGAGGAGCAGAAACTCTTTCAGATTCGGGTAAGATTAGTGTACGGTAGGGTTACATGATTATGGGCAAAATATTATTTGATTGTTTTGATCAATATTGTAATCACAATCATTAATCTCAGTTATTCCGCATGTTGGGGAAAAAAATTGTTTTTATTGCACTTACCTTGCAACAAACAATGTAACAATTGTCAGTTCAAAAAATCTTTAAACAAGAATAATTTATAGGTAATTAAATCAATTAAATTTATGCAAAAATTTTACTTGACAACTGAATAACTATCCTATTACAAAGGGCAATCATGTATTTCACCTTAATGAAAGCAAATAAAAAAAAAATATAAGGCAATATCATTGGGCTGCAAACACAAATTTTTCATTTGAAAATTCCCATCGTTAGCATAGTGACTTGTCAATGGTGGTACTTCTCCATTGTTCTCCATTCATCAGTCTTGTTCGGTCACAAACTGCAAAGAACGAAGCAGTTGTGATTTCCCACTCTCTTTACTTCCTTTGTTTTTTCATTGCATTCAGTCCAACCGAAAAGTTGAAGTTAAGGCATCCGCTACGGCGATTGTAAGTTGTGTCTTACTACGACAGCCACCTCTTTGTTGATTAATTGAGACGGCCGACTTCAAAAGAAAAGATTCTTATATTACTACATTGGGCATCAATGCAATTTTAGACTTTAATTTTGAAGTTAACACCTGAGGTGGTTCTCGAGCCAAATGAAACCTTAAAGGTCAAGTGTCATCCCTATAAACATTCTAAAATATATATTGTAATGAAAAATACATATAACATTTTTCACTTCAATGTCTATACAAAAAAAAAAAATATGAGCGGAGAGCGTGTCATCCATGCGCAAAGTTGCAGAAGTGTCATTCTACGACATCCAAGTGGTCGCCATATTGCTGCATCCTCTGTCCGTGACGTCACCCGGACATTCGACAATGAAAACAGGCGCTGCACCCTACTATGGGAGACAAGCACGCCCCTTCTGATCTCACAGCATCTCACAACCGAGTAAAGAGACCGGGCAATATTACCCTATTGTTTCGAGCCATATTCAGATGATAAGTGATCACGACCAAACCGCCTCCCCGTCCGATCCACTCCCGTGGCAGAGATGAGCCATCGCGGCTCATCGATGCCGGCCAGTGTGGCTCATTTTCGGGGCCGAATTAGCTTATCACGGAGCTGAGCCAGGGTGCTTTAGGACGTTGTTCATAGCCGACGCAGTACGCGATGAACAACACCGTCGAGCCAGGGCGCTTTACTACGTTGTCGTCACACGCGGCTGAGGGCTAAATTGTGACAGCGGTCTTCAGAGCACCCGCCGTCTGTGAGCCCGACCCGCAGCCTTCGTCGAAGCCGTGACCGGCTGACGCAGCGCCTCGGCCAGTGCGGCTCATTTTCGGCGCCGGTGTGCTTATCACGGAGCCGAGCCGGGCTGCTTTAGGGCATTGCTTATAGCCGCTGCCGACCGCAATGAACAACACCGTTGAGCCGGGCTGCTTTAGGGCATTGCTCATAGCCGCTGACGACCGCGATGAACAACACCGTCGAGCCGGGGTGCTTTACGGTGTTGCCGTCGCATGGGGCTGAGTGCGGCATTGTCCGCAGAATTCTTCCTTCGCTGGCGAGGCGACGCAGCAGCCTTCGCCGGTGAGCCTGACGCCGTCCGACACTCACATCAACACATTTAGCACGCCTGTCATACGTACGCGGAACCTTTGTTTGTTATATGAGAAACTTTTTTTTTTAGTAGTTGTATACACACCTACCTATCATTTGGAACCCACGAATCTCTCGTCCTCTGCACCTGTGCAATAAATTTTTCACGACACACCGGGTCTCTTGCAAACTTATCAAGGGTAAATCCATCCTCCCGAGCGTTCAAGCAATGTCCAGCAATGCAACGAGCTGGCATTTTAGCTAACAAGAAGGAACAATGAGCTACTTTCCCCCAGGTAAAACTAATAGAAAAAAACAAGTCCACTTGGGGGCGCTTCTGTCCTTCCTGCTCCTTCTTAAAACAAACCCCTCGAGAGGATTTTCATGGCGTGAGCTACAAAAAGCCATATAGGTCAAAACCCTGTTTTGTGGTAAAAAACGCGGGGGCCCATATTGGCTGCCGTTTTTTCATTAATAACATACTAAAAATCATCCATTTCATGACAGTGGCTCTTTAAAGCTCAACTGACATCCATATATACATTTTAAAATAGATGTTGTTTTAAAAACTACATATAATATTTACTTCAATGTCTATACGAAAAAAAATGAGCGGAGAGCGTGTCATTCAAAGTTGCGAAAGTCTCACTTGACATCTCAGTGGCAGCCATATTGCCTGCAACGTCATTTGCAGCTGTCACACTGGGACAGTCGCCATTGAGAAGACGCTGTGCCACCCGCTATGGCAGATTTTCAGATTTTTCTGAAGCCCCTTCTGAGACTGAAGCTCTTTTTTGAAGAAGAGAATATCTCAGAAACAAGTGAAGTGACTGGGGCCATATACCTTATCATTTTGACCCATATTAGACGATATGCAGATCACTTCTAACTGACAACAGACTCCCCAACAGATGGACAAGGAGGACAAGGAACCCGACCAAATATTCAAAATGGCTTGTGTATGTAGCGTACTCAGGATGACCAATGCCGGGTGAAGTAGCTACTTCAGGGGTGCCCAGACACTTGTGGGGGCGGGGGTGGGTTGGTGGTGGAGGGCTCTTTTCTCCTCCCCACCAGTGGTGTGATAGCACGGGCCAGCCAGCCCCCCAGCCCAACCCACCTCCGCGTCGGGTGAAACGGTGGATAACTGCGGTGACCAGCGATATGACGACTATCTTTAGAGAAGGATTACATCATCGGACACGGACGGATCTTTTTATTCAACCTGCTGCTATCGGCCAAGTACACGGATACTACCGATACGACGCATATCTTTTGCTATGTTCTGAGAGAAGGATTACGTTGCCGGATGCCAACGGAGCTTTTTATTCATCCTGCTGCTATCGGAAAAGTACACAGACACTACCGATATAACGCAAATCTTTTGTTACGTTCTGAAAGAAAGATTATGTAGTCAGACGCGGATGGAACGTTTTATTATTGCTGCTTTCGGAGAAGTTGTTCGAGATTAGTGACTGTACATATAGTTAGCTAGTTAGCTCGTGTTACACGTTACTAAACTGTCTTTGTACTTCTACTTTATTGTTTTGTGTTGTATTCTATTTTGTGTGTGTGTGTGTGTCTGTGTGTGTGATTAAATTAATCGCAATACAAGTGCTTTGTTATATGTTTCCGGTTTGACCAAGGAGATTTATTCTAAATTCACACGTAACATATGCTATAAACTGTGAGATAAATTAGTCCCCCACAACTATTATTTTTTTAAATAGCTCTATACACACCTACTTGTCTTTTAGAACCTACAAAGCTCTCGTCCTTTGCACCTGTGCAATCTATTTTTCACGACAAACTGGGTGTTTTAGAAAGGTGTGAAGAGCGAATCCATCCTCCCGAGTGTTCGAGCAAAATCCAGCAATACGATGGCTGGCGTGGCATTTTGGCTAACACGATGAAAAAAATAAGTAATTTTTCGCCGGTACAATAGGTATAAACCAATATAAGCACTCGACTCCGCTACTGGAAAAAAAATGTTACTTCGTGGTTCATCTCCAACACAAATGCCTCAAGACGTTTTTCATGCCGGGAGATGCAAAAATCCATATACGGCAACATCCTGACATTTGGTTAAAAAAAAAAAAAATGGATGGGTCCATTCTGGCTGACTTTTTTTAAAATCAAAAACATACTAAAAATTATGCTTTACGTGTCAGTTGACCTTTAACAATGCTTTAACCATCCCCCTGGTGGCTGGCTACCTTGGTTGTGGGCACTGCTACAATTGAAGCACTTTTCATATGTGGCAGTGCCCGCATTTTAAATGTAAAAAAAAATACCCCACGATCAGGCTCATTTAATTGTGGCAGCCAAAATCACTTTAATGAATAAAATTAAATTGTGCAGTTCTAGTGTACACTGTAACATTCTTTTAGTTCTCATTATCTGGACTTTCTTTTAGAAGCAAGTCATCAAACTGTTATTGTTACGTTTAATGTTTACTGATTTTCATAAGTATATATACTTTCATGAAATTATTTTACATGATTATTGTTCTTTGGGAAGAGGTCGAGCAGTGGTGTTGATAAAAACATGGAGGCTGGTGATAAGTGCACATATCTATATAAATTTTCCCATGTGATTTTTGTCAAATAGTAACTTTCTAACTGTCAGGTTCACCAATCAGACATTCATTAAACAGGAAAAAAAAGGAAGCAAAGACACCAGTTCAAGTCTCACGAGGAGAATTCGTACAATTCACCACTGCACTCTCTGATTATCTTCTCCTCAGCACCTCTATTTATTTAGTTTTAAGACGTCCCTTATTTACATGGATGTTACAAAAAGGAGACGACAAGCAAAACAGTTTGAAACAAGGTGTACGTGTTTGTTCATGTGCGTGTGCATGTGTGGAAGATTGCTTAATACATGTGTGGTCATTTCTTTAACAGGCAGCAGTTCTAACAGTTCTGATGATTAGATGTTTTTGTTCTTGCTATCTCCTGCTAGGAGGCTGCCACGTTATCTAGAGCAGAGCAAAGCATTTCTTTATTAGAAGCAGATGTATGATAATTATGATCACAATTCTTCCTACATTTCCCCCCTGTTCATCCTACATTTGCTACCACATTTTCTAGAGCAGAGCAAAGCATTCTTCATTGCAGGCAGAGCATTAACTGAATTGGAGCAGAACAAAGCATTTCTTCATTGCAGTCAGAAGCAGTTACTTAATATTATTTACAATTATTTCTACATTATCCTCCTGTTTATCCTACATTTGCTCAAATCCTTACATCATCTAATAGATCACCCTTTCGGCTTATACTCAGAGGAAAATATCGCACTAATTACTTGTAATCTTCTGGATCAGAGAACAGGTCTGGAAGAGAAGTCATAACGTCATCATCGTGGTCAACAATATCACTGTCATTACTCTGTTGTGCCAATAGTGGATATATTTCTTCCAATTTTGAATTTGTCAGGGCAATAGCATTGGTTATACGTTGGTTGTGATGCCTTTATGCAGGGAATACAACAACATCCACACAATGCAAGAATAGCTGCAAACAGCTATAGAAACTAGGACAGAGAACACCAAATTTTTAGATTTGCCAAACTTTTTTTTTTTCTCCCCACCACTCAGACCTGGCTGATGTGTTTACAACAGAGTTCAGGGTTTGGAGGCCTTGAATGGCCCTTCTGCGTGACCCATCAGGTGCTGTGATATTTGGAATAAACAACACTGGTCACTGTACATTGAGCAGTCGCCACCCTTTTCGGCCAGGAGCATGTCGACCGCTATGCGGCACTGGAACGTCATGAGTGAGGTTGCAGCTGGTTGTTCCCTCATGGCAATAAAGCCTACTTCCGTATAATTACCTAGTTTCTGTACATTGTAATATATGTAGTTGATTCTGTCAACGTTTTTATTGAGAGTTATCCACAACAAGATGGATTCCCATCCTGCAGCAATCTCGTTAATCAACTTATACTCATCTGGTATGCCGTTGGGATGCCATTTGCATCAATGTATGTCAGATCTCCATCTTTCCAAGAGGACCTTCGCCTTCGGGAGAACCCAAGGGGAGGTCCAAAGATGGATGCGGCAATTGTATATCCTCTGCTTTGGATGGAAACACAGTCACAGATAAGAGCAGTGATACCAGTATACACGTTCCTGCTGCATTTATTAGTGTCATACAACTTTTGACCAACACACCACCACAACAAATCGCTGCATGGGAGCAGTGGGGCAGTTTGCAGATTTGATATCATGACATCATGTTTTGTTGAGACTTCCCACCTTAAAATCTGTCCCTGTAAAGCTAACACAGGAACAATTAGCCAATGCAACATTAGAAAATATCAGTTTATCATTTACTCCCTTAGTTGTTGGATAAACACTTTTCCATTTCTGACAAGTGGTGTTAGGAGTTTTTTTTAGTCATTACCTCCAGGGTACAATGTGTTGGGATTTCTGTTGGAATGACACGCATTAGTAGCCCAGGGCCCATGCATGTGATGTAACTATAGTTTACTTTGTTAGCTGCATTCTACATTAATAACAACCAGTTTTGTTTCCTATTTGTAAAAAAGATAATCATAATAATGAAAAAATGTTCCTCAGGCTTTTTCAGTTAAAATACTCCCTCCATAGTATACATACTCTTTTGTATGGCATTCGGATTTAAGGTAGCATTCAATTGGCAAATGGTGAGAAGAAAGTGGGGGTTTCATTTAGCGTAAGCCCAAAGATGGAATCCCCAGCAATTAAACTCTGCCAAGGAATTGAAAAAGTGCTGAACTGATTCACTGGGAGGCACACATGGAGTCCTCCTCTCATGCCTCAGTGACTCCCGCATAGTTGTTTACCAATGTTATTTGAAATGAGGTTGCGCCTCTTTATCTTATGTGTGGTAGGCATAGTTGACTGAGTATAATTATTGGTTCTGTTGTTCGGTATTTTTGTCAGCTTTACATGTGTCCAAAAGTAGCATATGAACAAAAATATTATGGCTGTCAATGTTGCAGCCCAATATGCTATCATATTATTTAGCCATTTTGAAGTCATGTCGACCAAGTCACCCCTAAATGACTGAAGTGTCTTTTAAATCTTCACCAGCCTTCAGGTATTTTCAGATACTATAAATCTGCACCCACCGTATGCTGGACTTTGCTCACCTTTCCCCTTGAGTGACTAAGCTGAGATGACCTTTTTACAGTGTGTAAGGTGTATCCATGTGTTTCTTTCTGCCATTTTGTCCACGTCATTCAGGTCTTGCTCAGTCTGCCAGTGTTCGGGTAAAACTGCATATACAGTAGATGTTAATTCATAAACAGACATAGGATGAATAGACAAATAGCAGTAATAAGGTTATTAAAGCACAGTAACTTGTTCCATTTTTTTTGTGATGGTGTAGTGCAGGGATGTCAAACTCATTTCTCATTTCTCGGGCCACATTGTAGTTCGGGTTTCCCTCAGAGGGACATTTCGAGTAAAGGCAGCATGGGATCGATTCCCGCTCAGTGATGGTGTCGATATCTGCACTGCGACTGGCTGGCGACCAGTTCGGGATGTAGTCTGCCGCTGCCCGAAGTTAGCTGGGATTGGCTCCAGCTCTCTCTCTCTGAATAAACGCAGAAGGGTTGCGTCAGGAAAGGCATCCGGCGTAAAAAAATAAAAAAGACAGTTACTGCCGCACCACCATGACAATGGCACAAAAATGGCTTTACACATCATTGCTGATAAAATTCCTAATTTGTTTCTAGTTCTATCAAATTGATGCATGTGACACGCCATTAGAAAACAGTTTTTTTTGTTTTTCAAAAGAAGTGAATGGATACACAGAATCCCCCAACTTTTTTTTTTTTTGCATTCGTTATCAATTAATAGCATTGGTATTATCTCTGGATCTGTGCAAACAACACAATCTTTTGGACACGTTTTTTGTATGTAGTTATCCAATTTGTTTTGTTTTTATTTAATTTAATTTATTTTTTTGGGGTGGGACCTTGAGTGGTTCCTACAGGTACCACTCGAACAGAAAAATTAAAATAACGGGTAGAGTTTTCATCCAACACCCAACAGCAAAATTTAACTGTTTAGTCACCATTATGACAGCAGTCTCACTCCCATGTGGAACCAGACTCCAGCGACCTTGGCAGTGGGAATAAGAACAGGTATCTTACAAGTGGCCAATAAAAACAAATTAGTTTTGTGTTAACTATGGTTTCAAAAGCAATAACTTTACTACAATCAACAAATGAACTCAAGTACCCCTTTTTGCATTTTTTAAGCTGTTTGGGGTTGTTAATAACTCCTGAAAGGGACCCACGTGTTTTTTTTTTTGTTTTGTTTTTTTTTTCCTTCATCATTCATCTATCTCTCATTGTGTGGAAAATATTGGTAATTTCTATGGTCTCCCAAACAGTGTTTTGAATGGAATGTGACCCTTACGTGCTTGTAATGTGTGTATAGTTAGACTAAATCTATCATTGTGTCCAAATTGCCCCTACGTGTGATTGTGAGTGCGGCTGTTTGTCTCCATGTCACCTGCAATTGGCTGGAAGCCAGGTCAGGGTGTACCTTGCCTCCTGCCCCTTGACAGCTGGGATAGGCTCCAGCCCTCCCCGCGATCATTGTGAGGATAAGCGGCTAAGAAAATGGATGGAAGGATGAACGGATGTGTAGCTTGAGGAAACTGACCACATTTTGGATGCACATTCCCTTGTGGATTATGTCGTACACAGATCAAACAAGCCCTACAAAAAAAGTTTTTTGCACACAAGTTAAATCCATGGATCATGTAATGCCTTTGTACCAGGGCTACCATTCCCGCTGTTGAGACCTGAGACTTCCCATGGCTCAAGATTGCCGCCCACTTAAAAAATGTTTTTGGTAGAATTTTTTTTTTTTTTTTGTATCTGTGCTGACATAATTCCCATTTTGTCATGTAGTACCTTATTTTTTTCCACATTTTTAGTTCTGCTGGTAAGCTCTGTTGTTGCATTTTGTTTAACACATCATCTCAAAGTATGTCTTCATTTGTTACATGGTCAGCTAATCCCATAAAGGTTTTGGCTGCTGCTTCTTTTGCTGTTTTATCTGTAAATCAATTTCCTTATGATTCTTTGTCTGTATTTGATGTGTGTACTGCACATTTACATATGGCTATTTCTTTTGGTAATTGAACTGCTATGAGCAAATTTTGTAGTTGCTCTGCATGTGTCACTGTGTTCCCTGTAGTTGTCGCTATTCCTCTATTTTTCCAGTATTGTCTGTGTAGATTGTGATCCCACCGTGAATACAGCAGTATCTGGTCTCAGATTGTTTAAGACTGTCCAATAAGATATAGTCTGTACAGTTTAGTCGTCCCAATCCAACTCTGGTTCTTTTTCTGTCCAATCGGGAACATTTCGTACTACCAAAACAAATTGTCCCAAACTCTTCCACTCCCGTTGTAATGACGTGTGTGCTGGTGTCCATTCCTTGTGTAGAGCATTTAGTTTGTCAGTCAGTCTTGTTCCTGCCACCATGACTGATTTACCATCTGAGTACAGATAATCATGATTTTGTCTGGTGTGGGCTGTTATAAGTTTACAGTATCTTATACTACATAGTCACGTGCAATGAGTCTCTTCCTACGTCATTTTGTGGTTGTTCAATCACGTCTTGAACTGTTTGCAGCAAGAAATCTTCTGTTCTTGTGGGAGGTTTGTTTGGAATATCTAAGGTGTAATAATAGAGTGCTGGATTCCTATTTTGTAAAATATTTAACTGTCCTCCCAGTAATTCCTTTTTTTCTTTTTACTTCTATTTTTCCTGTCAGAGAGGGAATTAAGCCCAGTCCTAGTTTCAGCAAGCCATCTCTTCCCAACAAACGTACGGGGCAAATTAAAAAGTTGCATTTTGGCAGCATTAGTTGTGACATTTTTGATAGGGAGATGGCTGATCTCTTCCTCATCTGTGGCCACAATTATTAAATGTTTCTCATAAAGCTCCATAAATTTCTCCTTCCTCTGTCAGAAAGGTGTCAACTTTCTTTTTCTTATTTTGTAGCACTCTTTCTGCATGTAGTGCTTGGTTAACGTAATGTTACAGGCTGCCAGTCGGTTTGTCAACCCAATGTTTTTCAATCCATTGTTTTGTAGGATTATTTGAATTTGCATGAAGAGCATTTTTTAATTGCCCTTGATACACGCCCTGGAGTGTGATCTTCAGGAATGCCACTGTTTGCTTTAAAACATGCAGTTGTTCCAATTCTATATTCTTCAAATGGTTCGTTATTTTATTTTGCTCTTCCAATGGCAGAACAATTTGCTTTTTTTCTAAATCTAGCAGAGGTGCGCGATATTAACCCTCAAACTTCCTGCTGCTGTGAGAAAGTACTTTGCTGACATCCAAATTTATTGTACTTCCACACCATTTAGGTGGTAAGATTTTCTCAAGTCCGGCGTTCCTTGGACAAATTATTTTCCATCAGCTTTATGAGATGTGATACCTTTTATGGCCGTTTTCACATCACCTTGAGTCCAGCTTTTTTTTTTTTTTGTTGTTGTTGTTCTGTTTTTTGTTTTTTTTTGTGTGTGTGTTTCGCTTATTTTATCCTGCAGGTTAACTATATATATATATTTTTATGTTTATGTTGAGCTGGCCAGCAAAGTCATATTGTGTTATCCACAAATTAAGTTGTTTTATTTTATTATGACATCTGCTTTCTACAAACTTCTAGTCCTGACACATCATTGTTATTTTTTTTTTTCAGATGTTCTGTTTCAACTATTTTGCTATTTATCAACTATTTTGCAATTTGTTTTTCCCCTGTTGGAGTCAGTGGTTCACCTAGGGTGACTATACTGACTTCCCTCTGAACAGGGTAACAATGACTTTCTGTTTGAGGTAATTCTCAAGCTTCGACCACAAGTGGCGGAGAATTCTTACCTCTGCATCCTCAAATAGTTGTCAATTTCCTGCTCAAATGAGGTAGCGAACCTCCACTCACACTTTTACACATGCACACGTTTCACGGAGCTCACGTACAGGACACACCTTGCCCTTTTCTCAGTTTTATAGACTAATTAGTCTACTCGATAGGGACTAGTATTCTCGAGGTTTGTTTCTGCCGCAGTCACCCAGACGTGCATTCACTCATTCCTCATGAGTGTGGGAGTTTCCTACTCACCAGAGATGCCTTTACTTCCTTCGGCTTCTCGCCAACCCTCAGCCTCCAGATGCAAAGTCGAGGCCTAGTCCCGGAAAGGGTCTCAAGTGCCGTGGCCACGGTCTTTGCCTGGACGTCAACTCAACCCCTGGAAACCTCGGGTATCTTGAGATCCGCCTCGAAGGACCAAGTAAATGTCAGGTTCACCAATCAGACATTCATTAAACAGGACAAAAAAGGAAGCAAAGACACCAGTTCAAGTTTTGCGAGGAGAGAGGAGAGGAACTGTCTCGTACAATTAACCACTGCACTCTCTGATTATCTTCTCCTCAGCACCTCTATTTAGTTTTAAGACGCCCCTTATTTACATGGATGTTACAAAAAGGAGACGACAAGCAAAACAGTTTGAAACAAAGTGTACATGTTTGTTCATATGCGTGTGCATGTGTGGAAGATTGCTCAATACATGTGTTGTCATTATTTCTTTAACAGGCAGCAGTTCTAACAGTTCTGATGATTAGATGTTTTTGTTCTTGCTATCTCCTGCTAGGAGGCTGCCACGTTATCTAGAGCAGAGCAAAGCATTTCTTTATTAGAAGCAGATGTATGATAATTATGATCACAATTCTTCCTACATTTCCCCCCTGTTCATCCTACATTTGCTACCACATTTTCTAGAGCAGAGCAAAGCATTCTTCATTGCAGGCAGAGCGGTAACTGAATTGGAGCAGAACAAAGCATTTCTTCATTGCAGTCAGAAGCAGTTACTTAATACTGTTTACAATTATTTCTACATTATCCTCCTGTTTATCCTACATTTGCTAAAATCCTTAAATCATCTAATAGATCACCCTTTCGGATTACACTCGGAGGAAAATATCGCACTAATTACTTGTAATCTTCTGGATCAGAGAACAGGTCTGGAAGAGAAGTCATAACGTCATCATCGTGGTCAACAATATCACTGTCATTACTCTGTTGTGCCAATAGTGGATATATTTCTGCCAATTTTGAATTTGTCGGGGCAGTAGCAGTGGTTATAAGTTGGTTAAGTGATGCCTTTATGCAGGGAATACAACAACATCCACACAATGCAAGAATAGCTGCAAACAGCTATAGAAACTAGGAGAGAGAACACCACATTTTTAGATTTGCCAAACCTTTTTTTTTTTTTCTCCCCACCACTCAGACCTGGCTGATGTTTTTACACCAGAGTGCTCCTTCATCTTGTGGTTCAGGGTGTGAGGCCTTGAATATCTTTAACAGGCAGCAGTTCTAACAGTTCTGATGATTAGATGTTTTTGTTCTTGCTATCTCCTGCTAGGAGGCTGCCACATTATTTAGAGCAGAGCAAAGCATTTCTTTATTGGAAGCAGATGTATCATAATTATGATCACAATTATTCCTACCCTAACACAATACTTTACTTGCTGAATGAACAAATAAAACAACAGCTGCATAATTCATCTGTGTGTTCAAGTAAGATACTGTAATCATTTTGAGTATGCATCTATTTTTATGACAGTGTAATTTAGTTAGAGAAAACCTTAAAAATTGCTGTATTGCAAGTATGTAGACAATTTCAATAAACTTAGAACAAGAGGCTAACCTGAGGTAGTTATAGCTTGGTCTGTAATAACTTTGTTTGGTGATTCAAAAGATTAAAATTCTGCAGTTGACGGAAGGTATTTTATTAGACTCTGATTGATAGAGAGGTGTCGGTTCCCAGCTATTTGACAGCGTTGGGCAAGCCATCAAACCCACAAATTCTATGGAGACCTTATCTCCTCATTAATGCATGTCTATGTCATTCCTATAGATTTTCTCCATCAACAATTACTGTGTCTATCTCATCCCTTATATTCAACAAACTTACAAAGGGCAGATATGTGTTGATTCCCTTAAGCAGACCGTTATTAGCTTCCTTTAGTCAGCAAAGAAATGAAATGTCAGTTTTTGAAAAGGTTGCCATCGTCTAACGTCTTTTTTTTTTTTTTTTTTTTGCAAACACCTCTTGTTAGTTTGCAGTGATTCTGTGAATCCATTGAATAGTGAAGAAATCCACCTGTCTTCGATTTCTCAGGGTCCCTTGCTCCCTACGTAAGACTGTTTACAGTTACACTTTTCCTATTAATGTATTTACCTTTGTCAATTAAAAAACAGTGCCACTTTTTTTTATGTTGATGATTCAGAGACTTGACAGGCGATGCAAACAGCATTGAGGCTCTGTTGGAGGAAACTCCCCAGGTAAGGCTGATGTTTTTATGCTTACATTAACCCCTCTGAATGGTTTGTAGAGACAATTAAATCTCTAACCACATTGTATCATAGTTAATAAAACATGAATGAAGAATCAAAAACCTAATGAACACCTTTTAAGACACTTGCAAAATTTTAGACTGATCAACACTTTAGACATGAACTAGACTAGGGAGTAGTTTCTAAATGTATTTTGTTACATAGGGAAGAACATTAATACCATGTTATGCAACATTTTATAATGCAAGCATGTAGGACAAGACCAACTTAGTTGAAGCCCTTACATGTGCAAAACATACACAGAGATATTTAACTATGAATCTATATCTCATTGGGTTTTCTTAAATATACACATCTTGCAACATGAAATTTGATAGTCTCCACATTCTGTCTCCTCTAGACACAGGATTGCAGTCACAATGGTAGCACCAACTGTAAGCAACCAGGTCCATTGGAGGCTCTGAAACAAATTATGTTTAGAATGCAGGCTGTGGAGGCAGAGCTTCACAGACAACAGAAAGCACCAATTGCTACAACTTGCAATAAGGAAACTCTTGGGGTATGTAATTTTTAGGTTTTACATGATCAGTATTTCTGTGGACGATCACCGATCAGCAAGTTTAAATCAAAAACAATAACCAATAATTGATCCAATCACAAGATGCAGCAATGTGTCTATTTAGATTCTGACTTTTTCTATTATATATACTTGTGTACTGTATACTGAGTATCTTCAAAACTAATCTCTAGTCGAGTCATGTATTCTAATCAGTCAGGTCAAATCACCATTACAATATGACAAAAATAATTAGCGCTAACTTACATTGATTAAATTACTTCACACACCGAAACTTTTGACCACGGGTTGAGAGAACGCTGGCTTGTTTACGTTCAACCTTTAGTGCTAGCACTAGCTTGCTAGGCTACATTATGTTTTGATGCCTGCTGGCAAGCCGTGTTGTATTAAAAGTACGTGAACCTACCGCAAGCAAGCTTTGGGGCAAAGAACTGTTGAGTCACAGTAATCACAACCACACATTTTCCTCCATTTTCTTCTTCTAATACCTGCAACGCAATCCATTGTTTTTGTTGCCATGATACCGAGTGTATCCGGTCGCGTTTGAGTTGACAGGAAAAAGCCCATTGGTTAGGATCCAGTGGTATCGGAATACAAGATTTTATTGCCTCTGACATCATATTCCATACATATATGGAAGTGACACCTGTGTTCCTCCCAGTTTAGTGTAAATTTTAAATTACAGCATTATAAATCAAGCTATTTTATCTAGTAAATGGGGCTAAACGTAATTTTTTTATACAGTATGTATAAAATTTAGGTAAAGTGACGAATCCTTTTTTATCAGTCTGATAATCTGAATGTTGCTACACTTTCTGAAATATTGAGGAGTTGTAGATGGCCTGAGGTTTCTTTCCTTGACCCCAAACACAGACAACACTCCAGGTAGTGAATTTTTATAGAAAATTTAATGAGTTCTAAAGTGGGGAATCTACAAAAGGGAAATAAGGCAGGAAAACAGCAAAACAAAGAAAGGACACATGATCATTGGCAAAGGAAACTGACTTGTAATGTGAGGTTGGTGGTGTTGTGACAATGCATATAACTGAGAATTGCTGTTCTCGTAAAATTTAAACCCAAATATGCACTAATCTGTACTTTTAGTAGAACGCATTTTTGGTCCTATGTATTTTCGAACACGAATGAGGCAGGCAGGTCGAGGTGCTTGGTGTTCAGCCGGCCCAGTCTCCACTGGGAACAGGTGGATTTGATGGGAATGAAGAAGGAAAATAAAACTAGAAAACAAAACTTCCATTCAGGACGTCTGGATCCTGGTTGTCTCTGTTTGCAAGATGTTCAGAGTGGACGTGTGGTGCCCGCTTCTGTATCCCCCCCACCTCTGGCCCCAAAAGAGGTTTGGGTGGAGTGCTCGCAGGATTCTCTGCAGTCGGGGATGGTCCAACGTGTCCTTGGCAGCTTGTGGAGAGTTGAGCCTCCTGGCTCGGTCAGTCTTGGGCAAATTGGTCAAACGAGCTGAGCTTTGAGCATATCTCTGGGTTTTCTTGATGGAATTGGTGAAACAAAAAGGGATGCTTCCCCACCTGCCCCCTACCCCCACCCTTTTTTTCACAACCTCACCTGCCTTGTGACATGCCCATCCAATTTAATCCCTGTAATAAATTTTTCAAGCGTATGTGATCGTTGCAAACATTTGTAATGTGGCATCATCTTGTGGGGTGAAAGATTTCATCTTAAGTTGACAACCAATTCAACATCAGACATTAAAGTTTGCAGAAACACAGTCACAATTGGTGTTCATGTAACGTTCTTAAAGCATATCGCATTCAAGTCCACTGAAGACCTCTGGGGTTGCAGGTGATGGAAGTTAATTAATTTAGCGTTCTGGTGCGAAAATAATTCCCTTTGCATATATATTCGAGACAAAATGCTTGTCTCTCACTTTGATGCTTAGGTCACACTTTCTTTTAGATGTATTTTGTGTATCCAGCCTGAGTCCACAATGCAGGTACGCATTGTAGCACAAGACTGGGGGTGCTGGCTTTACTGGTGTGTCCAGTACACTGCCATCCTTGTTTTTAAAAATAACTTTATTCTGGCAGTCATATATTTACAGTAGTGCAGTACTTCAAAAGATACGCAACAGGCCGTTAAATAAACTCGCTTTTGGATTCAAATATACACTGCATGATGGTGACATGGAGTAAATCAATGGCATGATTTAGCACATTAGCAAATTATGACACTAAAGCCGATCAGACGGTAAGCATAAAATGCTCATTATTGGCCGATACCGACCAAGCCAATCAGATCACTGTGAAGTCTACTAATTTATTTGCTTTCGCTCAAATTATATACACATTTACAGCCTAAGGAGCCTTTTTCTTGAATTTTGAACCTGCAAACCTCAAAACTAAGCAAAGCCATATTGTACTGAATCATACTGAGAGCCGTGTTGATATATGAGAACAAATCTCAAAATAGTGGCCACAACTCTTTATATGCACTTAACAAATTAATTAGTAAATTAATATTTTTCAAATGCCAGTGTCACTCAAAATAAGCATTATTATAACACTACAGATATAGCGCTTGTTTTGAATTTCATTAGTGTTATTCTGTGGGAGGACAATAGGTTTCTCTTCTCTACCACCCTAAAGTGAATGGTGTATTTGTATTGCAGAGGCCCGCAATTGAAGCACAACAGACTTTATCTGGTGCACCATCACTGCAAAGGTAACTACGTATGTCAATAATATGCTGTGTTATTTCCCATTATTACACACAACTTAGCTTCTGAGCTAATTGATTTCACTTTCTTTTCATGGATTTATGTTCATATCACACATTTGGAAGGATATGTAGGGAGAAAAATGGTGACGTGTTAAATACTTATTTCAGCCGATGTGTGGAAAGAACAAATTTTATATATATATATATATATATATATATACATACACACACACACACACACACACACACACACACACACACACACACACATATGGCGGCATGGTAGAGCAACTGGTTAGAGCATTGGACTCACAGGGCCAGGGTTCAAGTCCCAGGTCCGCCTGTGTTGAGTTTGCATGTTCTCCCCATGCCTGTGTGGGTTTTCCCTGGGCACTCTGGGTTCCTCCCACATCCCAAAAACATGCCTTAATTGGAGACTCTAAATTGCCCCTAGGAGTGACTGTTGTCCGTCTCTTATTTGCAACCAGTTCAGGATGTACCCCGCCTCCTGCCAGATGATAACTTGGATATACTCCAGAACTCCTGCAACCCTTGTGAGGGTTAAGCACGTTTTTGGGATGTGGCGGGTAGCTGGAGTGCCCGTAGAAACCCTACGCAGGCAAAAGTAGGACATGTAAACTAAACACAGGCGGGGTCAGCATTTTAACCCCAATCCTCAGAACTGTGAGGCAGACCCTCTCACCTGCCGACCACTGCTTTGTGCGCCACTGTGATCAAAACAGGATAAAATGTCAAGTGTTCCCTTTCCCCAAAAAATATTGTTAATAAACATCCCGTTTAACTATCAATAGTGCAATATTCTAACTGCCGTAAGCAAATTAAGTGAACCGTTTCCACCCTCAGGGCTCTGCATCACCTCAGTCGCTTGAAACTGCTGTTGGAGGAACCAAGAAAAAAGCATAATGAAGAGGAGAAGGATATTGATGAAGGATGATATTCTTCTTTGTCTGCTGACAAACTCATCACTTCCCAACAGTATTGGCATTAAAGATGGGAAAACCTGTCAGATGGATATTCGTGGACGCTGGAGGTTCTCACTGTCGTTTCATAGTTTCACTTTAGTTTTACTTATGTTGAGGAACTGTTGTTGCCAAAAGGAGCAGATGAATGAATGTTTTTTTTTTCCCCCCCATTTGTTTCAGATGAAAGTGCAATACAACACAGCAGGTGATACCCATCAGTACACAAGTGCATCATACCAAATGTGTATTGAAGGCAACAAAGTGATAAAACAATCTGGTCTGTAAATGGAATAATAATATTTTGAATGCATAACTACACTGAGGTGAATTATTTCAATGTACAGTAAGTGGGTTTGTTCAGCAGAGATGTAACCTTTTAAAAATCCTTTTGTACATAGGTTAAAATACATAAAATAGCATTTCCCAGCCCACCATTAAAGTGGCAGTTTTTTAAATCCTATTGTTTATATGTATTGGTTTATTATTTCAACTATATATTTATCCAGGGCGCTGCATGGTGGCACAACTAGTTAGAGCGTTGCCCTCACAGTTTGGAGGACTGGGGTTCAATCCCGGCTCCCCCGTGTAGAGTCTGCATGTTCACCCCTTCGCTGCATGGGTTTTCTTCGCCCACTCCGGCTTCCTCTCACATCCCAAAAACGTGCATTAATTGGACATGCGAAATTGCCCCTAGATGTGATTGTGAGTCCAACTGTTGTCCGTCTCCATGTGCCCTGTGATTGGCTGGCAACGAGTTCAGGGCCCACCCCACCCACCAAAACTTCATACTTTTCAGCAGCATGTTGGCATCCATAGATTCAGATGAATCAACAGAATCTTTCATAATGTCGAAGTCCAAATAATTCATGAGCTGAACAGTAAATTGTGGTCTACAGTTGGACGCCCCAAAACTAATTTATATAGGCTTTTAGGTTTATTTTTAGCCAGTTATTTAAAAGATATACTGTGTATGTAAGCTTGTTCCTTGGCAAATCCAAGGACCCCTGAAAGGAAACGGCAACATTAATCTACCTACTACTACAGTGAAGAAAATAAGTATTTGAACACCCTGCTATATTGCAAATTCTCCCACTTAGAAATCATTCTGAAATTTTCCTCGTCGGTGCATGTCCACTGTGAAAAAGATAATCTAAAAAGAAAAATCCAGAAATCACAATGTATTAATTTTGATACGGCTGCAAATAAGTATTTGAACACCTGTCTATCAGCTAGAATTCTGACCCTCAAAGACTTGTTAGTCCGCCTCCACCTCCAATCCATGTATTATCCTGAATCAGATGCACCTATGTGAGGTCGTTAGCTGCATAAAGACACTTGTCCACCCCATACAATCAGTAAGACTCATACTTGTAACATGGCCAAGACCAAAGAGCTATCCAAAGACACCAGAGACAAAATTGTACAACTCCACACGGCTGGAAAGGGCTACGGAGAAATTGCCAAGCAGCTTGGTGAAAAAAGGTCCAGTGTTGTAGCAATCAGAAAATGGAAGAAGCTAAACATGACAATCGATCTCAATCGGAGTGGAGCGCCATCCAAGATATCACCTCGTGGGGTCTCAGTGATCCTTAAAGGTGAGGAATCAGCCCAGGACTACACAACAGGACTTGGTCAATGACCTGAAAGAGCTGGGACCACCGTTTCCAAGATGACTGTTGGTAATACACTAAGACCTCATGGTTTGAAATCATGCATGGCATGGAAAGTTCCCTTGATTAAACCAACGCATGTCAAGGCCGTCTTAAGTTTGCCAATGACCATTTGGATGATACAGAGGTGTCATGGGAGAGTTTTGTGGTCAGATGAGACCAAAATTGAACTTTTTGGTAGGGGTGACCTAGGGAGCAGCCACAGGCCATGACAGGAAAGCCCCAAAGGCAAGCGGTCATCTCCCATGGCCCAGATTCAGGAGTACCGCCATGAAGCAGTCATTGCCCCTACCCTCTGTACTGCTGTACCCACCACCGCCCCCTGAGTGGTATGGCACATTAAAATCTGCAGAGGCCAGTGAAGGAGGGGAGGATTACATTGTATAATCGGTCGACAGCCTCCACCTAGAGTCCTATCTTATTTGGTTGACCTCAGCATCTGTTAATCTTATGTTTTGGACCTGTGCAGTGGTCATCCATCCATTGTTTTAGCTGCTTATCCTCACAAGGGTCATGGGACTTTGCAATGTCATTGCTGAAAATCCTTGTGAGGTGGATCACGAGTCAGTCATGCTCGTTCGTTGAATACAGAAGATTTTCAATAAATTTGCACAACTGTCTGAAAATGTTTTTACTTTGTTATTACAGGGTATTTTAAGTATATATTTTCTAAAAATGAAAACTACTCAAATAAGCTTTAGAATAAGTCTAACAGCGAAGTGTGGAAAAAGTGAAGGGGCGTGAATACTTTCTGGTGGCACTCCATCCATCCATCCAATCTTATACACAACACTTCTAAAACATCCCTGGGATGTGCAATGATTTTAATTGTTGTAATTGTTGAATTATTTATCAGCTAAATAAATTACATTTTACGTGAATATTATTTTTCACTGACAAGGATAAATTGTGTCCTCTTCATTCTTTACATCCATACATTAATGAGGCCATTACTTCCTGCAGACATAACCGTTGTCCCCTTGTGGTCAAATGTGACACTTTGCACACTGTCCCCTTGTCCTGAGAGGTTACTGATTGTGGATGAGTCCACGTTGACCAGTCTGACCAAACTGTCGCTGCTCGCAATTGCAACCATCCTGCCTGACGGACTGAATGCCACCTGATTGCCGCTCATTGGCCCCGCATCTATAGTGTGTACAGCAGAGGTGGGCTTCCTGATGTCCCAGATGTTGACTATGCCATAGCTGTCACAGGAAGCAATGACTTCTTCGGCAAGGGCGAAGGTGGCATGGTTGCAGGGATGCTGGTGTCCAGTGAAGGATGCTGTGCACACTCCAAGCCTGATGTCCCACAGGGCTAGAGTTTTATCTGCCGATGATGTGAGGAGAGTGTTGGAGAAAGACTGGAAGCAGACGCTGTTGACAGAGGCAGTGTGGCGACGCATTGTCAGCCGGCAGCGCTGGCTGTTCAGGTCCCACAGCTTGGCAGTTTTATCAGAGGAACAAGACACCAGGAAATGACCACATGAGTGGAAGGAGCATCCCCACGTGGGCTGGCTATGACCGGAAAGTGTCAAGACACAACGTCCACATAGAAAATCCCAAAGCCTTACCTGCAGGAAGAACAATGTAAAGGTTCAATAGTGAAGGCGGAGAAAACACAAAAAGTTAAAAATTACATGACATGCTGTCCGATGAGCTATGCCCCAAGGCAAAAAAAAATAATAAATTCTAAAGTGTATGACAAGCCGAAAGAAACACACATTGCAGTAAACCACCTCAATTCGTAGGGGATAGGAAGTGAGTCCTGCCACATGTAGTGAAAAGCAGAGTAACTAAGTAGCCTTTTTTCCCCTCTTGAGACCTTGTTAGCAGACAAGTCCATTGCAAAGAAGGTCCTGATGAGATTCATGTTGATGCTTCAAGCAGGGAACTGAATGTGAACTAACCGTGGTGTCTCCGCTGGTTGTTGCCATTTTAGTTCCATCTGGATGAAAACTGCAGCTCGACAGCCAGTCAGAGTGGCCCTCCCCTGTTAGGACCATCTGACCCACCTGATGACACATCCAATCATTAAAAAAAATAGTCAAACAGCCAGTGAGAGTAGCCTAAACAAGTACAAGAAAATACAATTTTATTGTAATGTCTAAAACATCCATCTATCCATCCATTTTCTAAGCCGGTTATCCTCACAAGGGTCACGGGAGTGCTGGAGTCTATCCCACCTGTCATCGGGCAGGAGGCGGGGTACACTCTGAACTGGTTGTCAGCCAATCGCAGGGGACATAGAGACAGTCACACTCACAATCACAGATTGGGGAAATTTAGTGTGTCCAATTAATGTTGCATGTTTTGGGGATACGGGAGGAAACCGGAGTGCCCGGAGGAAACCCACGCAGGCACGAGGAGAATATGCAAACTCGACACAGGGAGGCCTCGGATTGAACCCAGGTCCTCAGAACTGTGAGACCAACACTTTCCAGCTGCAAAACCGTGCAAATCTAAAATATGTCACTTCAATTGATTATGACAATAGTTGATTGACTGTATTCGCCCTGCTAATTATCGCTATTCTTGTCTATTTGGCAAATGTACCAGGTGGATTCATTTATATTATTATTTTTACTATTTAACTTTTGCTGTGATTGTTTGGCAATGAGCAGGCAGTATGTACCCTGCTTCTCACCCAAAATCGGCTAACACTCACTCTCATGAGGACAGGCAGTATAGAAAATGACTGGTTGGATATAAAGTGAAAGAAAGTGTACTACTTAGAGCTATTCCGGTAAGAGCGGTGCTGTACATGTAATTTTTTTCAATGATTCCAAATCTTTTTTTTTCAGTTTCTTTGTTTTATATCCCTGATTGCATTAAAATGCATTTGGAGGCTGTGAAAATCAATAAAATGCAACACTACTTGAGTACTAACATATGGTCATTTTAGCCAATCAGAAGACTGAAGAAAGTAATCTAATGAGAAATCCAAAGTCAGTTAGTACTTTTTGGATGTTGTTGTACTTCAAAATACCTCTGTTGTAAACAAAATACTGTAAGAAAAAGTATTGTTATGATCAAACATTCTGCCTGTAATTTGTCTTTGTTTTTGTAAATTTTAGGGGTGAAAAAATAAGTTACATTGCTTTTTAAAGTAATTGGTTAGTTACTAAGTTATTGGAATTTTATTCTGCCAAATATTGGACTTGGGGTCAACCCCAAAAGCTCCATATTGCATATACACTGCAGGAATGAAACCTCTATCTGGTTTTTAATGAACACTTAGCCTAAAAACTATTCTATTTTCATGTTGTTCATTTTAGTGATACGTGGAGAGTCGAGCATTTTATTTAATTTCATTTTTTTTTTTTTTTTGTCTGATGGTACTTCGTGTAAAAAGTTTTCGAATCCTCGCCTAACTGTTGTTACCTTCTCCCTGCTGGCCGGCAGCGCCCACAGCTTCCAAGTGCAGTCATCACTGGCACTCGCAAGGATTTTTTTTCCTGGATGTAGACTGATGCAGCTTATAGGAAGCGTGTGCGCTTTGATGGAACACAACAGACTGAATGAGCTCGGGCTTTTCTGTTCTCCAGGATTTTGCCAAGTTCGGTGAGGAATCCCAGGCCTACTGCAAACAGTCAACTCCGTGTCCTTTGGGTGTCTGGCAGTGCTCCGCCATTGGGTTGCGCTCTTCTTGGTGCTTCTCTCTATCTTGGTTAGGGTCTTGTCCTGACTTTGGCTTGCATTCAGGGTGTTCTGCATCCGTTCGCTCTCCAAACTAAGAAGCATTTTCTGCCTCACGGCCACCTCATATTTGTCATCGAGCTGCTTCAGCACTGGCTCATAGGACGCGAGGCGTTCCTTCAGCCGTCTGATGTCTTCGGTCAGACGGCTTTTGTCAGCAACCAGTCGCTGGCAATGCAGCCGGTGTAGATCCCTGTCCCTTTGCAATCTCACTAGGTCATCCCCTGCAGATAGAACTTCCCGTTTGAACTGGTTGGTCTCTTTGTAGACCTTCTGCAGTTCTGACTGAAGGAGTTGCTTGTGTGTGATGGCATCGGAGATGACAAGTGCCCCCGGTGCCGGGGGAAGCCTCAAGGGCTGTGTCAGGAGCATCTGAGCTGAGCTGTACCACTCAACCTCAAAACAGTTCAGAGTATGGGTCATGCCAAGTCTGTGGAGAAAGTTCCTGACAAAGTCGTCGACCGCTTCTGGGATGTTGCTGATATTTTCTTCTTTGGAGGGGCCATAAAGAATAGTTGCAGTGGAGGCAGAAGAAATTTTCACTGCCTCCTTAATGTTCACTTCTTCATTGCTTTTCTTGTCCTTTGCCTGAAAAAGCTCACTGGTCCTCCTTTTTTCTTTCTCTTTGGCCTCTGCGGACATTTTCTCCCTTGTAGCGCCGTGTTGTTTTGTGGTTGCTATAGTAACTGTACACTGCAATTCATTGGGAGCAGTCGTCAATCGATCTATTTTACGATAGCATTCACTTATTTGATCTGAAATAAACACGTGGGATAAATGTTTTTTTCGGATACTGTATATCGGTGAGGTAAAGGTAGATCTGCGTTGAATTCCCGACGTCGTCGCTAGATGACGTCACAGAGCCCGTGTCCTCACGTCATCCCACAATGCATTGCGAGTCCAAGCCCCCTGCTATTAAAACTATAAATGTTTGTCAACATTTTAAGATACATATATAAGCGATCCCTAGTATAAATTGTAAGAAAAACGACTTTGGTTGTGTATGTTGATGTGACCTATATTTCTAAAATAAAGTGATTAAAAAAAAAAAAAACTCCACACGACGTGTACGCGAAAGTTGACCCGCTTGTATCATTTTTTGAAACGTTGAACAACCTCATTTGGCAGAACATAAAAGTTGAACTAAAAAAATAGTGTTGCGACAATTCAAAAAATAAAATAAATAGTAAACACTGGCTGCTTGAAGTTCCATCATTTACATAGCTAGCAATACTTGTTCAGGTCATCACATGTACATTGCATTTTCAGTACTAATTGTAGTTCATATTTTAATTTGAGCGTGCTGGAATAACTGGACACACGCAAACCACCACTAAGTGGCGGCCTTTGTCTTTGCTTTAAACGCCCTGACGTCATGGGGAATTGTCACATGACTGTTAGGAGCACAAAACAGGAAGTTTGTTTGCTCTTTGTTGACACGATAAATGTCTGTAATGTAAAATCTCCAAATGTTAATTGAAGAACTAGCTATGTATTCTAGACTTTAGTTGGACTAAACTCTTGTTCATGGCGGTTTTCCATGTTTCAACGTTTACGTTTTGCTGTTGTCCATAAGAACTACTGGAGAATTTGTTGAATTTGAGGAAGTCTTGTTTGTCCGAAAAGGTAAGTCGAAGTACTTCCAACCCCCTTGTTTAGAATTATTCTAAATCTACACCCAGATCGGCACACTATTCAGTCATCCAAACCAAATGTGAAAATGAGCATCTTGTTCGGCCTTTTTCCAGTCAATGAATTGAATAGAAAGAAACAACAACAATACGTAACGCTCTTGAGTTGATTTGTGTTTGGTGATGTTCAGATTCAAATTCTTATAGTTTTTTTTTTTTCAAATAAAATTTTGCATTAATGTTTTCATGGTTGGAATCGTTACGATAATGGATTTATTTATTCTGATGGCCTTTACCAGTGACCTCGATGAAGAAACGCACACTAGAAACGGATACTTTTATTTTTGATTTATTGTTATTGGTCCAGGCTTGGAGATCACTATGGGGTCTGCAGTGGAGCGAACTGATGAGCATGTAAGGGAATATCTCATATATCGTGGCTTCACCAACACTCTGAAACAAATGGACAGCGAGATCAAAGCTGATAAGGAGAAAGGCTTTCGGGTATGACTAATATAAACAACGATGCATGTTTATCAAAGTTCACTGTATGGATAGGGTTCCAACTATTCAATCTTGTGTGTTGCCACCACCCTTAGACCAATCAGATGAATTAAATTTAGAAAAACATTTCACGCTTCACCTATCACCTGTGTTCTTTGACCTCAATGACACACAAGATGGCGTAATTGGAAACCTATCCATTGCACTGAAGAAAGCGTGTTCATTTGGGGTCCAGGTTTATTATGTAAAATGTTATTGCCTTCAGGTGGATAAGATCATTGATCAGCTGCTGCAGTTTATCCAGAGTTTTGAACTGTCTGCTCTGAAGGACTACTGGCTCTACTTGGACAGACGCCTTTTCTGCAGACTAGAGGATGTTTACCGACCCACTGTGAACAAACTAAGAGCAAGCCTGTTCAGATATTATGTTATAAACACCATCCAGGTAACACACATGTCTTGACTGAATTTTAATGTCTTGGAGTAACAGTTTCTCTGCTTTTCTGACTTCCCAGAAAGGAAACTTGGAGAAGACTCAGGAATTTTTCCAGAAGCAGGCTATGGAGCTGCAGGGTCAGCCCGAGTGGCGGGATTGGTTCATTTTGCCGTTTATCCCTGCACCTGAACAGAACCCGGCTTTTGCTCCATATTTCTCCCGCCAGTGGTCTGACACCTTCCTGGTTTCGCTGCACAACTTCCTTTCTGTGGTCTTTCAGTGTATGCATATCCTTCAGTTAAAAGTCACCATTTCAGTGACATTTTACATGAAACTAATTTCTGCCAACTGTAACTGTTTTTTTTTTTTTAAACCTGTCCTGTTCAGCTGCATGGCCGTGCAAACAGGTGGATTTTATGCATTTCGTGTAGGAATCACAATACAACCTGAGGAACTGATATGGGTTTCACGTAAACGGCAGCAGTATTTTTATTGTAAAACTTTAAAGATAAAAGTTTGCTAGTGGTTCTGAGGCACATACATTTAAGTAAATTGCTCCTGTTCCTGTCACCAAATTTATTTGTACTGACACTTGCTGAAATACAAAATTAATGGGACACGATCCTTCTTGACAACAATGCCAATCAGAAAAAATGGAAAATACCAATCAGGTAGAATAACAGAGAAAGTTAAAAGGGGTGTTGCAAGAAAAATAGTCCAGGTTAGGGTAAGGAAATCACTCCAAAATCAACACTGTACAAATTTAGAGACATTTGTATTTGAACAGATTGAACTTGTTGGCTGTATAAAATAATCAGGTAACATGGTTCTCTGACCACACGGTTGACCAGCATCATGTTTGTGGTTTACAATCGAGTAACAGGCAGGTCTTTGTGAGTGACTAGTTTTAGCTGTTTACAACTGGTTAGAGCATTGGCATCACATTTCTAATGAGCAGGGTTCAATCCCAACCCCGCCTGTGTGGAGTTTGCATAATATTCCTGTGCCTGCCTGGGTTTTCTTCGGGGACTCCGGTTTCCTCCCACATCCCAAAAACATGCATTTATTGAAGACTCTAAATTGCCCAAGTTGTCATTGTGAGTGTGACTGTTGTTTGTTTCTATGTCCTTGCAATGAGCTGGCAACCAGTTCAGGGTGTACCCAGCCTCCAGCCTGATGATATTTGGGATAGGCTCCAGCACTCCTGCGACTGTCTTGAGGATAAGCGACTCAGAAAATGGATTTTATTTGTCCTTAACTGAGGTTCACCCCAACCAGTGCTGCTGAGTTTTGATTCTGAAGTCCAGAAGACAACAAGCCTCACTGAGGAGAATGAGCAGCTTCGTCAGCTGGTAAGATTGTGCCCATGAATAAATGCTTCCTTCTTTTGAGTAGTCAAATTTATCAAGTAAAATAATTTTTACTGTGCTTTTTTTTTTTTTTTCCAAGGATTCATACCTAGCACTGAATATCTACCCTTAGTTACAGATTTGAGTATTGCCAATGAAGACTCTTATTTGCACTGTAGGAGTATAGGAGTAAAATAAGCAACTGTCAAGCTGAGAGATGATCAGAGTTTTAATGAATCATCAGCATTGTGCAAACATTGTCCGTAGCTTACCCATCCATTTGGAACAACCTTAAGGAGAAAGAAAACGTAATTTGTAGTAAGACATAAAGGTCAGTTGGGTCGTTGTCTTCTTTTCCTCTCGGCTTGTCATGTTATTGGTCGCCACAGCGCGTCATCTTTTTCCATGTGTAGCTATCGACTGCATCGTCTCGTCCTCTCTAAGACCAACAGCCATCATTTCTTCCCACACAACATCCTTTAACCTTGACTATCACCGTCTCTAATCAGTACATCACGGCCGGCTTAACCACTTCTTTTCCTTTCGGCTTGTCCCATTAGGGGTCGCCACAGCATGTAATCTTTTTCCATCTAAGCCTATCTCGTGCAACCTCTTCTATCCATCCAAATTAGCTGTCCCTCAAATGAGCTCATTTCTAATCCTAGCCAACCTGCTCACTCCAAGCGAGAACCTCAGCATCTTATTTTCTGCTACCTCCAGTTCCGACCGAACCACTGTTTATAAAATTTGCCCTTCATCCTAGCAGAGACTCTTCTGTCACATAACACACCAGACATCTTCCGCCAGCTGTTCCAACCCATTTCTTCACTTCCTTACCACACTCTGCTCTGGATTGTTGACCCTAAGTATTTGAAGTCGTCCACACTCACTATCTCTTCTCCCTGTAGCCTCAATCTTCCCCCTTCACCCCTCTCATTCACGGACGTATATTCTGTTTTACTTCGGCTAATCTTCATTTCTCTGCTCTCCAGTTTATGTCTCCCTTCATCTTTCTAATTGTTTCTCTACTTGCTCCCTTCTTTCACTGCATATTACAATATCATCTGCGTACATCATGGTCCAAGGGGATTCCAGTCTAACTTCATCTGTCAGCCTATCCATTACTACAGCAAACAGGAAGGGGCTCAGAGCTGATCCTTTATGCAGTCCCACCTCTACCTGAAATTCTTCTGACACACCTTCGTCACACCACACCACTGTGCTGCCCTCATACATGTCCCATAGTATTCTAATGTACTTCTCTGCCACACCAGACTTACACATGTAGTACTACAGCTCCTCTCTTAGTACTCATTCGAGGCATGAAAATATACTGGTACTGGTTCCTCTCTTGGTACTGTAATTGCCTTTCTCGAGAATCTAGAGTCTAGGGGTCTAGATTCTAGATTCACAAAGCTCCTCCTGACCTTCTTTGTACTTTCCCACTAGCATCCTCAAGGATAGTAATGCATCTGTGGTACGCTATCTAGGCATGAAACCATACTGTTGCTCGCAAATAATTTTGTCCTCAGTCTAGCCTCCACGATTTTTTTCCGATAACTTCAATGCGTGACTCATCAACTTTATTCCTCGATAGTTCCCACAGCTCAGCACCTTTTATTCCTTAAATTGGGAACTACCACACTTTTCCTCCATTCTTCAGGAATCTTCGCACCTGCTAGTATTCTGTTGAACAAGTTGGTCAAAAAACTCCACAGGCACCTCTCCAAATTGCTCCCATACATCCACAACTATGTCATCAGGACTAACTGCCTTTCTATTTTTCATCCTCTTTAGTGCCTTTCTAACTTCCCCCTTAATAATCATTGCCACTTCCTCGTCCTTTCCACTTTTCTCTTCTACTCTTCCTTCTCTCTCATTTTCACCAACTTTTCAAAGTATTCTTTCTATCTTTTTAGCACACTACTGGCACCACTCAACATTTACATCGCTACCCTTAATCACCGTTACCTGCTGCACATCCTTCCCATCGCTATCTCTGTGTCTGGCCAATCTGTAGAGATCCTTTTCTCCTTTCGTGTCCAACCTGATATACATATCATATGCCTCTTGTTTAGCTTTCACCACCTCTACCTTTTGCCCTACGTTGCATCTCAATGTATTCTTTTTGCCTCTCCTCAGTCCTCTTGGTGTCCCACTTTTTCTTCGCTAATATCTTGTATGATTTTCTGGAATTTGGGGTTCCACCACCAAGTCTCAAGACACCAAGTACTCTCCTGCCTGTCTCTCTGATCACCTTGGCTGTTGTAGTCCAGTCTTCCGGGAGCTCCTCTCCATTAACTGCATGTCTCACGTCTTTCCGAAAGGCGGCAAAACACTCTTCCTTTCTTAGCTACCACTAGTTGGTCCTCTGCTCTACCTTTGTCTTCCTGATCTTCCTCCTCACCACCAGAGCTATCCTACACAACACCATCCTATGTTGTCTAGCTACACTCTACCCTACCACTATCCAAATGAAATCACCTGCATGCTTATACCTCTGCTCTTGTAGGTCACCCAATGTTCCTACCTCTTCTGGAAAAAGTGTTCACTACTGCCATTTCCATCCTTTTTGCAAAGTCTGCCACCATCTGTCCCTCAAGGTTCCTTTCTTGAATACCGTACTTAACCATAACTTCTTCATCACCCCTGTTTCCTTCACCAATGTGCACCAATCACAACTCTCTTCATGTCTGGGATGCTCAGAACTACATCATCAAGTTCCGTCAACATTTTCTCAAAGTGACAAAATCAACTTTAGATACAACTATCCCACCCATTTTCTTCACCTAGGAAAAAAATACATAGTGGGCCACTTCCCATTTTCTGTCTTCTTCCAATTATGAAATTATTTGCTCAATAAAGCTAACAGAACCCTGACAGCATGTACTTTTTGGTGCTTGTATGCTCACATTATTTACAGTATAACATACTTGCTATTGTAAGAGATGCAGCCATTTTAAAGTAAGGCTGCATAGTTTTAAAAAGTAGTACACAGCTTCAATCAAAATTGGTTGCTTTTATCAGTTTGTGTTGTTCTTAGTGTTGCTACTTGGGGTTTTTTCTTAATCAACTTGACACTTGATTGACAGTATAATATACGTTAATGCATCATTGACTGTTTATACCGCTGTGCCAATATTTAATATTTATCGAAGTGGAATTTTTGGAAGTGAGCCTGAGTCTCTTTATTTTTCAAGATATTTTACTTATTGTCATACATTACATTGTCAATGTCCATTATTCTTAGAATTACAGTACTATAAAAGTTAATTGTGGTCTTCTGTTAGAAATAATACTTTCTTCTGTATATGATTTACAGTTGAGGCCAGAAGTTTACGTACTGTGTGCAATAATACAAGTTTAAGTTTTTTTGTCACACTGTCTAAAGTCAAATCTGAAGAAACATCTCTTGTTTCAGGGTAGACAGAATCACCAAAACTATTTAATTTTGTTGAATGGCACAATAACGAAAGTGAGGATTTCTTAGAGATTTTCACATTTTCTCCGAGGTTAAATGTTTACATCGACAAAATGTACCAGTACTATATTGCAAGTTCTCCCACTTAGAAATAATGGGGCGGTCTGAAATTTTCATCGTACGTGCACGTCCACTGTGAGAGAGATAATCTAAAAAGAAAAATCCAGAAATCAATGTAATTTTTTTTTTTTTTTTTTTTTTTGGTGATTTATTTGTGTGATACAGCTGCAAATAAGTATTTGAACACCTATCAGCTAGAATTCTGAACCTCAAAGACCTGTGAGTCCACCTTTAAAAATCCACCTCCACTCCATGTATTATCCTGAATCAGATGCACCTGTGTGAAGTCGTTAGCTGCATAAAGACACCTGTCCGCCCCATACAATCAGTAGGACTCAAACTTGTAACATGGCCAACACCAAAGAGCTGTCCAAAGACACCAGAGACAAAATTGTACAACTCCACACGGCTGGAAAGGGCTATGGAGAAATTGCCAACCAGCTTGGCTAAAAAAGGTTCACTGTTGGAGCAATCATCAGAAAATGGAAGACGCTAATCATGACTGTCAATCTCAATTGGAGTGGAGCCCCAGGCAAGATATCACCTCATGGGGTTTCAATGATCCTTAGAAATGTGAGGAATCAGCCCAGGACTACAAGACAGGACTTTAATGACCTAATAAAAGCTGGGACCACCGTTTCCAAGGTGACTGTTGGAAATAGACTACGATGTCATGGTTTGAAATCATGCGTAGCACGGAAGTTTCCCCTACTTAAACCAGCAGATGTCAAGGCCCGTTTTAAGTTGCCAATGACCATATGGATTATACAGAGGAGTCATGGGAGAAAGTTTTGTGGTCAGATGAGACCAAAATGAAACTTTTTGGTCATAAGTCCACGAACCGTGTTTGGAGGAAGACTAATGATGAACACCATCCCTACTGTGAAGCATGCGGGTGGAAGCATCAAGCTTTGGGGGTGTTTTTCTGCACATGGGACAGGATGACTGCACTGTATTAAGGAGAGGATGACCGCGGCCATGTATTGTGAGATTTTGGGGAACAACCTCTTTCCCTCAATCAGAGTATTGAAGATGGGTCATGGCTGGGTCTTCCAACTTGACAATGACCCGAAGCACACATCCAGGAAAAAAAAGGAGTGGCTCCGTGAGAAGCATATCAAGGTTCTGGCGTGGCCTAGCCAGTCTCCAGACCTAAACCCAATAGAAAGTCTTTTGATGGAGCTGAAACTACGTGTTTCTCAGCAACAGCACAGAAACCTGTCTAATCTAGAGAAGATCTGTGTAGAGGAGTGAGCCAAAATCCCTCCTGCAGTGTGTGCAAACCTGGTGAACAAGTACAGGAAATGTTTGACCTCTGTAATTTCAAACAAAGGCTACTGTGCCAAATATTAACATTGGTTTTCTCAGGTGTTCAAATATTTATTTGCAGCTGTATCACACAAATAAATCATTACACAAATCATACATTGTGATTTCTGGATTTTTCTTTTTAGATTAGCTCTCTTACAGTGGACATGCACCTACGATGAAAATTTCAGACCCTTCCATGATTTCTAAGTGGGAGAACTTGCAATATAGCAAGGTGTTCAAATGTTTATTTTCTTCACTGTATGTCGGTTGACCGTTATGTTTAGCTTCATCCATTTTCTAATGGTTGCTCCGGTAGTGGACCTTTTTTCACCAAGCTGCTTGGCAATTTCTCGGTAGCCCTTTCCAGCCATGCGGAGTTGTACAATTTTGTATTTGGACAGCTCTTTGGTCTTGGCCGTGTTACAAGTTAGAGTCTTACTGATTGTATGGGGTGCACAGGTGTCTTTATGCAGGTAACGACCTCACACAGGTGCATCTGATTTCAGAATAATACATGGAGTGGAGGTGGACTTTCAAAGGCGGAGTAACAGGTCTTTAAGGGTCAGAATTCTAGCTGATAGAAAGGTGTTCAAATACTGATTTGCAGCTGTATCACACAAATAATTAAAAATCATACATTGTGATTTCTGGATTTTCTTTTTAGATTCTCTCTCACAGTGGACATGCATCTACAATGAAAATTTCAGACCCCTCTCTTTCCAAGTTTGAGAACTTGCAATATAGCAGGGTGTTCAAATACTTATTTTCATCACTGTACCTGACTCAGTTACACTAGCTCTGTCAAGAGGATTGAGCCAGGATGAAATAATATAAAATTCTCTCTCATTATTGTATCATTTAAAATCCATCCATCCATTTTCCCAACTGCTTATCCTCAAATGGGTTGTGGGAGGGCCGGAGCCTACCCCAGATATCATCGGGTAGAAGGCGGGGTACACCCTGAACTGGTTGTCTGCCAATCGCAGGGCACATAGAGACCGACAACAGTCACACTCACAGTCACACCTAGAAGCAATTTAGCGTCTCCAATGAAGGCATGTTTTTGGGATGTGGGAGGAAAACAGTGTGCCCTGAGAAAACCCATGCAGGCACTGAGTGTAGATGCATACTCCACATAGGTGGGCCCGGGATTTGAACCCTGGTCCTCAGAACTATGAGGCTAACGCTCTACTGTAGCACCATCGTGCTTACTGGCATTGAACAAAATTAAATAATTTGGTGATCCTGAATGACCCGAAACAGGAGAGGTTTAGTTTGATCTGACTTGAGATAAAAAAGCCAAAAAAATGAAATGTTTTAGTACAGTGTATGTAAACTTCTGTCTTCAACTGTAAATATATGGAAATTAAATCTGAAAGGTTGATTTATTGTCTCATTATCTTCGGCTGTCATTTTTAGTCTAAAGTAGAGCATGTTTTTAATCACACTATATTTAAATTAATACAAATCATCACTTGAGGGATCTGAATATACTGGGAGTCTGTGGGGGAGAGGGCGATCATTTGGATGATCAACTCATATTAGTTTGTGTTGAAAGACGTGTTGTTTGTCTCTCCTCATCTTGTCTAGCTTTTTGCCCTGCAAACAGAAAGTCGAGACCAGAGCAGTGGAGACGAGGTGGTCCATCACAAGCTTCCCCCGTATGTTCAGAACATGGACCGGCTGGGAGATACTGAGCTGTGAGGCACTAACATCACTGTCTTTACCGATGCAACATTTGACTCAAAAACTGGCTGCCATTTTTGCTCATTTTCATCTTGATACTTTGCCCCAATATTTTTTAACTTAATGTTACTCTGAACAGAATAAGTGCGAGATGGCGAACATACATTTGGGATTGAAATCCTCAGGTGTATGACTTGCTTTTAAGTCTGTTGAAGTAGTCAAATAGAAAAATGGCGGACATCTTTTCTGTGAAAAATTAATCCCCAACTTTTTGCTCTATACAACCAAACTTAAAACTCAACTGTGTGCACTTTAGCAATCGCTATTTCATGAGTCACTTTATTATATTTTTATGATTAGTTCATTTAGCAATATGTTCGATAATGATTTTTTTTAAAAATGTACTTTATTTGAAGTGATTGATTTGTTAGCGTAACATACTAGAATTTGCAAATCTACGGTACCAAATCTGTATTTACTCTCTTCGCTCCAGAAAATGTAGTGATATTTTTTTTGTGCATGAATTTTTTTTTTCCTTAAATGCATGTATCTAACTACCAGTTTTAAAACATTTTTTAGGCACTTTACTGCAATATGCCCACTTCATTATTTTCTGTTTATATCACATATTTTTAAAATGTTTTAATCAACTAAGTTAAATTACCAATACAAGTCACATGCTGTTTACACTGTGCTGTGATGCAGTTGATGTTGCAAAATAAACAGTTTACTTATGAATGAATTATTGTTCATTGTCAGTAAATTATTAAAAACAACAACAACATCACTATGGAGCAATAAAATGACATTTCTTTTTTTTCTTAATGAGGTCATGCCCTGTAAATATTTCTCAAATTAAAAAGTGGCGGCAATGTACTTGGCATCTACCACTGCTGCCATTTTCTGGTGCTAAATTAACTGGTTGTTTAAAATAGTAATTTTGACAACTCGAAGCAATGTTGAAAAAAAAAAATTGCCATCTCCTATTCTGAAGATTTGTAAAGTGGTAAAACAAGGTGATTGACCTAGTAGGCCACTACCTCTTTTCAGAGACACTACTGTGTATTCCAAAGCAACATTCAGATTCAGACAGTAGTGACAACAAATTATTAAGGTCAACTATGCTTATAGCTCAGCATGCATGCAGGTTTTTAGCAAATATCTCTGCTCTACCTCCGATTTGAGATCAAAATGTTAAATATTGGAACCATTTCATTCAAATACACTAAATTCACAATCGTTTGAGTTAGACAAAGGTAATACAGTTTAGAAGATCACAGAGAGTTCTCATCAGTATTGGTACCAAAATTCTGGCATCCAATAATGACAAAAAGTGGATACAGCCATATGTAGTAAGACACCAGATTTCATTTAAATAGATTTAAATAAATTCTCAAGATGCTAATAACATGAACAATACATGGGTATCCAATAATTAGCTCTATGTGGACAATATAGACAGTGTAGATCGTTCTTTGAATTGCAGAAATAATTCCTTGCTGTACCAATATTGACTGCTTTTAGTGGTCTCTGCTCATGGTGGGTTGGCTCAGGCAAAGCTAGTGTTATTCCTAGTGTCAGTATTTGTACACCAAATTGACTTAAAGACATTACCGCAGGACCTAATCCTGATACAAAATATCCTCCTAGTGGGATTCATCACCTTCTGATGTCTGATCTATCCATTTGTTACAGGACTTGGAGTATTTTTTTCTGCACCACAATGATGACCTCTTTTTCTGCACTTAGTGACTTGGTATCAACCCAGCGGGCTGTCAGTGTTGCCACCACACCATCCAGGAACTTCTTCTCAACATTCCTACCACAAGGTCGCCGCACCCCAGGAGGGAAAACGCAGCAGGTGACCTCTGTGTCTTCACCAAGCCAGGCAGTAATTGGCAGAAAGGACCAAACAACTACTCAGGTGAAAGGGCCAAATAGTTTCAACACAATTGTCGGAACTTTACTATTTGCAGAATTTGTCATGTAGGATGTCATCATGTGAAAATAATTACTTTGAAATTGTCTGTACCTTATTTGTGCTACCTTCTTTTCCAGTCTGCGAAGTCAAAAGATGCAGTCCAAGTAAAAGAAGTGAAACCAGCCTCTAGTCAAATATCAGGCGGCGAACTGTCAAGTTCTCAATCCCAACATTCAAATCAGCAGACAAATCAACCATCACATTTACGCCACAAGAAAATCCAGGATCATGAAAAAGAGCGCAAGGAGCTTTTCTCAAAACCATCGTCACAGGTACCTGACAGTTAAACGAGGAAGTAGAGAATACAGTAGTGTTCAAAATAATAGCAGTCCAATGTGACTAACCAAATTAGTCCACGTTTTCAGTATATATATTTTATTGATACATGTCAAATAAGTTACTAGTAGCTGCAACGGATTCTCAGAAAACCAACAAGACCCAACATTCATGATATATACACTCCTAAGGCTGTGCAATTGGGCAATTTGTTGAAAAGGGTGTGTTTAAAAATATCAGTCTGCCGTTGACTTTACAAAATCAAAACTATTCTGTACAAAATTTTTGGTTTGTAGAATTTACCAATCCTTTATATCACTGAACTAATCATCAGTTGCATGCCCAGTTTATTTTTTTTTTTTACAACTGTTTCACATCTGTGTCTCATGAGTCAACCAACTTGTGGCACCTTTCAGGGGTTATTCCACTCCAAGATTTCTTAACGACATTCTGCAATTCATTTACATTTCTTGGTTTTGCTTCAAAAACAGCATTTTTGATGTCATCCCACAAGTTCTTGATTGGATAAAGGTCCAGGGATTGGGCTGGCAACTCCATGATCTTAACTTTGGAACCAAGAATTTGCATGTGTTCCAGTGTGTTTGGGGTCAGTGTCTTGTTGGAACACCCATTTCAAGGGCATGTCCTCTTCAGCATAAGGCAACATGACCTCTTCAAGTATTTTCACATATGAAATTGATCCATGATCCCTGGTATGCGATAAATAGGCCCAACACCGTATTAGGAGAAACATGCCCATATCATGATGCTTGCACCACCATGCTTGACTGTCTTCACTGTGTACTGTGGCTTGAATTCAGAGTTTGGGGGTCGTCTCACAAACTGTCTGCGGCCCCTGGACCTAAAAAGAACAATTTTACTCTCATCAGTCCACAAAATGTTCCTCAATTTCTCTTTAGGTCCGTTGTGTTCTTTGGCAAATTAAAGCCTCTTCTGCACATGCCTTTTTTTTTAACATAAGGACTTTGCAGGGGATTATTGTAAACAGTTTAGCTTCATGCAGACCTCACTTTCACAGTACCTACAGGTGACTCCAGCCTGTCTTTGGTCATCCTGCAGCTGATCATTGGCTGAGCTTTTCCTTTCTGGTTCTTCTGCAGTCCATTTTGATGTTGTTCTTCCAGTTCTTTGCCACGTGTCTCTGGTTTTGCTCTCTATTTTAAGGCATTACAGATCATTTTAGCTAAACAGCCTATAATTTTTTGCACCTCTTTATAAGATTTCCCCTCTCCAATCAAAGTATGCTGATCTTCTGAACAATGTGTTGAATGGCCCATTTTCCTCAGGCTTTCAAGGAGAAACCATCCTTCACCCTTAGTTAGGCTTTGGATTAGACCTGTTTTTCACACAATCACCTCACTGATTGAATGCCACCCTGCATTTTTTTTTAACTTTGAACACTTTCGGCAATTGACCAATTGCACAGCCTTAAGCGTCTATATCATGCATGCAGGGTTTTGTTGCTTTCTGAGAATCTACTGCACTGACTGGTAACTTCTTTGACATGCAGCAATTGAAAATGTGGATTAATCTGGTTAGTCACATTGAACTGATGTTATTTTGAATACTACTGTATAAACATTACTTTGAGTAAAAACGGTGACATCATTTTGAGTAATAAATGGTTATGTACACGTTTCTGACATCAATCAATTTACACTGGCTTAATGCTTCTCTTCAGTTACAAGAGAAAAAGGGCGAGGTAGGAGAGGTGGAACCTCCAAATGACACCGCAAGCGAAGCTCCTGACTCTTCCTCCTCAAGCAGCAGGAGCAGCGGCAGAGGAGCAGGAGGAGCCGGGCTATCAGTAGAGCAGCCATTTATCAAACTCAGTCAGGAGGAATATGGAGAACATCATTCCTCCATCATGCACTGCAGGTAGGCATTCAGCAAAACACACTCCCAAAGGGATTTTGACATGTTGAAGACAACCTAACTTTTCCACGTCACACACATTACCTTTGATAAGTCGCAACTAGACGATTTATGATCTCACTAATCATCGCTGTCATTCAGTTACAATGTAGCTGTCGTGCTAAAAACCATACTAGTATGAGTTATTGTGTTCTCTGGTGGTTGCTGCAAAAAAGAGATATAACTTATGCCTTTATTATTTTTTAACAACTCAGTGTTTGTGTGAATGTGAGTGTGAATCAAAGCCAGCCCATACCTCCCTTGGTCCCTTAGCAAAGTGATTTTAGGACTCTCGATTTCTGATGATAATCTTGAATATTGATCAGTCATTATTGAATTTCACTTGAGACCTTCCTTCCTTCCTTCCTTCCTTCCTTCCTTCCTTCCTTCCGCTTATCTCTGTTTAGGTCACAGGGGGGCGATCTTAAGTAGAGAAGCCAAGCCTTTCCCTCTTCCTAGCCACCATTTCACTCTTTCGGTGGTGTTGGGGTCCGGAGTGGCCAATTGGGAGACGGTCTCTCCGGCTTGTCGAAGTGAGGTCTTCCCCAGGGTCTCATTTCATACTTGGAACATTTCACAAAGGAAGTGCCCAGGAAGCAACCTAACCTGATGCCCGATTCAACCACATCTCTCTCCTCTCGATGCGGAGGAACGGCAGCTCTACTCTCAGCTCCTCCTCCATGACTCTGCTTGTCACCCATCCAACTTTAATGGAGAGCCCAGGTACCCTCTAGAAGAAACTACTTTGGGCCCCTTGTATCTGTGGACTTGTCCTTTCAGCTAGTTAGATGTAGATCGACTAGTAAATCAAGACCTTCACTTTTGAGCTTAGCTTATTATTACCATGAAAGACACATCCATATTTCCTATTAATGCAGATATTGTACTGATCCCCCTGTTGATCTCCTGCTCCGTTCTTTCATCACTTGTGAACAAGACCGCAAGACACTTGAACACCTCCATTTGTGACAAGATCTCATCCTGGACTAGGAAAGGGCCAAACGGCACCCTTTTCAGACTGAGGACGATGGCCTCACTTTGAAGATCCTGATTCTGATCCCAATGATTTTGCACTTGCTTGCGAATCACCGGACCGAGAGTTGAAGTTTGTCCCACGAGTCAAAGACAGATCCCAAATAAAAAATAATACATTACTGGTAATTATGGTAGCTTTTCTTCTTCCTTGTGCCACCTGTGGTGTGAATGGTAGTCTGTCTCTTGTGCGTGCCCTGTGGTTGTCTGTCCAAGTTATGGACTGTTTTTTTGTCTAAAGTCAGCTAGGATAGGCTCCAGCTCCCTATAACTATGAACAGGATGAAACAGGATTGATGCAAATTAGTTTTTTTTCCATTACAAATTGATGCATCTATGTCACCAATGCACTTTAAAGCTATAATTTTGTCTATCTGTGACTCAAAATGTTTTTTCTTCAGGGTTGATTGCTCAGGTCGCAAAGTTGCCAGTTTGGATGTAGATGGTGTTATTAAGGTGAATATGAGTCATTCATCTTTAGGGGTTATCAAAACGTAGACACAAATGTTTAAACTCATGATAAATGTTTCATACACTCTCTGCACACAAACTCCAGGTGTGGTCCTTCAATCCCATCATGCAGACCAAAGCCACCATCATGTCCAAGTCTCCTCTACTTTGCCTAGAGTGGGCCACCAAACCCGACAGATTGGTATGAATACACTCATTCCAAAAACAGTGAAGATACTTTCACTACGAACCCCTATGACCATTCATAATTGTCCTGTATATGATCTTGACATCATTCAATAAAAAAAGGTAATCAGTATTTGTGTTTGTGTTGAGTTGTTACTAGGAAGCGGTGTTGGCACAGTTCGGTTGTATGATACAGAAGCTAAGAAGAATCTATATGAGATGAGCATTGATGAAACTCATCCACGGTAAATCATTCTCTCTTTATGTCATTGTAACAATGTTATGGCAATGGACGGGTTCAGAACTTTTTCAATTGTTTATATACAACATTACTATAATGATGTGAACTACTATCGAGAGAAAATGAAAATACAAATGATTATCTTTAATTCCATTCTTTGTGGTAGTTTGTTCCCCTTATTCAATATTTTTTTTTTTGGGGGGGGGTGTTAAAAGAAGAATACACACACACAGTACTGTGAAAAAGTATTGGCCCCTTTCTCAGAAAAATGGTTGGGCCATCCTGAGCAGCATCAGTTGAAATGAAGCCTTTTTCTTTAACTGGCAATGAGTCTTTCACATCACTGTGGTGATGTTTTGGGCCAGTCTTCCTTGCAGAATTGTTTGCTTTCAGCAAAAAAATTAGGTTTTCCAGCATGAATAACCTTCTTATGGTTTTGGCACTGCATTTCAATTGGATTTAAGCCTGGACTTTAACTAAGCCACTCCAAAACCTTCATTTTGTTCCTTTAAGAAGTTGACTTGTTGATGTCTTTTGTATCATTATACCGCTACAGAACTCAAATGAACTTCAACTTGAGGTTTCAAACTCCTGGCTGAACATTCTCCTTCAGGATATTCTCTTAAAGAGCAGAATTCATGGTTGCATCAATGACAGCATGTTGTCCGAGTCCTTTAGGATCAAAGCTACCCAAGACAATCTGACTACCACCACGTTTGAGTGGTAGTTGCATGTTCTTTTTCAGAAATGCTCTGCTACATTTACACAAGCTGTAACAAGACCAAAAAGCTCAACTCCTCAAACACTTGGGACTCATTTAAATATTTATTATTTATTTATTTATTTGTTTGTTTGTTTTTTGCAAAAGTAAGATAAGCCTTTGTCTTGTTTTTGGTTTCACCTTGGAACTCTCCCATGGATACTTATTCTTTATTGTTTTTCATGAACACTGACTTTCTAGAAATCATCCCGAGTACCTTTGATGATAAGGCTATTCTCTTGGGGTAATTTTTGTAGGCCCGCCACTCCTTAGAAAGTTCACCACAACTGTTGCATATTTTCTCTATTTGAGGGTCTCCCTCTGGTTCACTGGAATCCTGGAGGTTTTGAAGTGGCTTTTGTAACCCTTTTCACAATAATAGATGTCAACTCTTGTGAGGATAAACTGCTTGGAAAATGGATGGATGACAATTAATTTCTCAACTATTCATGAATTTGTTTGGATTACGTCATTTTCATGCACTTTTTTTAGATATTGTGTCCAACTTGATTTTGTCGGGACAGATTCTGTTTGAGTTATTTATTGATTGAACAGGTCTTTTTCATGGCACTGTAAATATGCTATTAATTTTGAGTGTAATTATACTGCACGTAAATTATCCACAGATTTTCACCATCCACGTTGTGGCTATCCCCCTCAAATAACGGGTTTCCATTGTTGTGTTGTCTCTGCGATGTCAAAGTACAAATTCTGATGGCATAACATTTTTTTTCTTCCTCTCAGTATCTTGTCTTTGGCCTGCAGTCCCAGTGGTTCATCTTTTGTTTGTTCAGCTGCAGCTATCAACCGAACTGCACTTGTTGAGCCTGTTCATCGTCTCCCAATTCAGGTGTCTGGACAGCTGCTGCTCTGGGACACCAAGACAGTGAAACAACAGGTGTGACTATAATGCAATTAAATAAGTGACCATCTTAATACCCCAATCATGCACAAAATTATTACAATTGGACCTTTACAATACCTTATTTATTTGGACTATCTCACTGGGTCATACGATCCAAGGAAGATAAAGTACAGCGTCAAATGTTTGCAATAGTCCATTTCAATGTAGCCTGTGAAATTTTAGCTGCATACAAACCAATGTAATATCTTTGTAAGTAAATGCAGTTTAACTTTTTTAAGATCTCATTTAATTTATTAGGGCCTAAACAGCGACTTCTTGATGAGTGGTGACAAAGATTCGCAACGCGAATTGCTAACAGACAGAGATGTCAAAAGTACTGGTATTCAATACTTAAAGGTATGAAATGGATGGTTTTTAGTATATTATTAATGAAAATACGTCAGCCAATGTGGGCACGTGTTTTTTCACCACAAAACATGATTTTGACGTATCCGTGACTTTTTGTAATTCCTGCCATGAAAATCCTCTCGAGAGATTTGTTTTCGAGAAGAAGCAGAAAGTGACTTAAAGGACAGCGGCGCCCCCAAGTGGACTCACTTGTTTCCATTAGTTTTATCTCCGGGAAGGTAGCTCGTTGTTCCTTCACGTGAGTCAAAATGAGGGCTCATTGCATTGCTGGATATTGCTTGAACGCTTGGGAGAATGGATTTACCCTTTATAAATTTGCAAGAGACACAGTTCGCTGTGAAAAATGGATTGTACGGGTGCAGAGGACGAGAGCTTCGTGGGTTCCGAATGACAGATAGGTGTCTACAGCTACTAAAAAAAAGTAATAGTTTGGGGGGGTCACGTAATCGGTCTCTCATAACATAACAAAAGATCCGCGTACGAAATATGTCGATGTTTGCGTCGGACGGCGTCGGGCTGCTGCGCGCACAGCGGCGAATCTGAAGAACCCAGCCAAGAATGCCTCACTCAGCCGTGTGCGCGCAGTAATGCGCCCTGGCAAGTACTGCGGCGGCTATGAACATCCCCCTAAAAGCAGCACGGCTCGGCTCCATTATATGCCACCACGGCGCTGAAAATCAGCCACATCGGCTGAGGCGCCGCGTTCGGCGGTCACGGCTTCTGCGAAGGCTGCGCGTCGGGCTTTGCTGATGGGGACGGCTCTGAAGAACCTAGCCAAGAATGCCTCACTCAGCCACGTCTGCGCAGTAAAGCGCCCCGGCTCGACTGTGTTCTTCATCGTGTACTGCAGCGTCTATGAACAACCCCCTAAAGCAGCACGACTCGGCTCCATCATAAGCCACACCGGGCGGCTGCGATGAGCTGCAATGCCTCATCTCCGCCGCGGAAGTGGATTGGACGGGGATGCAATTTGGCCTTGATCGCAAATCATCTGAATATGGCTCAAAACAATAGTGTAACATTGCCCCGAGGGCTCGGAACAATAGTGTAATATTGCCCTGGTAACTTCACTCGGTTGTGTGGTGTTCTCCTTTTCAAATAGACCTTCCATGTCAGAAGGGGCGCGTTTGTCTCCCATAGTTAGGGTGCACCGCGTGTTTTCATTGGCGAATGTCCAGGTGACGTCACGGACAAGAGATGCAGCCAATATGGCGACCACTTGGATATCGTAGAATGACACTTCTGCAACTTTGCGCATGGATGACGCGCTCTCCGCTCACATTTATTTTTTCGTATAGACATTGAAGTGAATAATGTTATATGTATTTTTCATTACAATATCTATTTTAGAATGTTTATTGGGATTACACTTGGGCTTTAAGTAAAGTACTGATCATCATCTTTTCCTTTCGGCTTCTTCCGCTAGGGATCGCCACAGCGCGTCATTTTTTTCCATGCATGTAACCCTATCTCTTCCATCTTCGTCTCTGACACCAACTGGTTTTCGTCATGTAACTCTGCCATGGAGGCCATTTTTACCCAGGCTTTCTTATTGTGGAGACACGAACACTGACCTAAACTGAGGTACGGTAAGTGAGGCCTCTAGTTTTTTGGATATTGTTGTGGGGTCTTTTGCAACCTCTTGGATGAGTCCTTTGTCACTCTCATGGGGTAATTCTGGTCTGCCAGCAACTCCGAAGAAGTATGACCGCTGTTTTTGCAATTTATGGATAATGTCTTTGACTGTGGTTTGCTGGAGTTCAAAGCTCAAGACATGGCTTTATAACATTTACCGCACACCAAAATCTCAGTTACTTTCTTCATCATTTGTTCCTGAATTTCTTTAGCTCTTAGAGTAATTTATGACGAGTTTTTGGTCTATTTCACTTTGTCATGCAGGTCTTATTTAGATAAGTTCTTGATTGAGAACAGCTGTGGCAGGATCTGGCCTTTTAACAGATGGGAGAGGGAATTATTCACACAGGGCTGTAGGTGTAATTCTTTTTTTCCCCTCCTTTTAATATTAAAAACCTTCATTTAAGGACTGCGTTCTGTATGTCATTTGTGTCTTTGACTAATATTTAAATTGATTTGATTTTGGGAAACATTGAAGTGTGAGAATCGTACAAAAAAGTAAGAAATCAGGAAGTGCCAACACATTTTTTTTCACACTACTATACCAACTGAAGAGAGTAGCTGCCCCAAACAAACGTCAACTGAAATGAGTATCATCATTATTTGCCGATTTTCCAAGTCCAAAACACAGAAGGAATTTATCTGTTTTTTTTTCAGCTCCTCTAGTATGACAACAGATAACTATTTTGACAAAAAATACTTTTGCAATATAAAAACACTTTGGAGCCTCACTGCGCCATGAAAGGACACCAGTAGTGCTGATTAAAAAAAAAAAAAAAAAATTAAGTGGGGGAAGCTCGGAAAGGCATCACAAATGAAGGATTTACGTAATTATTTGGTGATGGGAATGGATCACACACTTGATGCAGTTATTGCAAGCCAATGATTTCTAACTACATTTTAGGACTCGTTCATTATTATTTTATTTACTGTCCTGTTTGTCTTGCAGTATCGTGGCTCTATATGGCCTTTTTATGTCTCAACAGTTTTACTGCACAATAAGGGACTTTGATATACTCTCTCTGTGGATTTATAGTATTTTGATGGATATTTAATTAGAAATGCAGTTGAACAGAATGATGGTTGATAATGGACAGACAGAGAAAAGAGAACAGACCAAAAAAAAAAGAGACAAAAATAACTGTATATGAAAACAATAACCACATAGGAGTATAGATTTTATCTCCAGTATATGTGGACTGGAAAGGCAGTCCTAGACTCACTGAGAAAGCATTGTAACAAGTACCAAATAGCGGCAGGATTGGACAGGTCTGGAAAGAACAGAGCAGTGAGTCAAGCAGTGCTGCCAGTCTGTAGTGGTATTGACTATGCACTGCCGACAACTGGACGCCAGTGGCTTGTTGGGAATGAGTACGAGGCAGTTTGTTGTGTATAGCTTTTGCCATAATCATTGTTCTTTCTGTCCCTCAGCTCCAGTTCTCTTTAGAACCTGAACCAGTCGCCATTAACTGCACAGCTTTCAACCACAATGGGAACTTGCTGGTAACCGGAGCTGCGGATGGAGTCATCAGACTCTTTGGTAAGTATTTTTAAAGTGCACATTTTGGTAATTAGTCTTCAAAATAAAAATATCTGTAAAAACTGTTTACTTGTTTCCTATAGACATGCAGCAGTATGAGAGTGCTATGAGCTGGAGAGCACATGATGGGGAGGTTTACAGTGTTGAATTCAGCTACGATGAAAACACCGTCTTTAGCATCGGAGAAGATGGAAAGGTGGAAATGTTGAAAAACACGATGACGATCTTTATTGTGCATTTTGCTAAGAAATAAATTTTGCTTTTGACTAAAGTGTATTTTTATGGCGCGGCACAGCTGTAAAACGTTCGCCTCGCAGTTCTGAGGACCGGGGTTTAAAACCTGGCACTGTCTGTGTGGAGTTTGCCTGTTCTCCCCCTGCCTGCGTGGGTTTAGTCCGGGCACTCTGGTTTCCGCCCACCTCCCAAATACTTTTTAATTGGAGACTCTAAATTGTGAGTGTGACTGTTGTTTCATGCGCTCTATTATTGGCTGGCAAACAGTTCAAGGGTGTACCTCTTGCTGGATGACAGCTGGCACAGGGTCCAGTAGTCCCACCACCCTCGTGAGGATATGTGGCTCAGAAAATGTTTTATGTATGTATTAATATGGGTTGCTTTTGTATATCATCAGTTCATCCAGTGGAACATTCATCGATGTGGAATAAAGCAGTCAGAGCAGGTTTTACCTCAAGATGCCACTGGGCCTTTTGTCCTGTCGGGGTACAGCGGCTATAAACAGGTATACAGTATAGTGATATATAATAAGATGGAACACAATTACAAATGCAAATAAATATAATTGAACTTTTATTTAGGTCCAGGTTGCCCGGGGTCGCCTCTTCACCTTTGACTCAGAAGGACAACACGTCCTGACTTGTTCAAGTTCTGGAGGGATCATTTGCAAAGTAAAGAGATCCCAGTTTAATGTGGACACATTTTTGACACCATGTTTCTTCTGTGTTTGCAATAATTAGTTGAATGTATTAAAAAAGATAGAATCTTTATAGTTGAACAAAGATTGGAAAACCGATTTTGAACGTTAATCGAATCAAGTGCTTCATGGTTCTCTCTTTTTGTGCCCACCTCATCCTTTGTCCAGCTGACAAATGGAGAACCTGCTCTGGAGAGCGTGCTGTCTCTGGGCGGACACAAAGCACCGGTGGTGACGGTTGACTGGTGCTCGGCATTGGACTGCGGTACTTGCTTGACTGCCTCCATGGACGGAAAGATCAAACTGAGCACTCTCCTTGCACAGAAGTCCTGATCCAAAACCAGAGTACTATACATTCCTTTGAGGGGCAGAGGTTATAAAACATACATCAAGCAGAATACAATAGATGCCATGCAGAGATGATTCCAGAATCTAATGTCAGCAGTTCCATGTTGAATACAAACATATTCAACATTCATGTAAATACAGTATTAAAAGTCCGAAGAGAGTGAAGATGAGGATGCTTTTTTTCTCGTTTAAACTGCCCTAAAACTATTGTCCTTTTTATGTAGAAAAGCATGGACATCTGCATTTTTTTTTGTACTTGTAATTTGAAAGTACCTATTCATTAACATTACAATCGTTTCAAATGTCTGCACTGCAAAAAGTGTTTAGGTCAAATCAAAAGTTTGAAACTTGAGAAACAGCAACTTTTATCTTGTATTGTTTCATCAGGTAATGTTTACGGTACTTTCTGTAGATCTTAGACGTTAACAGTACATCAATAAAAATTGCAATGTGCAGTGGTGAGTTGCATACTTTCCCCACAGGTGTCAGGTCTGCGGTTCGAATGTATGCCCTTCCTACACTTCTTGTTTTCCTTTCGGCTTGTCCCGTTAGGGGTCGCCACAGCATGTCATCTTTTTCCATCTAAGCTTATAATAAAACTTCCCACTTCATCAGTGACTTATGGTGCTGGTAGTGTCATGGCGTGGGTACGTATGTCTGTCAGTGGAATTGGTTCCCTAGTATTTTTTGATGCTGTGGCTGCTGACAAACTAAGCAGGACAAATTCTGAAACATTTAGGACAATTATCTTTATATTATCTGCTTATATTTAGCCAAATGCTTCAGAACTACAACTACAATTAGAATACTGTAAACAAGTAGTTTACTCAGTTTTTGCAGGAAAAAAGAAAGGACCGCAACTCAATCAAAATATGGTACAGTACTTTCAAAATACATTAATCAATACTTGGTTGGGAATCGCTTTGCTTTAATCACTCCAATGCACTGACATTGCCATTTCTAAACTATTACTACTTACTATTTTGTGGCTTTTATGGATGCTCAAACTGTATAAATAAATACTCAAGATATTTTAAATTGTGGGCTCTAAATCTATAATCTGTGTTTAACCTTTTGAGTATAATTATTGAAACAAACTCATTAAACTTTCAGGATATTCAAATTATTTGTTAAGGGTCTGTAAGTGTGCAGCTCGAGCATATCTTGTTTCATTTCATATCAATTGCGGTGGTGTTTATAGAACAAAAACATGAGAATTGTTTTTCCAGAGTGAACTGCCACTGCTGACCTTAAGAAGACCCAAAGAAAGGGATAGAAGTACCCCTCTTTGAAAGTACTAGCTGGTTTAGGATCGAAACCATTTGAATCAAGTTAGTTTTCTAGTTGGAGAAGAGCCTCTAAATGTTAAATAGTGCATTTTATGTTCATCCAGAAATATCAAATAAAAGCTTGATAGGAACTTTAAGTTAGAAGTACATTTCAAATTTGCACTTGGTATAAATTTCCAGAATATCTAAAACAAATAAATATAGTATGCATGCGTTGGACAGACGTGTGACCTCAATTTTGACTGTAATCGCAGATCTTCAGGAAAAACAATTGTTTTTTTTCATTGCAAGTCGGGCTATGAGCAGCTCGTGCGTGGGGGCACTCTTCCTCTCTACTGTCTTTTCTATTTAGCGAAGAAGAAGTGGGAGCCACAATAATAACAGTGTGAGCAGCAGAGGAATGTGACGCTTTGACATTTCAATGCAGCTGTAAGGCTTTTTTTTTGCTTTTGTGCAAGGCACCTGAAGCAATCGATTGTGCCACTCGAAGAGTTCACATCTGCTGCAGCTTCTCAGAAGAGCTGCACGTTTATATATCGATGCGCGGGTGATAGACTAGCGTGTTTCAAGTGTGTCGTACTCGTCTTTTTTGTTGTTTTTTTGTTTCATGTCACTGGTCTCAGGCCCCGTGTGCAACCATGGAGAGCTTGTACAAGCGCAAAATGTTCGCCTCGATGCGCAAAACCAAGACGGAGCTGTCCAAGAAGCGACAAATCGGTCTGCCCGCCTCCATCCTAGACGACAGTGACGAGGGCTCCTTCTCCTCTTCGTCGTCGTCCGCTTCCCAGTCCGACTTCCATAGCTCCCCGGAGGACAGCGACCAGGAGGAATGGCAAAGGAGTGATTCCGGAGCCACATCCAGCGACGACAGCCGCTCAGTGACGCGAAGAAAGCGCTCTTTTCTGGGAGGCGACGAAACCTCCTCGTCCTCGAGCACGGCGAAGGAGCGAGATGATGACGACGAAGATGATGATGACGACGATGACGATGATGGGGGGAAGAAGGAGGTTATGACTCAGCCGAAGAGGATGGTGCAGCCCAGGAAAAGGTGCAGGGTTCAGCGGCAGGATGATTCGGACTCGGACCGTGCGGATGAGAAGCGGAGGGAGGAGGAGGAGAAGGCGAGGAGGAGACAGAGACACAACAAACTGCTTGCGCTGTCCCGCAGGATGAAGGCCCGGGTTCCCAGCCGAAGGAGGAACCGCGTAATACAGGTAATTCTCCTGGGGAAAGGCATCATCACGTACTCACACTTGATAATCCCCTAAAACTACATAAGGCCACAATTTTATATCCTTGGGATCCAGTGGGGAAGGGTAAAGTACCGATACCAGCCTTATTTTAAAGTATCCGGTAATTCATCCATCCATGCATTTTCTTAGCTGCTTATCCTCACAAGGGTCATGGGGAGTGCTGGAGCCTATCCCACCTGTCAACGGGTGGAAGGCGGGGTACACCCTGAACTGTTGCAAGGCGCATCGCAGGGCACATAGAGACAAACAGCCACACTCACAATCACACCTAGGGGCAATTTAGAGTGTCCATTTAATGTTGCATGTTTTAGGGATGTGGGAGGAAACTGGCGTCCCTGAAGAAAACCCACGAAGTCACGGGGAGAACATGCAAACTCCACACAGGCGGTACCTGGTTGAACCTCGGACCTCAGAACTGTGAGGACAGCGCTTTCCAGCTGGAATATTACTAACATTTTTCAATATAAAAACACAGCGTCACTAAGCAATGAAAGGTTGCCAGTAGTCCTGATACATTTTTTTTTAAGTGGCAGAAGTTAGGAAAGGCATCACAAACAGCGTGTGATTAAAACAGAACAATCACGAGAGATGATCACAGCAGCATTCTACTTGCAGCAACGATTTTTGCCTTGGACGCATCAAGTGCCTCCAAGGGGCTTTGAGGCTTAATGCATCAGTCACATTATAAAATGTGGGCGTGGGAGTATAAAAAGGCCCAAAGTGTTAAAATTGTAACACCTGAGTTTCCATTTTGTGTTTGCACTTTTGCAAAGTGTTGCTTTTGTACCACTCTTGCTACAAGGAGAAACTTTGTTTTGCCGAATATATTTCTACTTGGAGTGATTGCAGTTTATAATAAAAACAACCGTTCATTATTGATACCCATTTACAGTATGAACCCTAAGAAAAATCAGGATCGTGTCATAGCGTGACCTCATGACATATGCAGGGCTTCCTCTAATCATTTTAATCTGCCTGATGTAAACGTCTATTGGGGTGTTTCTGAAAATCTCCAAAGCACCCGTCTACATGTGGACAAAACAAGCCGCCACTATGATCATCACCACTAAATCAATCTGGGTGCTCTGCAGATCTTGCAGGTGCCGCCACTTGAACTTTGTCCTGAAAATGTTGCAAGTAAGCGAGACGGAATATAAATTAAGAGACAAGCCGAAATTTATGGAAAAAAAAATTGAGAACTACTGTTGAAAAAAAAATCTGTCAAATCATTGAGAGACAAGGAGCGTGGAGCTGAAACAGTGCAAACATCAATTAAAATACAAATGATCATAACAAAATATCAGGAGGTACTTGAATCCATATAAATCATTATCTGGAGAAATACATTATTATATACAGTATATTATATAGGTTTTTTTATAGTTTTTATTTTGTTTGTCGTAGTTGATCTTTTCATTAAAACTGCCGTTACTAAGATTATCAGTTATATCATTGTATTAGTGTATACAGGAATCAAGATGTGTATACATTAACGTAAAGTACACATTAATATATTCCTATAGTACTATATTAATGTCTTCTAAAATAATAGCGATGTTGGATTGTAATGAAGTAAAGAGAGAGCTCACAAAAGCTGTTTTATTTTGCCGTGGTTAGGACAAAGCGCAATTGGTTCCAGTCGTCAACTCGGTGACAGAGGGAAAAACACTGCTACTTGTAAACAAAAAAATACGCCGATACAAAGAAATTGGCTCCATTCTGCCTCTTTGTTTCCACTTTATTCACTGTGTTTGAAAGTTGCAAAAGGACCACATATTTGTCCAGAAGTTTAAGTTGCATTCTGACAAAACAAACGCAAGGTAGTTGTTGCGGTCGACATCTTGTTTTCCGACTTTGTAGATCGACCACTGGTAACTCGGGAGGGATGTCATTTCCAGCTAAATGGAACGCAGTATATGAACACATTCAGTTACTTCCGGTTTCAGTTTTTTGGGTCTTCTGCTTCCTATGCGGCTCTTACTTTTTGAAGGTTTTTAAAAGTAGCAAACTCATTTTAAAAATGTTAGGAAAATGTACAGACATTTGGTTCAAAAGAAAAGAGTAAAATTAAAAAAATACTCAATTAAAGAACAGATACTTGAAAATTTGGCTTAGTTACCTCTGCCCTCCCACCTCTGCTGACAGGGCAATTTCACAATGTTAGGTAATTGCCAACACGGGTGGGGTGGGCTGGGAGTTGTGTCCATATTAGTCCCTAATCATTAGTGGGATTTAGTGGGGAATTCCAGTCTCCTGTGTTAATAATATGGAACTTTTTTCCTCCTTCAACTTATCTGTCTGGTCTGGTACCACTGATTTAAGTAGTAAGTTGTTTATACCAAATGGGCCTGGACCCGCTTGTTGTGGATCACAGATTTGAAGAGGTATGTGATCAATTAAGTGGTGGCACAGACAAGTTAGAGTGTCTGCCTCACAGTTCTGAGGGGTTCAAATCCCAGACACTCTGGTTTCTTCCCACATCCCAAAAACACACATTAATTGGAATCTCCAAATTTCCCAAAGGTTGTTTCTATTTGACCCTTGATTGGCTGGCAACCAGATCAGGGTGTACCCCGCCTCCTGCCCGAAGATTGCTGGGTTGGGCTCCAGCACTCCTGCGACCCGTGTCAGGTTTAGCGGCTAAGAAAATGGGTGGATGGATGATCTTTTAAGCAGGTGTCTTTGCGACTTCCAGTGGACAAAATTAGCAACAACAGTTATTTTGATTGAAAACTTGCAGTTAACCTGTTTTTATCTTCCTGTTGGGCCCGCGGACACTGCTGCACAAGTCCCTCCTCTTTGTTGTACTAGTGCGCTGATTTGTCTTACTAGTGAGGACAAAGGAACTTCCACTGGATACTGAGAAGACCATCCATCCATTTATTTTCTTATCCGCTTATCCTCACAAGGGTCACGAGAGTGCTGGAGCCCATCCCAGCTGTCAATGGGTAGGAGGCAGGGTACACCTTAAATTGGTTGCCAGCCAATCTCAGGACACATAGAGACAAACGGCACTCACAATCAGACCTCGGGCCAATTTAGAGTATCCAATTAATGTTGCATGTTTTTGGGATGTGGGAGGAAACCAGAGTGCCCGGAGAAAACCCTCATAGGCACAGGGAGAACACGCAAACTCCACACAGGTGGGGCCCGGATTGAACCCTAGAACTCAGAACTGTGAGGCCAACACTTTACAGCTGAGTCACTGTGCCGCCACTAGAGGACCATTACTTCCTATTTTTAAGATAATAGCGCAATAACTGAAAGTCACACAGTAATAAAACTTTGTTTTTTTCAGGCTGAGGAAGAATCAAAAGAAGTGGAAGATGGAGCTAATGGAGATGAAGTTGGAGGAAATAATGGCAAGACTGAGGCTTCAGGTGGAGATGGAGGAAAGAAAGAAGAGGAGGAGGGAGAGGAGAATGAGGAAGAGGTAGTGAAGGAATAGATTCAGCCATGTAGTAAAGGTTACGAGATGTGGATTTTTGAATGTGGAAATATTGCAGTCATATTTCAAGTTGAAATGGAACCGTCCGGCGTTTTGTCTTCTTCTGCAGCACCTGTAAAAAGCCACACGCAAACGAGAGTTTTTCATGAGAAATGATCTCTTTGCTGTTAAAACTGGCATTGATGATAAGCATCATTAAGGCGCACAAGAGTTCTGGAAGAATCTGAACACACCTGACACTGCTCATCCTGCAGTAGCAGTGGATCCTGAAGTGGGACTGCAAGAGCATGAATTTGTTGTTTCCTCTTACATCAGGACTACTGCACCCTTAAAGTGAAGACTGACAAGTCTCTTTGTTTTTTTTTTTTCCCACTGGTTTGTCCTTAAGCTTAACTTGTTAACAAATGTGCTGTTCTTCAAATAACTGCTATATTAACCTCTTTTAAACCACATCGGCTTCATTGAAATTAAACCCTGCACTTATAAGGCTTTACAAATGCATAGTTGATCACCATAAGGTTTGCTGAGTTTTAAGTGTCTCGTAGTTATAACTTTTTTTTTTTTATTTGAGGGGTGAAGATTGGCTACAAATTAAATTCCTGTAAATCAGCTTTCAGACTAAGGAATGGGCTGTATGTAGCCTTTGCTGCCTCTGAGGTGTTGCAGTACATCTACCTGATGAAAGAGTACTGAAGTATTGAATTGTATTAAACACAAATGAGTCATTAGTGTAAATGAAAAGACCGCTTTTTTTATTGGCTGGAAACTAAGATAATAGGCCATGTCCATGATTATGACTCTGAGCTTCTCTTTTGTGCGTGTGCGTGCGTGTGGGTGGGTGTGTGTGTGAACCAGTGAACCTTCAGTATTAAGAGAAATTGAATACACTTATTTGACAGTGTTTTTCTTTCATTGGTTGAATTTGCTAAAAAATAAATAAAAGAGTAGCCCTGCAATGTACACAAGTTTTTCCACAGGCTTATTATTCATAATTTTACATTTGACCCTGTTTATTTTTTCCAGAATCATAAAGCGGCATCCTCTTTTGATTTGTTTGGAAAAGTTTGAACCTTTTTTTGTTTTGATTTGAACATTTATTTTTGAGTTAAATGACAACGAAAAGTTTGGACTATTTACAGAGTTGTACTTCACGAGCGCAATTATTGAATTGTCTCTTCAACAATTTTAAAATAAACTCTCAGTCCCATGTGCACTTTTTAGAACCCAAATGAGTAACAAACACATCCATGATTGGGGGGGTGGGGGGGCACTCAATGTGATTGCTTTCTTACAAGTCCAGTTAAATGTCAGCTTCAGATTTTTTGTTTTGTTTATGCAACAAAAATGTTACTGGGAAATTTCATTTGGTTTCAATTTATTTTGGATTGTTGCCCCTTTTCTTTGCTGCTGTGGTTGCTGATGATGTATGTATTTGTGTGATGACGGCTCAAGGCAAAGAACTAATACGTTCTGATAAAAATGTGCTGTTCTTAATGACATTTTAATGTCATCTTACTTTGGTCTATTTTACATGCAGTGCAAATGTATTTACATTTTGACTTATCTGCACAATGTCAAAATTACAGTACATATTAGTTTGCAATAAACTGGACTAAATGTTTTCATTTATCAGCATCAACATATTTCAGTCTGAAAATTTTGAGGCCTTCAATGTTTTATTAAGTTTGTCACATATACTGTCAGTGCTGTGTATATGTTTTCACAGTGTGTTTCTGGTGGCTTTTGTTCTGTATAAAACTTTGAAAAACAGCCTGCTTTCTAAAATCACCTTTATGATTAATAAAAATTTCTGGTTCATGACCCAAACGTTTGTTGTACTTACTTTATTGTATTGTGTGAGTATGGTATCAGTTAAGTAAGCATTTGAAAAATAATTTTATTGGTATAAAAGAAATCTGTATATACTTTCATGTCGAGTCAAATGAGTTATCTTTCTTGACATAAAAAGTGCATTTTAATGAATACACTTCAAAGAGAAACTTCGTAGTACTTTACATTTTCATAATACATAGTTATGCATGGCGAAAACTCAGTCCCTCGCCCTCTTGTGACAATTTTATGTACTACGCTTTCCCGCTGAATTGCCTTTTAAGACGGTATCTTTATTTAAAGGCAATTGATTGGCTTTCAGGAGTTACGTCATGGCCAATCGGGTCCCTAAACATTTGCATGTGACTAATACGTAATTACAATGCGGCCGCCATCATTGCTAGTGGCAGTGCGTGAAGCTCGTGGAGATAAAGGTTAGCATTTTAGCGCAGTTGTGCTAATCGGTAACACGCAGTCCGAGTGTACTTGGAGTTGTTCGGACAGCAGCGATGGTACAAACTTGCTCTGCTTATGGCTGTAAAAACCGTTATCACAAAGACAAAGAAATCTCCTTTCACAAGTGAGTTCACGTCAACTCTGTGTTGATTATTAGCATGAGCTGTTCAAATATTACGGAGAAACCTCGTGAATTTACTGTACATGATATGATGGGTGGTATTCACCATTTTCTCGGAAAGAAAAATAGCATTTTATGTCATTTAAACGTTATGAAAATCTCGTGCGGCTGTAGTTGAATATACTGTTCTGTATGTCGTATTTGTAACTTGTCTGTGTAATTTGTTTTTCGACTCTACAGCCACTGAATTACGGGTTTGCAAATAAATGAAAAAGTCCACCCCCCCCACCGACAACTAGAACCTTGTATTTACAAAAATTAGACATACTGTGTGTGCCCAAACTTATTTTGTTGAATGAATGGCAACAAGTGGATACATAGGTTAGTTATCTGGCAGAAACGCTCGAATCATTACTCTTAGGGAGTTTGCTTGCAGTTTTGATGGCGTTGGCTTATTAGATGTTAAATCAAGTCACATGGTACAGTTAAAATTTAGAGACACACTTGCTTACTACACTGTTCACCTTAGCTATAATAATATCTTCTGAGTTGAGATGCTGTTTTAAATTGCTTTATGAAAGATTCACTTAACCCAAGTGGAGCAATTAATATTAAACTGAGGATGTAAATCTGCTATATGCATTTTACTCATTCACATGCTATCACAGGTTAGGCAGCTAAAACAGTGGAAACACCTCTTGGGAAGAATTCGGTTAGGTGTCATTTAATATTGTGATTGGTTTTGTTCACTAGGTTTCCACTGGCGCGTCCAGACATCTGTAGTAAATGGGTGGCGGCAATGAGGAGAAACAATTTCAAGCCATCAAAGTACAGTAATATTTGCTCACAGCACTTCACCAAAGACTGCTTCAAGAGAGAATGCAACAACCGCGTGCTGAAGGAGAATGCCGTCCCTTCGCTCTTTGACTGGAATCTCGACATCAAGCTTAGAGAGGTCAGGAAAATTCCAAGTGTGTGTTTATATCTTCAGTTCTAAATCTTTCCATTTCTCTTATGTATATGGGGATTTTGGTCAGTAAAAATGTCTTGAAAAAGTTTTTTTTCACACCAGGAGTGTCTGGAGGATCCCTTCCCCTCTGAGATTCACTTCCCCCTCTCCTTTCCTCTGACCTCTGACGATGTGATGGAGGAGGTGGGCTCTGAGCCTGTAAGGAGTGCACCTGACAATCCTAGCGACACGGTGGTGGTCTCCTGTGACCATAACTACACAGCAGAGGACTCTGCACGGCAGAAGAAGCGTATCCAGCAGCTGGAAGAGCAGCTTGAGCTGCTAAGGAAGAAGCTGAAAACAACACAACAAAAGTGTCGGCGTCAGGAGAGGCAGCTCAAGAGCCTGAGGGTCTCCTGCAAGACCGTCAGGACAGCGTGCGACGCACAAACTCCTTTCATTGAGGGTTATGTCATTTTGCCAAAACATATCTACCACTCGCTCAAAGGCATCGAGTAAAAGGATGAAACTGAGAAATTGACTCAAATATGCTGTTGATGTTTAACAGTAGATGGAGCTGTTGCGCGTGGCAGTGATGCTGCGCAGGCTGTGGAATGAACATCGAGCATGAATGGAGTGAGTCTTTGTCATGACACGCTTCAGTTTTTGCAAACATGTTCCTGAGCGAATGTCACATTTGTTCATGTCACAGCGGCACTTCTCGGCAGCTGGCAGTTTTGCACAAAACACAACAGAAGTTGGGCCGTTTAAGTAACTTTATGTTCAGTAAGGTTAACAAATTCCATTAAAATACTGGGATTTAAGGTCATCTGGAAGATGGGATCGACTCTGATTCTCAAAGTACATTTATTATATCAACAAACCACAACAAAAGTTTGAAAACTGACAATAAAATGTTTCCTCCATAAAAGGGGTATAGATCCTCCATCAGAGATGGCAATTTTCTGTGCATATGCGGAATTCATTTTTTTTCAGCTGAAATTGACATTTTTGTGAAATGTGTAAATCTGTTGAGAAAATTTGGGTGGGGGTGTTATGGCTTGACGCGGGGCGAGGCTGTGAATAAGACTGGCTACCAGAATCTATCTACAATGCTTGTCTTGAAATGAGTCACAGCTGTGATAGCGGAAATCGGCATTGCTATCTGTGTGGATTAAATTTTTGTGTTCATAATAACAGCATTTTGGCGCTATTTCGTTGGTATTTTCACTCAGATGTTAGCATTTCATAGAGAAGCATTCTGTTTACTATGGCATAGTTATAACTTATAGATATATGTACGCACATGTTATCGAGCGATCTGCCCGTTTGTCAGTGTGGCGAAAGTCTTGGAGCGCAAAGATGAAGATTGTGCCAGGTAAATTGATCAAAACCATGGGGTAAAAAACAGTTTCAGATGGGCATGGCTTGAAAAAAAGTGTAACCATGCAGATAGGAACGAAAACTGTATCAACGTCTAACTAAACATACAAAAAGTGGACTTTCCCGGCAAAGTGCTGTGCCCTCTGTTTTCCGATAGGAGCAAAAAATGTCCAGGACCATATCCTAACCAGGAAACACAAAGGTAAATTGGATGTAAATTTCTCAAATATATATTTGACAGCTGTTAATGATTAGGCCTCTCTGTAGCACTAGCCCTGTAGATCATGCATTTTATCGCTCACTTTTATATTTCATGATCTCTTGTATATATAGATCTATCTATCTATATATAAATATATATATAAACAAATTGTGTACTTATTTCTGAAGTATAACTTGTAAGTGCAGTAGCCTATTTGATATAAGTTTCGCAAAGTTATTTTGGTTATTTGGACTCATGTTTTAAGTTTTCAAAATATTATGATTGCCCTGTATTTACACTGTTAGAAGTAACCAGAGGTCACCATTTAACAGTGTGTTTTATAAAAACAAAATTCATGCCCAAAGGGGGGCGCACCCCCTTTAACCCCATCCCCCCACCCCTCTGGCAGACATTTTCAGTTTTTTTCCACAAATTGGTCATTCTCATCTCTGCTCCATTCTGCCTGACCTAAAAAAAAAAAAAAAACATAAAAATGGAACATTGGGCAGTCAGACTAGCTGTACCCGTGTCACTATCGTGAAACCCAGTGCCTGCTAATGTGTTGAGCTTTCCCCCTTAATATTATAGTTTAGAGATTGGTGCTATCTTTATTTACTTCGTTTTTGAAAATGTTTTTCTAAAAATAAAATTGGGCTTAAAATATTGACTTTGGTCTGAATAAAAATGTCTAAAGAAAAAAAAAGAATTTGGGATTTCCCAGTTTTTCCTCACTCAGCCTGATTCCATTGAGTCATTGTGAAATTGTCAACTTGATGTCGGTGAAACGACAGTGAAGAGTTTTAAGATCTACAAGTCTGTAGCCAATCTCCCTTGATGTACCAACAGATGTAACGTTTATGACAAACTAACATGATGGCTAATAGCAATAGTCACAAAAGACCCCAGAACAACCTAAAAAAAAATAAAGGTTGAACTCCAAGATCAAAGTACATCAGTCATCATTTAAGCCACGGTGGACTTCATGGGTGACAACTAAGTACACCACTGTTGTAAATCCTAAAACAAAGCAAGACTGGAATTTCCCAAACTGCATGTTGAAAAACCACAAAGCTTCTGGGAGAATGACCTTGGGACAGATGAGACAAAAGTGGAACTTTTTGGCAGGCACTTCAAGCAGAAAAATCCTGAAGGTGAATGTCTGGCCATTAGTTTGTTCCCTCAAACTCAAGCGCTCTTGGATCAAGCAGCAGGACTGATCCTAAACACACCACTAACACACCATCTCTGAATGGCTTAAAAAAAAAAAAAAAAAAAAAGGTTTTGGAGTGGTCAAATCAAAGTCCAGATTTAAATCCTATTGAGATGCTGTTATGTGACCAGGCAGTTCATCTAAAAAAACCCTCCAATATGGTGGAGTTAAAAGAATTCTTCAAAGAAGAGTGGGTCAAAATTCTTCCAGAGCAATGTGAAAGACTCATCACCAGTTATTGCAAATGCTTAATTTCAGTTATTGCTGCCAAGTGCGGCAACAACGTGTTCCGGGGTCAATTACTTTTTCCACAGACGCTCAGAAAGGTTGGGATTTTTTTGTGCCTGAAAAACTTAAATTGTCATTTGAAAACTGCATTTTGTATTTCCTTGGGTGACGAAATCGGAAAGGGGGCTGTAATGGTCCTGCTGGTCCCAGCCCTGGCGGTGCAGGTCCCCTGGAGATCGACACCTCATCAGGGTTAATTAACCTGAGTATATACTCTTAAGCACCCAGTGGACGGTCTGGCTTTGCCAGATTGTTGCCATCTATGCCTCGTTCCCGCACTTCCTTGTTCCTGATCCTGAACCCCTGTGTACCGACCTCCGCCTGTCCTCCGACCAACCCTGTAAGCTTGACGCTCTTGATACTGCTGCTCTCTCTGAATGACTCTCCGGCTTGTGAACTTGGAACGAATAAAGACCTTCCTTTAACTGCCTCCCTGTCTACTGAGTCGTGCATTTGGTTCCACACAAGAGTTGTGGTTATGACAGAACGATCTGGCCACGACATCGACCCAGAAGCCATCCGCCGCTCTCTACAGATGCAGGGCAGATGCCTGGCCGAGCAGGAGACTGCTCTTTAGGTTACCAACCAAAGAGTTCTCGATATCTGTGCCCGATTAGATCCATGACTAGCATCTCAGGCTAGCGCCGCTAACGTTATGTCGACGGCGCCCGCCACAGTTCCTACCTCAGTCCAAGCCGCTTCGACTACCCCGCCAGTCCCAGAGTTTCAGCGGTTCGGGGCCACACCTCTCTCCCGGCCTGAACGCTTTTCCGGCGACACGGGGAACATCAAATCCTTCCTCGCCCAGTATGACCTCCACTATCGGCTTCCGCCTTCCCGACAGACCACGCAACATTTCCCTTCGTCATATCCCAACTGACGGGAAGAGCAGAGGCATGGGCCACAGCAGAGTGGAGTCGTAACACCGGAACAGGCCACTCCTGATACTCCTTCGTATGTGCCATGATGCAACTTTTCCAGTATGCCTCGCCGGAACGCAAAGCAGTGGCGACGTTGATTACACTCAGACAGGTGCAGCGTCGCGAGGCAGATTATGCTATCGCGTTTCGCATCAGAACACCTGACAGTCGATGGAATGAGGATGCGCCTCTCGACGCCTTTTTCCAAGGGCTTTCGCCGCAGATCTGCAGTCACCTCATTGCAGTAGAATTGCCTACCTCCCTGGATTCACTCATCGCCCTATCTCTCAAGATCAACCAGAGGCTAGTGATCCAGGGACAAGTGGACGCGCTACTAGAAGGAGAGCAGGGCGCCACTGGTTCCCCTTCTGCCGACGCCATAACCGTGACGGAGCAGATGCAGGTTGAGGGGCTCGATGGTCGGCCTTTATTGACTCGGGATCGGACGGCAACCTGATTAATCCATGGGTAGTCGAGGCCTTGAGCAGAGTGACCTTTCAGACACAACGGTTACGCAACGCATACGCTGCCAATGGTAAATTCCTATGCTGAGTAACTCACCATACGCAATCTCTGAGGATGACATTTCCGGACGCTCACACCGAGAAGATAAGTTTCCACGTATTTAACTTGCGGAGCAGCGATGTCATCCTGGGCAGCCCCTGGCTTAAAAGACACAACCCACACATTGACTGGACCACCAGTCAAATCAGGGCATGGGCGATGAATGCAGTAAGGCATGTCTCAGGGCTCTAAAAGAGCGGAATTTACAGATCACGCCAGTCGACTTGCAGGAGTTGAAGTCTGTGCCGGAACTATCAGCAGTGCCATCTTGTTAACGGGACCTTAAGGAAGTAGTTTCCGAGGCAAAGGCCAAATCCCTTCCACCGCACCGCCTGGACGATTGTGCTATCGAGTTGTTGCCCGGGACCTCACCCCCTCGAGGGAGGCTCTTTTCATTAACAGGACCGGAACACAAAGCCATGAAAGAGTATGTGGAGTAGTTGCTGGCGGCAGGACTCATCCGAGCATCATCGTCAGCAGCTGGAGCAGGATTCTTCTTCGTCAAAAAGAAGGACACTCTGCTACGGCCCTGTATTGATTACCCGGGACTTAACGACATCACCATCAAGAACAGGTACCCTCTTCCCCTGATTGCCACCACATTCGAGCTGCTACAAGGGGCCCGGGATCTTCACCAAGTTGGATTTACGAAATGTGCACCATCTGGTACGCATCAGAGAAGGGGACGAGTGGAAGACTGCCTTTAATACACCAACAGGCCACAACGAGTACCTGGTAATGCCGTATGGTCTGACTGATGCGCCAGTGGTTTTTCAGAATTTTATTAATGATGTGCTATCGGAGAGACTGAACAAGAATGTGTTCGTCTACCTCGACATTTTGTTCTTCTCTTGAGCCAGGGAAGTGCTGCAGCAGCTACTACGACATAACCTATATGTCAAGATGGAAAAGTGTGAGTTTCACTGACCTTCCATCACATTCCTGGGATTCATCTTGGCTGAGGGACAGATCACATGGATCTCAGTAAGGTCGACTCTGTCCTCAAATGGTCCACTCCCACCAATCGCAGGGAGGTGCAGAGATTCATCGGATTCGCTCATTTCTACCGCAAGTTCATCAGGAACTTCAGTTCCATAGCTGCACCCAGGCACGCCCTCACTTCAACCCGCAACTCATTCGAGTGGGATGTGACCTGCCAGGAGACCTTTCATAGACTTAGGTCGAGTTTCACCACATCTCCAGTCCTCATCATGCCAGATCCAGAGAGGCAGTTTGTGGTAGAAGTGGATGCATCAGACTCGGGAATGGAAGCAATACTCTCCCAGAGGTGTGCAAGGGATGGAAGACTTCACCCGTGTGCCTTCTTATCTAAGAGACTGACTCCGGCAGAGCAGACTTATGATGTGGGTGATCGAGAATTATTGGCGGTCAAAACGGCGCTGAAGGAATGGAGGCACTGGCTGGAGGGATCGCAAGTGCCATTTCTGGTCCTTACTGACCATAAGAACTTGGTGTACCTGAGGACTGCTAAAAGATTGAATGCTCCCCAAGCCAGGTGGGCACTTTTTTTTTTAACTTGCTTCCGTTTCACTGTCCTTTCGTCCAGGCTCGAAGAATGGCAAACCGGATGCACTATCCCGGATCCATGAAGGGGAGTCAATGGAAGCCGTGAGTGTTCCTATACTTCCGGAGGCCTGCTTCGTGTCTGAGTTCACCTGGGAGATTGAGAAGAAAGAAAGGAGGCTCTAAGGAACTCTCCGGGCCCAGCTGAATCCCGTTCCGGTCGTCTGTTCGTGGCAACCTCGCTACGAGGAGACGTCATCAATTGGACCCACACAAACAAGACCGTCTGTCACCCCGGCATGGTAAAGACCCGCTCAGTAGTTGAACAATGGTTTTGGTGGCCAAACCTGGGAAGGGACATGAGGGAGTATGTCGACGCGTGCCCGATCTGTATGGCCAATAAGACCTCTCGCCTGCGACCTATGGGTGAGCTATGGCCGCTACCAATTCCCTCTCACCCATGGTCACAAATTTCTCTAGACTTTGTTCAGGTCTACCCTGCTCCCAGGGGAACACAGTGGTACTCTCAGTCATCAATCGGTTTTCTAAGATGGGCCACTTCATACCAGCTCCTAAGATTCCGTCCACCAAGCAGACTGCGCAGCTACTGCTAGACAAAGTCGTCCGCTATCATGGTCTGCCCGTGGATGTAGTGTCGGACAATTCATGTCTCGATTCTGGAAGATGTTCTGTACACTCATCGGGGCAAAAGTAAGCCTCACATCAGGCCATCAGCCAGAGTCCAATGGCCAAATGGAAACAATAAATCAGGATCTGGAGACTGGTCTACGCTGTCTGGCATCACTTGATCACAGCACTTGGAGCCAGCACCTCGGATGGGTGGAATATGCCAACAACTCACTGCCTTCTACTTCCACAGGTATGGCTCTGTTCCGCATCATTCATGGGTACCCTCCCTCAGTTTCCATCTGTGGCCGCCGACTCCGCGGTGCCATCCGCATTGGCAGTGGTGAGATGCTGCAAACGGACCTGGGAACTAGCCAGAAAGACGTTACTACGCAAGGGCAGCTCCTACAAGTTCTGCGGCAGACCTCAAGAGAAGAAGGCCACCAGTGCTCAAAGTGGGACAATGCGTATGGCTGTCCACAAAGAATCTTCCACTGCGGAAGGAGTCACAACCTAGCTCCCAGGTTCGTGGGGCCCTGTCCTATCACCAAGATCGTTAACCCTGTCACTGTTTCCTTAAAGATTCCCAGATCGATGAGGGTTCATCACACATTCCATGTAAGCCGGCTTCGACCGACTCGTCCATCGCCATTAGTACCCCCAGTCAAGCCCCCTCCGCCCCCCGCATGATCGATGGAGGTAAGGTGTACTCGGTACGTCGACTTCTATCATCCCGTTGGAGAGGGAGAGGGGTTCAATACCTGGTGGATTGGGAAGGGTATGGCCCAGAAGAACGTTCCTGGATCCCGTCCCATTTTATTGTGGACCCTAGCCTTACTTCCACGCATCCCATCGTGAGACTCCTGGGTCGTCTGGAGCTGGTCGTAGGGGGGAGGAGGGGGGAAGGTACTGTCATGGTCCTGCCGGTCCCAGCCCTGGCGGTGCAGGTCCCCTGCACACCTGCGCCTCATCAGGGATAATTAACCCTAGTATATATAGGGCCCAGCTGATGGTCTGGCTTTGCCAGATCGTTGCCATCCATGCCTCATTCCCGCATTTCCTTGTTCCTGATCCTGAACCCCTTTATACCGCCCTCCGCCTGCCCTCCGACCAACCCTGAAAGCTTGACGCTCTTGATACTGCTGCTCTCTCTGACTGACTCTCCGGTTTACGAACTTGGAATGAATAAGGACCTTCTTTTAACTGCCTCCCTGTCTACCGAGTCGTGCATTTGGGTCCACACTAGAGTTGTGGTTATTACAGGGGCAAATATCTTTTCACAACACTATGTGCTTCAATCTAAATCCTTGTGCGCATATGTGGAAGAAGCTGAAACATGCCACCTGGAGAAAGCGCCCTGCACATGAGATAGCTGGAGCAGTTTACTCATGAAGAGTAACCCAAAATACCTGATGGAAGTGAGAGGTGCAGAAGTGTCCTTGAAAGTTAAAAAAAATGACATCTGATTGGAGTGATTTCCTCAAAATGTATCTATTAGGCTACCATCATTTTTTGTCCAGGCTTGTTTTATGAATTTGGTTTAAATAATTCTGTTGAACCACAATTCAAATGATCATTCATAATCACATTCCCACCTATGGGAAATTTTTAGTTTTCAATCAATCTACCACACGTTTTTTTGGGGGGAATATAGGGGCAAACAGGGGAACCAGGAGAAAACCCATGCAGGCATGGAATGAGCAGGCAAACTCCACACAGGTGAGGCCAGATTTCAACCCTGATCCTCAGAACTGTGAGGCTCACTCGTTGTGTGAAATCGATTCACTCACTTTTATAATATACACATGAAACAGTGTCACAAGGCAATCATAAGACAAACAATCATATCATTCAGAACATTTAGAGTAGCATGGATGTTTCTTGAACGCGAGAATAGGCCGCAGTAGCAGTAGGAAAACCACGCACCAGTAAAACATGCAAACTCCACACAAGAAAAGTCAGACCCACAATTCAAACCCAGAAACAAAACCGTGAATCTTGAACTGCCAAATGTTGTTTTTCTGTCATGGGCCAGAGCCGCTTTTATGCAATGATAGTACAGTATACTTATCGCCGATATTTTTTTCTCATCATTTCATGGTCTTACTTAATTTTGCATATCATGCAGCCCTATGGGGGCACAAACCAGTGCAATCTGTAGGCCGGTCCCAAGCCCGGATAAATGCAGAGGGTTGTGTCAGGAAGGGCATCCGGCGTAAAAACTGTGCCAAACAAATATGAGCGTTGATCTAAAGAATCCCATACCGGATCGGTCGTGGCCCGGGTTAACAACGCCCGCACCCGGCACTGCTAACCTGCAGGGCGTCGGTGGAAATTCAGCTACTGTGGGTCGAAGACAAAGAGGAGGAGGAAACCGGATTCATCGTCAGAAGAAAAAGAGGAATGCACAGACCCTACAACTGAGTGTAGGGACTTTGAATGTTGGGACTATGACAGGAAAAGCTCAGGAGTTGGTTGACATGATGATTAGGAGAAAGGTTGATATTCTGTGCATCCAAGAGAGCAGGTGGAAAGGTAGTAAGGCTAGAAGTTTAGGAGCAGGGTTTAAATTATTCTACCACGAAGTAGATGGGAAGAGAAATGGAGTAGGGGTTATTTTAAAGGAAGAGCTGGCTAAGAATGTCTTGGAGGTGAAAAGAGTATCAGATCGAGTGATGAGACTAAAATTTGAAATTGAGGGTGTTATGTATAATGTGGTTAGCGGCTATGCCCTACAGGGAGGATGTGACCCAGAGTTGAAAGAGAAATTCTAGAAGGAACTAGATGAAGTAGTTCTGAGCATCCCAGACAGCGAGAGAGTTGTGACTGGTGCAGATTGTAATGGACATATTGGTAAAGGAAACAGGGGCGATAAAGAAGTGATGGGTAAGTACGGCATCCAGGAAAGGAACTTTGAGGGACAGATGGTGGTGGACTTTGCAAAAAGGATGGAGATGGCTGTTACTTATTTCCAGATGAGGGAGGAACGTATAGTGACCTACAAGAGTGGATGTAGAAGCACGCAGGTGGATTATATTTTGTGCAGACGGTGCAATCTGAAGGAGATTATTGACTGTAAAGTAGTGGTAGGGGAGAGTATAGCTCAACAGTATAGGATGGTGGCGTGTAGGATGACTCTGGTGGTGGGTAGAAAGATTAAGAAGACCAAGGTAGAGCAGAGAACTATGTGGTGGAAGCTGAGAAAGAAAGAATGTTGTGCGGCCTTTCGGAAAGAGGTGAGACAGGCTCTCGGTGGACAGCAGAAGCTCCCGAAAGACTGGACTAAGACAGCCAAGATAATAAGAGAGACAGGCAGGAGAGTACTTGGTGTGTCTTTTGGTAGGAAAGCGAAGAAGGAGACTTGGTGGTGGAACCCCAAAATACAAGGAGTCGTACAAGGAAAGAGATTAGCGAAGAAGAAGTGGGATACTGAGAGGACTGAGGAGAGGCAAAAGGAATACATCGAGATGCGACGTAGGGCAAAGGTAGAGGTGGCAAAGGCTAAACAAGAGGCATATGAAGACATGTACACCAGGTTGGACACGAAAGAAGGAGAAAAGGATCTCTACAGGTTGGCCAGACAGAGGGATAGAGATGGGAAGGATGTGCAGCAGGTAAGGGTGATTAAGGTTAGAGATGGAAATGTATTGACTGGTGCCAGTAGTGTGCTAAATAGATGGAAAGAATACTTTGAGAAGTTGATGAATGAAGAAAATGAGAGAGAAGGAAGAGTTGAAGAGGCAAGTGTGAAGGACCAGGAAGTGGCAATGATTACTAAGGGGGAAGTCAGAAAGGCACTACAAAGGATGAAAAATGGAAAGGCAGTTGGTCCTGATGACATACCGGTAGAGGTATGGAAGCAGTTTAGAGAGATGGCTGTGGAGCTTTTGACCAACTTATTCAACAGAATACTAGCGGGCGAAAAGATGCCTGAAGAATGGAGGAAAAGTGTTCTAGTTCCCATTTTTAAGAACAAAGGCGATGTTCAGAGCTGTGGGAACTATAGAGGAATAAATTTGATGAGCCACACAATGAAGTTATGGGAAAGAGTAGTGGAGGCTAGACTCAGGACAGAAGTAAGTATCTGCGAGCAACAGTATGGTTTCATGCCTAGAAAGAGTACCACAGATGTATTATTTGCCTTGAGGATGCTAGTGGAAAGGTACAGAGAAGGTCAGAAGGAGCTACATTGTGTCTTTGTGGATCTAGAGAAAGCCTATGACAGAGTACCAAGAGAGGAACTGTGGTACTGCATGCGTAAGTCTGGTGTGGCAGAGAAGTATGGTAAAATAGTTCAGGACATGTATGATGGCAGCAGAACAATGGTGAGGTGTGCCTTAGGTGTGACAGAGGAATTTAAGGTGGAGGTGGGACTGCATCAGGGATCAGCTCTGAGCCCCTTCCTGTTTGCAGTGGTAATGGATAGGCTGACAGATGAGGTTAGACTGGAATCCCCTTGGACCATGATGTTCGCAGATGATCTTGTGATATGCAGTGAAAGCAGGGAGCATGCAGAGGAACAATTAGAAAGATGGAGACATGCACTGGAAAGGAGAGGAATGAAGATTAGCCGAAGTAAAACAGAATATATGTGCGTGAATGAGAAAAGTGGAGGGGGAAGAGTGAGGCTACAGGGAGAAGAGATAGCGAGGGTGGAGGACTTCAAATATTTAGGGTCAACAATACAGAGCAATGGTGAGTGTGGTAAGGAAGTGAAGAAAGCGGTCCAAGCAGGTTGGAACAGCTGGCGAAAGGTGTCTGGTGTGTTATGTGACAGAAGAGTCTCTGCTAGGATGAAGGGCAAAGTTTACAAAACAGTTGTGAGGCCGGCCATGATGTACGGATGAGAGACGGTGGCACTGAAGAAACAACAGGAAGCAGAAATGGAGGTGGCAGAAATGAAGATGTTGAGGTTCTCGCTCGGAGTGAGCAGGTTGGATCGGATTAGAAATGAGCTCATTAGAGGGACAGCCAAAGCTGGATGTTTTGGAGACAAGATTCGAGAGAGCAGACTTCGATGGTTTGGACATGTTCAGAGGCGACAGAGTGAGTATATTGGTAGAAGGATGCTGAGGATGGAGCTCCCAAGCAAAAGAGCGAGAGGAAGACCAAAGAGAAGGTTTATGGATGTTGTGAGGGAGGACATGAGGGCAGTTGGGGTTAGAGAGGAAGATGCAGGAGATAGGCTAAGATGGCAAAAGATGACACGCAGCGGCGACCCCTAACGGGACAAGCCGAGAGGAAAAGAAGAAAAGAAGAAGACTTCATTTTGCATATACTGTGTATTAACATTATGAAATGAATGTACTGCATTTAATAAACCTTCCTTGTTTTCTCTCAAAATGTCATTCTGGAAAAACAAGAACACAAAATTATATTTAACAAGAGACGCTCCTGTGCATAAGAACATTTCTTTTGTACTTTGGAGTAATGATATCAAGAGCCTGGAGTGAGACATTCCGCTTTGGTGTTTTTACAGTTGAGCTCTAGTTTCGATGGCCAACTTCACCTCCTCTGTGACCACCCCCCAGGTGAACTGACTTATCACGGCATGAATCTGATCCAGGTGAACTGGACTAGTCAAAACAATACGTTGATTCGCTGGCCCTCCCCTAACCCCGCCACGCCGACGGTGTAGCATCAAGGTTATCGTGTCGAAAGTGCAGGCTGCAGGCCAGCTGCTCGCCTGGTAGACGCACAATGCTCCCGGCATCTTTGCTGTCACTCGCTCCTAAAAAAGTAGAGTATACTTGTGCTAAATTTATTTTTGCATGAAACACAACTCATGTACAAATGCAAAAACAAAAAAAAAAATACAGCAAAAAAAAAAAAAAAAATTTTAAAAGTGCGCATGCACATACTCATTGCCTGTATTATATTTTTCTTTTGAATCAATGATTATAACCTAAGTTACAGACTTATATTTAAAAACATATTTGTTGGGTTCTTGTACTTCCTTGGTTCTGCAGTCTGTCAGGTTTAAGCAGCCTAGAACATTATTTAAAGTACAATTCTCCTGGAAGGAAGACAAGATGAACTTCTGGCTCGCGAGGAGAACGTGATGTCTCTCTTTCACAATCCCCAACCTGTTCTAATCACATCTCCACGTCTCCACTTTTTTATTCCTTAGCGTGGTCCGCATTGCACAAAGCAAATTGTGACAAAAAAAGCAACCGTGACAAAAAAAGTCCATGTGAGTCTGTGATGTCTTCACCATCCTCTGGAGATCATCAGTCTGTTGTCTTCTGCATCACTGTTTGGTGTTTCCACGGCACCCAATATGACTTGATATTAATAATATATTACTTGATTGCATCACATTGTTAAAGTACATCATAGCAAAGTTTCCATGGCACCCAATGGGCCTCTCGATTGCATTGCATCACAAAAGCATTAAAAACCCAAGAAAGCAAATATGAGATAACTTTATATCCAATTGAAAATTTGCTTAAATTCTCACATACCCAAAATAGACACTTTGCCAGATCTTCGACTACTTTGATACACTCAGAGGAATAATGATTGTTTATGTATCAGCATAACAGGCGGGACCTGGGAACAGATCAGGCAAGTCATGATTTGTCCTCAGTAAAGGATACGTCTCTGCCATTTTGTTCTCCATGGGTGAGATTGCTGTGGCAATAATTCAGTTTAGGCAAGAGCGCAGAGAATACAGCAACAACCACACAAAGTCAAAATAGCTGCGAAAACCGCAATGGAATTAAAATAGATGAAACAAGTGCTTTGTATTTGCCGAACACACTCATCCATTTGTCCTACATGGAGGTGTCAACACCAGAGACATTCATTCACCTTACCGTCGAGAACCCAAAGGCCTTCTAGAGCCCTGGTCAGACTACCGTCAGCAGCCATACGATTCAAGATGAAGGTGCATTGCTCCCCAAAGAGAGCACAGACTCCACCTTTTTCAGCCAGGAGCATGTCCATGGCTATTTGGTTTTGAAATGACAATGATTAAGTGGCTGCGAGTTGTTCATGCACAGCCTCAGAAACACTTAGAGTCCAATTCCCTAATTTTGACATTATGGTGGATGTAGTTTATTCTCTCCATGTTGTTGTTTGTTGCACACCACCAACTGTCACAACCCATCGAGACGGAGGTAGGACCCAAATGCAGGAGTCGGGAGGCGCAGAGGTAATTCGGGAAAAAACGTTTATTGTTCCACGGTCGGGGATCGGGCAGTCAGTCTCAGGTGAAGCAGCGGTAGTCAGCACATCAGGCATAGAGAGCAGGTCCGTGGGCAGGCAGGAGTCGGTACATGGGAGATCGACCAAACCAGGCAGGTGTATCAAAGGAGTCAGGCTTATGGGCTCAGTCGGAGAACAGGCGGATGTCGGTACACATGGGTTAATGATCAGAGATATGGGAGTGCAGGAACGGGGCATGAGTTGCAAAGATCTGGCGCCAGATCAGTCGTCCCCATGGTCCTATATACACCGGGGCCAATCAGCCAGCATGAGGCGCAGGTGTGCGCCTCCCAATCAGTGCGGCCGCGCGGGAACCTGCACAGCCAGGGCTGGACCAAGACACCAACAGAGAAAGATTCAAGTCCAGCTGCCACTTGGTCAGTCAATTTACACTCACTTGGAACACCACAATGCGCAGATGTATATTGGATCGTTATATCCATGGCATTCACCTACGTCATTGTTCAAATGAAATTGCCTGTCCAGTAGAAGTTGATTCAATAACAGACATAGGATGAATAAAGTACAATCATGTTTACATTCTTGGGCAATTTATTAAAAAGCCTGTTATCTCTGCACCACTACCAGATGTCACTATGTGACAATGGCTTCAATGAATTCTCAATCACCAAATGATTTTACACGTCATTGCTGATAAATTTCCCAATTTGTTTCCAGTTCCTGGCAAATGGACGCAAGTGAAATACCTGGTGAGAATCAGAAAACAATGGTTTTCATTTTTCCAGAAATAGTCAATGCATATACACTATCCCAATTTTTGCATTCATTATCATGTACTGTTTTACGTAATACTTCCAAGGTGCAATTATCTGGTAATAGCGCTGGTATAATCTGTAAAAGTAGTCTGGGACCCATGCAAATGTCACAATCTTTTGATAAAGCTGTTGCTGCTTGTTACACCATAAGAAGACTATTATTATTTTGTCCCAAAATGACTGTTATCACATGAAACCACTCATCAACCTTTAGCTTTTGGATCACTCTCACCTTTTCTAATGTTGCTCTAGGAGAAAGGGTGCTAGCTGTTACCTCTGTACTTTTGAAGTGAAGCGTGGACTACCAGAGATGTAGACCCAGAGGAAAAAGCCCGAACATGGATTTTCTCCTTCATTATTTTCATCCGTCACCAAAGTGTCCCAACTCATATGCATTCAGATTATTCATCATATACCACTTAATTTGACTACACTCCAATTTGCTCCTTGTTCCCCTATCTGTCGGACTTGACCATGGGATTATTATAAAATAAATGTTGGATCATCATCGCACGCATGAGAACCCAATTGTGGATCATTTCGGTTTTGGATTGCCGTAGGCTTTTCGTGCACAGCATGACAATATTACGACACCCCACAGATATCTCAAAACCAGGAAGAATGTTACGATGGTTACGGCCACTCCACAGCATCCCATTTCGGGACCTAACCACTTTAGGGTAGGTATTTCATCTAGGTATCCCTATAGGTTCAGTGTCTTTAAATTTCTTAACTGGCCGTCAGCTATTTTGAGATACTATAAATCTCCACCCAGCTTGTTAACCAGTCTTGAGCTCACCTCCCCAATCGGATCCTAGACTGAAATTACCTTTCTGGAATGTTCCAAATGAATCCAAGTCAACGTAATTTTTACAGCTGTGAGTGTTCAACAAAACCGTTCCAACAAAACCTGAAATGGACATTCCCACTTGGGAAAATACCAGTGCTTCTTTTTGCTTCTCACCAGGATCCAGTCTTCTGGTTCCACCAATGTGATATCCTGCTGATGTCAATATGTCGGGATGCTCTGTTGGAAAGAGTTCTACCCATTTTGTGAATGCATCTATTTTGATCAAGCAATAAATTTTTTCATATCGTGTCAGTTAAATACAATTTGACATTCGTTAAATACCAAGTCATGAGAGAATACCTGTTTTCTGTTACTTGAGCTCAAAGAGAACGAAGAAGAGTCACGTACAATTCTTGAATGTTCTAAACCAGTCTTCCTTGAAACCTCTCTTTTTATTCGATTTAGGAGGTCCCTACCAACGGTGACAAATCTAAAGGGTGGGGGTGAGCAAAAACGTGTTTGTGTGACTATGTGTCTGCATGTTGTTGGAAAGTTACGATATGTAAACAAACAAATATGTACAATAATGACATATGTGCTGAGCAAAGCGTTCTTTGCAAGCAGAAGCATTATCTTCATTGCAGCAAATGTGTGATAAACATACATTTTGATTAATAAATCTCACTTTGGTTTAATTCAATAAAGTTTATGTGGACAATTTTGAGAATGTTTATTTTAATTTTTTCATTTTTTTGTGAGTATAATGTTAATGTTACCCGTCCTGCCATTATCCCTCCTGGTAAGAGATGCGTTAGCTTATGTCTCAATTTAGACATGTTAATTTGGTACAACTGGTTTATTGTTTGGTCATACATGGATGTTTTTTTAGTTTTTTTTCCCCCATACATCCTGTTCCATTTTTGGACTCTTTTGTTGAGTTTCTCGTAATGTATTCAATTCTAGATTTGTAGTTGTATCAATATCATACTTTTAGGGTTTTTTTTTCCCCCCATGCAGCTTCCTTTCTTATTTTATCAGCAAAGAATTTCCCAATGAATTCATATTTTTTGTTTGATGTCTGTGTGACACATTTGGATACAGCAACAGTTTTTTGCAGTTTTCATTTAGTAATTGAACTAACAATTTTGCATACATTGCCTGTGGATGAAATTATTTGTGTTTTCTTTTTATTTTTTTCAGTATTGTGCAAAAATATGAACAGTTGCAAATGCATATTGGTTGTGTGTATAAATCATTGAATTTTTCTTTCATTAGTTTACATGCCTCAGTTAGTGTTAGTTCTGTTTGTGCAGAAAATGCTCCAGCATATTCTGATTCGGTTTTCCCAAATACGAACACAACATTCGCTATTGGTAATGGCTTATCTTTCATGTCACATCTGCTTTATTTATTTATTTTTTAAATTCTTTCTTTCCCTATTTTTGACAATCATGTTTTGTTCCATCTCCCAGAAATGGCAACTTTTGCTGGATTAAGAGTTGTACACCTTTCTATTTTGATAGAAATGTCATGTTTCGGAGAAGGTGAAGCAAAACAGTTAATCCGGTTATTTCTATGAAGTCATAAAGTGACTTTTGAAAGTCATAATGCTATCACAATTTGACAAAATCAAGACCGCGCTTGTCACCAATGCTTGCTTTATTTTGCAAAATGCTTTTTTCGCTTCCGCCCTCCATTTCAACAATGATGTCATTTTTAAGTCTTCCTTATTGCATCATTTTGTGGAATGGAGCTGTTAATTTGGGTAATTTGGTACCCAAATTCAGAATTAATTTGTCAGTCCCAAAAATGACAAATTGTTGAATTGTTTGTGGCTTTCGAGTTTGTAAAATGTTTAACCTGTTTTTGGCAAATTTGGAGTTTCTTTTTACTTTGTGCCCATCCTCAGCCAGATGCTTTAAAAGAGCCACTATCTTTCACGTTTCCTGATCACGGGACGCTATCGGTACATATTTCAATTAACCATGGAGTTGGAATTTTGAATCCAAATGTGAATGTAAACCAAATTTGGCATTCTTTACCCACTGGGGTTGAAAGAAATGTAGTACTTCTAATATCTATTCCGATGAATATTATTACATCTGGTCTGTGGGAATTAAAGTGTCGGGGTCAGGCACGCAAGCTAGTCTTATTTTGTATGTCCTGAGGTGCAGTCGGCACACTCCCCTTAAAAGCTTTGTCGAAGTCCAGTCTGTCTCAGTTGGTTATAATTTTATGATGTCATGTCATATTGTGAAAAAGGCAGTTGGGGATAGAGAGGCGCGTGCACTCACCTCTCTGTTCTTAATTTTCAACTTTTTCTTCATCATCTCTTCTATGAAACATCATTTAATTTTCTTTCTCTCAACATTCTCATCTCCATCTCATGCTATTTTTTTCCAATATTCTATATATCTCTTTATTACTACTTATTATTATTACTTATTTTATTACATACTCTTGCAAGGTCGCTCTTTTCTGGCTATTTAACTGACTAGTGAAATTGTGTTGGATATCCTTTTATATAAATAGTTTTGTGTTGGAGTTAAGTTTTCCAACATATTTCCAATCTTTACACTGCAGTGTGTCTCTGTGAGTTTTTCCTTACAATTATTTTTTCTCATTTTAGTCACTTTAAAGAATTATTGCCTTTATTTTCCACAGTGGTGTGTTAAGTTTACAACTGAAGTGTACAACTGAGAGTATACCACTACTTTTACTCAATTTTCTCTTGAACACGGGATTAGGGCATTTTATGGAATTTATTGCGGAGCTATTTACACACGGAATTTAAGTGCGCAACAGGGCTCCGTCACCCTCAGGGTGTTTTGGGAGTTTTAGGAGCAAAAGCTATTTACACACAGAATTTAAGTGTGCGACAAGGCTCCTTCGCCCTCAAAGTGCTTGACATTGACTAGTATAGGACAAGGCTTGATCGTGTCTCCTTACACGCTTTAATGACTCCCCGTCATTTACTCTTTGAACCGGTTTCACTCCTTTTAAACCAAAATTGGACTCACACTGTTGTCTTCCATCCACCTCTGGATCCCGTCAACCATCGGATACCAGCCGGCGGGCTGCACACCAGTCCCGGAAAGGGTCTTGAAACTCAGAAGGAGTCTGCCGTAGCTACGGTCTTTCTGGTATTCAAGACACCCGCTGGAATCCTCAGGCGTCTTGGGATCCGGCTCGAAGGACCAATTTAATGTCAGGTTTAAACAGCCTAGGACATTTAAAGTAAAATTATCAAGGAAGGAAGACAAGAGGAACTTCTGGCTCACAAGGAGAACGTGGAATGTGTCTCTTTCACAATCTCCAACCCGTTCTACCCACATCTCCACGTCTCCCGTTTTTATTAACTTTGCAATCCAAAACCTAAAAAACACAGGAAACACGATCGAAAACATAACCGTAAGCAGGTGTGACATGCAATGCAAACGTGAGTCACTAAACCAAGTAACTACGGCAAATAAAGAGAAACGAAACGCAGCGCGTTCTTCATTAACGTGTTGAGCGCCTGTGTCGCATCTTGGTGTCGTCGTCTCCTCGTCTCAGTCTTGTCAGTGCGTATTTCTCAATTGCATCATATTATTCAAGCATTATAAGAAACATTAAAAGAAACCCAAAGCCAACTGTGTAGTATTAAGAAAAAGAGCATTTAAAAGCAAATGAAAGTAAATATGAGAAAAAGAAAAAGAGCATATAAAAGCAAACGGAAGTAAATATGAGATAACTGTATACAATTAATCCAACAGACTATTGTCTGTCTCCATGTGCCCCGCGATTGGCTGGTTTATCAGGATTTAGCTGGGGGTGCTACGGTCAGTGCAGATGTCACCATCCGGCACTGTTATGGGAAACAAAAGCATCACATGTTTTCTGACATTTTTTTTAAACTTGGTTTGGTACCCTGGATGTAATAAGAAATTCAACAGGAGGCTATATGTATATGTGAAAGTTCATTTAAAATTTGTTTTATATTTATTGGCTGGAGTCCATCAAAATGAACTGTGCTGGTCAGTTGACTAATAGTGAATTAATTTATGAAGGTCGCACACCTTAAAATTGGCAGTGTTCTACAAGGAATGGCTCCTTCTAGGGAAAGTGAAGCGGTGAGAGATGAATGAGCGATAATTACAATGCATGGTGAGAAAGAGGAAAAGACGGTGGTCAGGAGGTTCAACGGTTTCGCATTGCATTTAACAGAATTAGAATACATTCAAACATGTGAACATATTAATTAAACATAAAAAATGAAGCGTTTCATAGTGTTCCCATAATGTTTAATTCATATTAACCGTTTTTTCAAAAACATTTCATCAGTTCAAAGCTGAAACCCATGCAAAAACATTTGCCAACCCCCCCCCCAAAAAAAAATAATCTGGGCCTAGATTCTCATAATTCTTGCATTGCAGAGGTTAATACAGTAAATGAATAAATCCCTTTGCTTTTTCACATACAAGTCAGAATGACTTCATATGCTGCGTAGTAAATAATACCAGAGCATCGTTTTGTGACAAGCCACTTAACACCACTAAAGAAGTACATTTAAGGAGAATGTTCACTCATCATGCATAACGTGCCTCCTTCTATCACATCTTTTCCTCTATTCAGCCTCTGCTGATGTAAATCGGATGCTGATGAATCTGTTCCTCCTCTGACCCAGATAGAAACCACACAACTTCACTTTTCATTCTCTTCACTTTGGACTCCCAGTAGTCGGCCTGGGGCGCAGAGCCGATGATCGCTAGTAAGAGGAGGTTAGCAAACAAACGATGGATCTAAATAAAAACACAGCCATTATCTCAAATTTGTCTGGCAGCATTTATCAGATCTATAACACTGTGTGATCTCTCTGCCAATAATCGGCTACTTCCACAGAAACGGCAGCAAAATGCCAGCGGGGAGGGGTGTGGGAGGAAAAGAAGGGGGGTGGCTCACTTGAGCTAGAGGTGTGGGTTCCAACCTTATGAAGAAAATACAGTTCAGAGGGTGAATGAAGCACTACGGTCGCTGCCGAGGTGTTGTTGAGCAGTGTCGTAGAGTTTTATGAGTTCAAAGTTCACAAAAGGCCTCGTTGATTAGGAAAAGGAATTTAGATTTGTTTAAATTAGTCACTATGCGCACTATTTTGGCCATAGATACTCAGGAAGGGGTTCATTTAGAAGCTTTTGGTTTCTGTTTGATCATTTTCCATGTTTAAACCAAAATGCAGTCCTGATTCATGCAAAAAAAAAAAGTAAATTTTGAAAGTACTAAATGTGTACTGATTTGTGAATTGAGTTCTACATATGCATCATACATATGCATATGCATTGTACACCAAATAGCAATTTATTTGGAAACTGCTCATTTTCTGCAAAGTTGTCAAACCAATATATTTTTTTCACTGACAAAATGATCAAAACCATTTTTTTAAAGCTTCCTAAAAATTCTCAAGATGCTTTGGTGATGAACATTTGCAATCATCTTTTTGCTTTTCTACTTTTCTCAGTAACCATCAGATGGATTTTCACAACCACCTTGTGTCACGATGCGGGGCTCAAGGGTGCACCCAAATGCACGACTCCAGAGACAGCAGACAGTACAGAGGAAACCTTTATTCGGTCCGAGGTCTGAGATCAGGTAGACAGTCCAAACAATCCGTAGTACCAGTACGAATGGGCTTACGAGGGTGGTCAATGAACAGGCGTGGGTCGGTGCACGGAGGTCAGAAATCGAGAAAGCAGGAGTGCGGGAACGAGGCATGAAGAGCAACGATCTAGCAGAGTAATAGTCGTCCCCCGGGTCCTATATGTACTGGGTCTAACCAGTGTTCATGAGGCGCAGGTGTGCACCCTCAGATTAGACGGCCACGCCCAGCCCTGGCTGAAATCCAGGAGCATGACAGTACCCCCCCCGCCCCAACGGCCGGCTCTGGACGGCCCAGGAGCATCAGGGTGAGCCGCGTGAAAGTCCCTGATGAGGGAGCGGTCCACGACGAAGCGGGAGGGGATCCATGAGCGCTCCTCCGGGCCATATCCCTCCCAGTCCACCAGGTACTGGACCCCCCTTCCTCTGCGGCGGGAAGACAGCAACCGGCGCACCGTATACACCAACCCACCGTCGACCATGCGGGGAGGCGGGGGGGGGGGGGGACTTGAGCGGAGGAGCCAGCGACGACGTGCGATTCGGGCGAAGTCTGCTGACGTGGAATGTAGGGTGCACCCTCATCGACCTGGGCAGTTTCAACGAGACGGCGACCGGGTTAATAACCTTGGAAACTGGGAACGGGCCAATGAACCTGGGAGCAAGTTTGCGGGATTCCGTCCGCAGCGGGAGATCTTTGGTGGAGAGCCACACTCGCTGTCCCACTCTGAGCTCTGGTGCGGCCCTTCTCTTGCGGTCTGCTGCGGCCTTGTAGGCGCTGCTCATGCGCAGCAGTGTCCTCTGAGCTGCTTCCCAGGTCCGTTTGCAGCGTCGCACCACGGCCAGGGCTGACGGAACTGCGGAGTCTGTGACCAGTGGAGGAAACAGGGACGGAGGGTAGCCATGCACGACATGGAGTGGAGCCATACCTGTTGAAGCGGAGGGTAGAGAATTGTGGGCATACTCCACCCACTTGATGTGCTGGCTCCACGTGCTCTGGTCCCTGGATGCCAGAGATCGAAGACCGGTCTCTAATTCCTGGTTAATCCTCTCTGTCTGGTCATTAGACTCTGGGTGATAACCCAATGTCCGACTTGCTGAAGCGCCGATGAGGTTGCAGAACTCCTTCCAGAAACGGGCGCTGAATTGCGGACCCCTGTCCGAAACGATGTCCTGGGGTAGGCCGTGGTAACGGACGACCTCGTCTAATACCAACTGGGCTGTCTGCTTGGCTGACGGGATCTTCGGAAGCGGCATGAAGTGGACCATCTTGGAGAAACGGTCCACTACGGACAGCACCACTGTGTTCCCTTGTGAAGGCGGCAGGCCAGTGACGAAGTCCAGCGCGATGTGTGACCACGGACGAAAGGGGATGGACAGGGGTTGCAACTCACCAACAGGCCGTAGGCGGGAAGTCTTATTGGCAGCACACACCGGGCAGGCGTTGACGAACTCCCTTACGTCCTTGCTTAGGTTAGGCCACCAGAACCTTTGTTCGACCACTGAACGTGTCTTCGCCATACCCGGGTGGCAGACCGTCTTGTTGGTATGGGCCCAGTTGATGACGTCTCCCCGCAGAGATGGGATGACGAAAAGGCGGCCCGACGGACAATCCGCGGGTGGCGGTGTCTCTCCCAGGGCCTCCTTCACCCGCGACTCGATCGCCCAGGTGAAACCGGACACGAAGCACCCCGCTGGCAGGATAATAGCGGCGTCTGAATCCGTGCGCCCTCCCTCGTGGATCCGCGAGAGTGCATCCGGCTTGCCGTTTTTGGAGCCTGGGGGGAAAAACACCTTAAAGTGGAAGCGGGTGAAAAATAGGGCCCACCTGGCCTGACGGGCGTTCAACCTCTTCGCAGACTTCAGGTATTCAAGGTTCTTATGGTCCGTGAAGACAACGAACGGTACTTGCGAGCCCTCCAGCCAGTGCCGCCACTCCTCCAACGCGCTCTTGACCGCCAGCAGTTCCCTATCTCCCACGTCGTAGTTCCTCTCTGCCGGGGTCAACTTTCTAGACAGGAACGCGCACGGGTGGATCCTTCCATCCCTGGGACTCCTCTGCGACAAGACTGCTCCGATTCCTGAATTCGATGCATCCACCTCCACCACAAACTGGTTATCTGGGTCCGGAATAATGAGAACGGGCGCAGTAGTGAAACTTGCCTTGAGCCTGCTGAAGGCCTCCTGGCAGGTCCCGGACCAGTCGAAGGTGGTATGTGGCGAGGTGAGCGAATGCAGAGGAGCGGCCACGGAACTGAAGTTCCTTATGAATTTCCTATAGAAATTGGCAAATCCCAAAAACCTCTGCACGTCCCTCCTGTTGGTGGGGGTAGGCCACCGCAGCACCGCGTCGACCTTCCCGGGATCCATCCATATCTCTTCCTCAGCCAGGACGAAGCCCAGGAAGGACACAGATGCCCGATGGAACTCACACTTATCCATATTCACGTATAATTGGTGCTGCTGCAGACGCCGGAGCACCTCTCTGACTTGTTGAATGTGAGAGGTTAGGTCTGCTGAAAAGATGAGAATGTCATCCAGGTATACAAAGACAGATCTGTTCAGGAACTCCCGAAGCACGTCGTTAATGAAGTTCTGAAAGATGGCCGGAGCGTTTGTCAGTCCAAAGGGCATCACAAGATACTCATCGTGCCCTGTGGGGGTGTTGAACGCCGTCTTCCACTCATCCCCTTCCCGAATCCGCACCAGATGGTAAGCGCTGCGCAAGTCGAGCTTGGTGAAGATCCGGGCTCCCTGGAGGACTTCAAATGCAGTAGAGATAAGCGGCAAAGGGTACCTGTTCTTGACTGTGATGTCATTCAGTCCTCAGTAGTCGATGCAGGGTCGCAGCATGGAGTCCTTCTTCTTGACAAAAAAAAACCCCACACCGGCTGGTGAGGATGAGGGGCGAATGAGTCCGGCTGCCAGCGAGTCCTCGATGTAGTCCCTCATGGCTTGATGCTCTGGTCCTGTTAAAGAGAACAGTTTCCCTCTGGGAGGAGAGGTGCCTGGCAGGAGTTCAATCGCGCAGTCGTATGACCGATGTGGCGGCAGAGACTTTGCCTTAGATTCAGAGAAGACCTCCCGTAGGTCATGGTAGCAGGAGGGCACTGCGGCCAGGTCCGGGACGGTACTAGGTTCTGTTAGCCGAACCGGCGCGACTTGAATACTCCTGTCTCTCCGGACAGCGAAACAACGACTGAGACAGTCCTCTCCCCAAGTCTTGATCTGACCCGTGGTCCAATCTATGTGCGGATTATTTTCTTTGAGCCACGGGCTGCCCAAGATGATGTCGCTACTACGTGCGTCGAAGACATGAAAGCTAATACGCTCCGAGTGAGCGTCCGGAAAGCTCATACGTAGCGTAGTGCGATGTGTAACCCGACAAAGGAACTTGCTGTTGGCGGCATAGGCGTGACGAAACCGTTGCATGGGGATGGTTGCTGCCCCCAGCTCCTCGACCACGCGGGGATTTATCAGGTTTGCTTCCGACCCAGAATCTATGAAAGCCGTCACAGTGCATGAACGGGAGTCCGTTCCCAAGGTGAGGTGAAGAAGGGACCTCCCTGACCCCGCCGCGGTGTACCGCACACTCACCGGAGTAGAGATCCTGATGTCAGAGTGCCCTGGTCGAGTCGGGCAGCGGGCGATCAAGTGTCCCAAACGCCGGCAGTAAATCAGCGTCCCTCTCGTCGCCGACGTAAGCGCTCCTCCGCTGAGCCGCCAAGCCCCTCCACTTGCATGGATTCCGATGAAGCTGACAACACGGGTGGCTGGGAAGCTGAAGCAACCGGACTGCGACTCTCCCTCTCCTCCTCCCTCAGGCCCTCCATCTGTCTCTGCACGTTCTGGCGCTGGTCCACCTTGAGGGCCAATGCGATGAGGGAGTTAAGCGAAGGCGGAAGATCCATGGCCACGAGGTGGCCACGGATCTGTGGGGACAGTCCCTCGTAAAACGCGTCATGGAGGGCTTCCTCATTCCAGCGGCTCTCGGCAGCCCGAATCCGGAACTCAATGGCGTAGTCGGACACGTGGCCACGTCCCTGGCGAATTGTCATGAGCGAGGACGCCGCCTGGCGTTCTGGAGCCGCGTACTGGAACACCTGGGTGAGCGCGCAGACGAAGCTCACCCATGAGGGGCAGGTCTCCGAGTTACGGCTCCACTCGGCGGTGGCCCATGCCTCCGCCCTCCCTGTCATGTGGGAAATGATGAAGGCGATCCGGGAGCGGTCCGTGGGAAAAGCGGACGCTTGCAGCTCAAAGTGGAGATCGCACTGCGCCAGGAAGGGCTTGACGTTACCGGAGTCGCCTGAGAACCGCTCTGATCGAGAGAGCGGAGTGATGGCGGCACGGGGAGGCACAGGAGCGGCCGCGCTAGCTTGGGAGGCTAGCCACGGTTCCAGCTGGGTGCAGAGCTCCTGGATCTGGTGAGTCATACCCTGGAGAGCAGCCTCTTGCTCACCCAGGCGTTTGCCCTGCACTTGCAGTGCACGGCGAATGGCTTCAGAGTCGGCTGGGTCCATGTTCTGGCTAGATCGTTCTGTCACGATGCGGGGCTCAAGGGTGGACCCAAATGCATGACTCCAGAGACAGCAGACAGTACAGAGGAAACCTTTATTCGGTCCGAGGTCTGAGATCAGGTAGACAGTCCAAACAATCCGTAGTACCAGTACGGATGGGCTTACGAGGGTGGTCAATGAACAGGCGTGGGTCGGTGCACGTAGGTCAGAAGTCGAGAAGGCAGGAGTGCGGGAACGAGGCATGAAGAGCAACGATCTAGCAGAGTAATAGTCGTCCCCCGGGTCCTATATGTACTGGGTCTAACCAGTGTTCATGAGGCGCAGGTGTGCACCCTCAGATTAGACGGCCACGCCCAGCCCTGGCTGCAATCCAGGAGCATGACACCTTGCACAAGGGTGAGTTTTTATGTTGTCCACAGTGGCGGTGAGAAAATAATATCAAGACTGAATTAAAAAAAAAAAAGGAAAATATGCGCCTAAAGAATTTGGAGTTAAATGGTATTTAACTTGGTGGCACGGTGGCGCAACCCAGTGTTGGACTCACAATTCTGAGGACTGGTGTTCAAATGCTGGCCCCACCTGTGTGGAGTTTGCATGGTCTCCCTGTGGCTACGTGGATTTTCTCTGGCACCCCGGGCACTCCCACATCCCACAAACATGCATTGATTGGAGACTTTAAATTGCCCACAGATCTGATTGTGACTGTGACTGTTGTCTGTCTTCATGTGCCTTGTGATTGGCTGACATCCTCTTCAGGATGTACCCCACCTCCTACCCGATCATAGCTCGGATAGACTCCAGCATTCTCGTGACCCTTGTGAGGATAAGTGGCTCAGAAAATGGATGGATGATATTTAACTACATATATGAATATGTATCATACATCATTGATTTACAATTTGTATTTAGAAAACAATTCAAGGTGATATACAGCTGGACGGGCTACCTGGCTTCCCCTCCAACCCGTCAGTGAAGGGGGAAGGGGCCAGCCCACCCTTCGTCAATGTGCTGGCTCAGCAACTCCGTCCACCAGTTGACTAACATGCATGTGATATGGTGTTCATTTATGAATATGTTCTATAGACAGGCTTTAAAGGTCTAGTGTCATCTCTAAACATTCTAAAACAAATATTGAAATGAAAAATACATATGATTATTCACTTCAATGTCTACACGAAAAAATAAATATGAGGGGAGAGCGCGTCATCCATGCGCAAAGTTGTCTCATTTGACATCCAATTGGTCGCCACTCACAACCAAGTGAAGTGTCCGGGGCAATATTACCCTATTGTTTCGAGCCATATTAAGATGACATGCAGATCATGGCCAAACCACCTCCTCGCCCTAGCCACCTCCGCGCGGTGGTAAATGCCCACGAGCCACCCTGGTGGACAAGGCCGGCGGCAGGCTTGGCCTTGTCAACAAGGCTGGTAGCGATCCACAAGGCCCGCTGTCCTTCAGCGGCTGCTGCATGGAAGCCTTCTGATGTGCACATCGACACATATAGCAACCCTGATTTATGGATTACACCCCCCCCCCCCCAACTATTGTTTTTTTTTTTTAGTAGCTGTATACACACCTTCTTGTCATTTGGAACCCACGAATCTCTCGTCCGAGTGTTTAAGCAATGTCCACCAATGCAACGAGGCGGCATTTTGGCTAACACGAAGGAACAATGAGCTACCTTCCAGGAGGTAAAACTTGAGGGCGGTCCTGCCATGTACGTCACTTACTGCTTCTTCTCAAAAACAAATCCCTCAAGAGGATTTTCATGGCGGGAGTTACAAAAAGCTGTGTACGTCAAAATCATGTTTTGTGGTGAAAAAACACATGGGTTCATGTTGGCTGCTATTTTTTCATTAATAACATACTAAAAATCATGCATTTCACTACAGTAGCACTTTAAGTGCTTGTGCAGGGACCACAAATAACAATACTAACTAATAGTAATACTAACATCAACTCACAGGTACTTACAGGTGTTTAGACAGGGTTATAAAAATCAAAATCATCACCCTGCACTGGTCATCACTCTCACTGCCTTGCTCATTTATCACATTCTGTCCTGTCTTCCCTTCTCTGTCCTCTTTTATCTTGTTCTGTTCATTATTTATTGCATGTCCTTTATTGCATGCCACCCCACCCCCCACAATCCACAAATGGAAACACAATTTGATTGTTGTAATATTACTTGTGCTCAAATATCAAGACAGTCTAACGATGTTTCTTTGTGGCTCGCACCCCTGTTGACCTTTTCCACGCCGTCCCCTAAAACCTTTTTTCAATCCATCTGAATTTTCAATAAACATCAGAATAATTAAACATGTAAAAATAAACAGAGGGAGAATTTCAAACTTCCCTATTGCATAGGAAAACTGTTAAAGCACAAAAAGCATACAGAGGTACCATTCACCAGTTGAACAAGAAAGGTTTAAAAAATAAAGTAAATCAATTAAAGAAAAAAACCTTATAGCTTATTTCGTTCTGCTTCTGTTTGGTAGTTTTGCCTTGTTGTTGCCAAACAAGTGATGGACACATTTTTATCTTCTGGTGATGGATAGTTACAGCTACCATAGTTACAGCAAATTTCTTGAAGCCCATGGTAACATGTCACCGTGAGGTCACGGCTGTGATGCAGAAACATCATCATCAACCAGGAGATTGTGTGGTGTATTTTAAAATTTAATTAAAAGTCAAATTAGAAGAGAAAGATGTGATCAAAGAGTACAGATCATTTTCCTTTTTACTACTATCAGGTCACACTGACAGTTTTAAAAATATGACGAAATGTGATGTTCTTGAAATGTGTAAATGGGATTTCAAACTAAAGAGAATCTCAAACAAGAAAAATGCCAGAATATCACACAAAACTCAAGTTCAAAAAGGGCTGCAGTGTTTAGCTTCTTTGACATTTTTTCTGACCAACAATTGAAAATAAAAAAACTCCCTCAACAAATTTTATATATTGACATCCATCCATTTTCTGAGCCGCTTATCCTCACGAGGGCCACGGGAATGCGGGAAGCCTATCCCAGCTGTCATCGGGCAGGAGGCAGGGTACACGCAGATCCGGTTGTCAGCTAATCGCAGACATATTACACAGTAGGGCACAAAGATAGCAGCTCTTTAAAAACTTCAGATCCTATTTCATAAAGATGTTGTATCTGAATTGTTAAAAAAATGAAAAAAACATTCTGTGGTGTTCAGTTTTGCGCGTGTGTTTTTGTGTCCCAGTTGCCTCAGTGACCACTGGTGGTTGGAGTCTCCGTGTTTCCCACCTGTTTTCAATTAGGAGATGTTGGACAATTCCAATTATGTACGTGTCTCCATTTGTCCAATAACTGTTCGTGTCTCTTGTATTGTTTTTCCCCCATTTATCTTTCATTATGCTGACTGTTTTTTTTTTTTTTTGCCTTTTAACAGTAACTCAACCCCTGATTTCTGTTTCCGACCTTGTATAGGTGATTTTTAAATTCTATTTTTTATTATTATTATTATTTTTATTATTGGCATCTCCTCTCTACCTTGCAAGTATTTCACTCAGAGCATTAACCTTTTTTTTTTTTTTTCGTTACTCGCTTTGTGTTTGGCATTCTTGTTCCGGCCAATAACCAGACTTGAATATTTCAGTCATAATTTTTGTATTGCTGCAGGCCACTGACACTAACAATAGGTCATTATAATAACAAAGATTGTACCATCAGAGGGCAAAGTTGCTCCTCTTTGAAGTGAAACGAATCTTTTTCCCAGGAATTAACATGAATGGAGACTGATGGAACAGCTCCAGGTGGGACACCGGTCTCTGTTGCTTAACAGTCAAAAGAAGTCTGAAAGCATCAGTGGGGATTGCAAGTTCTACAGATATTTGGAATTTATGCAAAAACTTATGGCATGAGAAATCTTGGAGGTGAGCAACAAACTTTATTCAAAGTGGCTAAACAAGAAGACTTTTGAGTTTTTCATTAGCCCTGTAAACAAATGTTTGACTGTTGACATCACCCTGACGCACACAGGGTGGAGGCCTTGTGACATCACTCCTCTGGGGTTAAAGAGCGTCACTGCGACATGCTGAAACCATAACAACGTGGTTTTTCTGCATTTACACAGCTGAGGTGTGTGTTGTTGGTTTGAGTCATGTCTGACACTTTAATTCCCTCCTTTCCTGTCCTGAAAGCTTGTAAGAAACAGCCAATCTGACTTTGACACATGGTCACAGAGGATCATATATTCGGAGAACCATAAGGAGGCATTCACTGGTGTGTTGCAAAAAAAAAATGCTTATGAGTCAGTCCCCTTATATAATATAATATAATATAATATAATATATAATATACAGTACTGAATTTAAATCTTATTGATTTCATGGGTTTTAACAGAAATCAACACATAAGGCACAACTCACTGAAATTCCTTCCGAAAATCAATAAATGTTACTCATTTGAGCATTTGCATGATTGGCCTAATTATTTTTACCAGAAAAATATGTGATTTGCGGCTTGAAAAATGGTTGGTTATTTTTTTTTTAAGATACTCAACATGAACAACATAACAGATTTTTTTCCCCCCAAAATATGTGAAAAGACCATTTGTTGTTGAACTTTGCAGCTAAAATGCCTGCATGTCTAAACATAATAAAAGACTTCCTGTTTATCATCTGTACTTGTTCAAGAAGCCACCAAACAAACAGCATGCATCTCTGTCAATATGTAGGTTAGTTAAAATATTGGCTTCCTTCGGACATAGATTCATTAAAATATTCACTTCCTCTAGAGACAGGTTTGTGTACTGTGTTATTGTTAATTAAACACAATGTGACAGTCCTGTTTGGACTTACGTTTTCTCAATAAATATTTGAATAGTTTCCCTTGTTTGTGTGTTCTTCCGTAATGTTTGTCAATCACCCAATCAGCTTTAAGCATACCCTCGCATGCTACAGCGATTAATTGGAGTAGAAAACACCTGAAAGGTCATATAATTTGTAAATGGAACATTCTTGCATTTCAAAATTGAACAAAATCTGCCTGAAAACCTTAACCATTGTTTTCTTACATTACAGTATCTAGTGGATACACTTTAGATTCTAAAATCTGGTGGCCAATCTGTGGCTCTCGAGCCGCCTGCGGCTCTTTGCCTCCTTTTGTGCGGGTCTCGTGAAGGTACGAGAGCATATTCAAGCTCCCCTTAGGTGCCTGCACACGCACTTTGCTTAAGTTCTTTACGGTAGTTGCCACTGAGTGTTGCTTGCGTTGATTATGGTATCTGTGTGGGCGTTTTGCTTGAGTTTATTACCTTTGTTATGCGTATTGTGACAACAAGCTCAGAGTGTCTGTGCATGTGCGTCAATGGATAGATGAGACGGAACCCTCCAGCGTGTGCGCCAGAAGGGTAAGAAGGGAAAAAAAGCGTGATGGCAACCGGGGAAGAGTGCCTTTATTGTTCCTGCCACCCACTTCAGCTGTGCAAAGAGAGAAGGAAGAGTTAACCCCGAGCAGGACGACCTCAGTATGGAGAATACATCTCCCCTGCATCTCCTGAAAATGGTCACATGACCACAGCAAGTTATTTTCGCAAAGCTGGCTTTCGCATTGAATGAAAATAGCTCGAAGTTTCCCAATCGGATGGTGATCTTTGGAGAAAATCATTTGTCAATTTTGCTCTTAAAATGCCAGGGAAAAATGCAGTTAAACAAAAATATGTGGATGAACAGAGGATGTTTTTACCAGAGTGGGTGTGCTCATAAATTTTTGGTTGACCCCAATGGCCAGCCATGCTCTCCCTTTTGTGTCATATGTCAATTGCATTTCATAGGTTCAATTCTTCACTTCAGCTCTCTCCATACTAACATTGACCTGGAATTTCCAAAAGGGACTAAACTTCCCAGTCACAAGTTAGTCACTTTGAAAAATGACACAGAAAAGCAGATGTAGTGTTTTTTTTCTTCTTTTTTTTAATAATGAAGCATTCAGAGAAAAATGCTTACATCATATGAAGTGGCTTAGAACACCAGAAGGGCCAAAAAGCCATATATTTAAGGGTATTTTTTTTTTTAAATGGGTCCATGATGTCACTGAATCAGCTTTATTGGCTAACTGTGTGACAACACACAAGCAAGACCTTCAACTGTCCCACTACACTGTTGAAAAGAGAAAATCGGACATGAGCACGGCTACTGATTGACAGTTGCACTGAGACCTTCAATCATGTGAGTATTTTAGTGTTGCATTAGATGAGCATTATGCCATACAAGACAAGACCTGGTTGAACTGGTAGTTTGCCCATGTGAGAGAGCACACAGTTTTAACTTTTTAAAATTACTGGCCTGTGGTATTGGTACTGTGTAGGAGTCGATTTGTCTTGTTATCATGTTGGTGTGTGATATTTACAATAAATCTGGCTGAGCAAAGCTATGCTTGTGAGGAGGGAATGATGTTAATGTATATGATGTGGCTCTTTGCCGTGACAGAGTAAAAAATGTGGCTTTTCATCTCTGACTGGTTGGCCACCCTGCGAAAGTGCACACAGTGAGGGTTTCTGATATGGGCAACATGGCCAGCTGAACCCCCTTCTAACCTTAATAATCAGCCAGAGGCGCAAATTTGATGTTTGGTGCACATGGCACATCTACTCGAGAAGCTGTTTAAAAATCAGAGAGCAACGCCCACTCCTGACGATCGTATAGGATTGGCCCCTCCATAGGCATCGACTTGGACATAGATTTTTTCCGTGCAGCAAATCTGCAGTGAGTAACGAGTGCATTGGAATGTAGTGAAGCTCTGTTTTGTCACCAAAATTTCATGTCCAACAGTATTATAACAACAGTGTTTTTCCCATCACAACATCTAACACCATTTTGATTCGCAAGGCACATAGAGGCAGACAACAGTCGCACTCACAATCAAACCTAGGGGCAATTTAGGGTCTCCAATTAATGGATGCTTTTGGAATTTGGGAGGAAACCGGAGTGCCCGGAGAAAACCGACGCGGGTACGGTGAGAACCTGAAAACTCCAAACAGGCGGGGATGGGATTTGAACCACTCAGAATTGTGAACCTAACGCTCTAACCAGTCATTCCACCGTGACACTCTATTATGCTACAAGCGTGTGGAAATAGTTCACCAAAAAGAGACCATTAGCTTGGCAAAATATCTAAGTCTAAGTGCATAACAAGTACAAGTACAATAAAATTGCAAATGAAGTAAAAACTGTGAAACAGAGTAACGGCTAATTTTTAGGAGCCTGGCTGTGATGCCCCGTTTTAGATGACATTTTATGCTGGTGAGCATAAGAGAAGACTGTCCGGCCTGGAGACGAGGAAGACATGAGGGCTCCCCTTGTTACAACAACCACAGTAAGCATAATGGTTGTAATTTAACCATTCGTTTTTATGTGTTTCTGTGCCTATGTGTTGAACTGTCTTTATGTAGAATCGGTCCATGGCACAAAAATGGGAGACAACTGTACTGTGTTGAAAAAAATGTTGCTTAATATCGATATTGATTGGTCAACTTTGACTTGACTTTCATCACATTATAGAGAACTGCAAAAAAATTTTTAGTTGGTCAGCCCTTTGTGCCAACACACACCTGCCACCATTTTAAGTGCCTCTAGTTAAGTCAAAATATAGTTAAGCTTGTTTCTTAGTCCTTTCTTGACTTTCTTTTTCTTTCTTACCAAAGACTCAAGGTTTTTCTTTTGTTCAGACAAAAGAAACCTAAAAGCCTGATAACAAGAAGTCAAGATGAATGACCCATATAACATATACACTTGTACTCTTGCAGTCTTTACTTCAGTACTTTCTTTCTTTCTCCAAATGAGTTGTACGTGGGTGGCATGGTGGTGCAACTGGTTAGAGCATTGGCCTCACAGTATTGAAGTACGGGGTTCAAATCCCGACCCCACCTGTATGGAGTGTGCATGTTCTCCCCGTGCGTGTGTGGGTTTTCTCCAGGCACTCCCATTTCCTCCCACATCCTTAAAAACATGCAACGTTAATTGGACACTCTAAATTCCCCCTTGGTGTGATTGTGACTGTGGCTATTGTCTGTCTCCATGTGCCCTGCGATTGTCTGGCAACCAGTTTAGGGTGTATCCTGCCACCTGCCTGATGATAGCTGGGATTGGCTCCAGCTCTCCTGCAACCCTCGTGAGGATAACCAGCTCAGAAAATGGATGGATGGATGGGTGGCTGGATGGATTGATGGAGCTACAGGTCACATAAATGACTACTAAAGTTTAAAAATGATTGAGCAACATTTCAGTTTTTTCTTTTTTGGCATTGTTTTACCCATCAGAGTACCAATGATGATAAAGAGGAAATGCAACCACAGATAAAACAGATAAAACTTGCTCCCTCATCCTGGCTACAAAGTACAAGTATGGCAATACTTAGTTTATATGATCGCAGTTAATCTTGGTGCTGCATGTTATTGCATTTAGATGTGTTCATGTCTCGTAATAATGTTCAAAAGCAGCATGTGAAGTCCGGTGCCTTCGGTAAAGCAAGGTTTCGTGCATCATCAAAGGATATTTTCATTTTATAGTTTTATTATACACAATTTGTATTTTTGTACTGCACTTGTACTTGTACTGTTTGTATTTTTATACCTTTATGGCAGTCAAAAACCTTTGATGTTTACTTTTGTCTGTACAGTTAATTATGGTTTGATGGTGCTGACAATTCGACTAGAACTAATTACAGTATTTCTATTGTTTCATAGGAGATAAATTAGTTTCTGTTCACACGCATTTCTTTTTTTTAAACTACCATTTAATAAATTGGTAACATGATGGATTACATTTTTATTAGACATCCTCAAAACCACACCTAGCTACAAAGACAAGAATTTGGACATCTTCATCAGCTGAAAAAAGATAACCAGGTGAGACCCTACCAGCAAGCATAACCACTTTTTCTCTGCGGACCATCAGAATTTGTTTCGTCACGCTCTAAATAACTGAAGTGCTTTCACTTCATTTGCGCAATAGCTAAATTATTTGCAATTTTAATGTGTACACCAATTTCCAAAAAGAAACACATTCAAGGAAAACAAATAGGAACCCAAAATACTTTCACAATTATTTGACTAAACATCCCATGGTTAAAAGAGTGAGAAACCAAAAAAGATAAGTCTAATATATATATTTTCCCACTGTGTTTGTCTCTTGATGACAGGATTCATGTAAATTTGTGCCAACCAAATTCATGAATTATTCATGTGTTTATGAGTATGTGTGTTTGCTTGCACGTGCGTGTGTGTGCGTGTAATCTTTCTGGCTAATAATAATCTGAAGGTACAGACAGTGGAACAAATCAACACTGAGAGTATGTCACCATCACACACACTCATGGAAGTCAGTCAGTTTGTCGTTGGTAATTTGTCATGTTGAACTGAGAGACTAAAATACAAATGCCATAGACCGAAAGCTACATTTGCCTCCAATGCTTATGATTGGACCCTGATTCGAAAAGTGTCCATGACCAATCATAAGTCTTTTTTAACACTTGCAGTTCACAGCATAACGCAGCCCTCCCTGAACGCAATCTGTTCTGCCCTCCAAAACAAGCCATGGCCAAGAACTTAAAGATCATCGGCTAGCACTGTGGGGACCCAGGTTCACGTCACCAACCAGCAGAACAATGGGGAAAAAAACACTTTAAGCTTGTCAGAGCATGAGAGGATGTGGTAACCATAGCATCCATCCCCAACATTCCAAAGGACCCACGGCCGTGGTGTCCTTCAGTAAGACACCGATATCCCAAACTGCTCACTGCACACTTAAAGGAAGCCTTTATCGAAAGTAATAGAAGTGAGAGCACACATTAAAAGTTAGGAGATGAGGGTTCAGTTATTCTTTTAATGCCAGAGTTTTCCACAGATTTCAACAAGAAACATCTCTAAATTGGAAAAGTGTTATCGAAATTCCTCTCTCGCTCAGCCATTCCATTGAGCCCAGCTGGAAAACTGACAGCCAATCAGCATTTGCCATGCTTGCAATGCTTCCTGTTCTGAACCCTCTTTGCTCGTGTATACATTTCACTGAACAGAGAACGTCCACTATCTGGCATTTTGTGGCCGATTTTAGTGAAAAATAATTACAAACAAACAAAACAAAAATAGCATAATCTACAATGTTCGTGCCTATGCCTTTGAGCCAGAATACATACAGATGGACCTCGATGTTTTGGAGAGGGGGCGTGGTGCTGATGATGAACAATAATCCCATTATATGGACCGCAGAGATTTGTTCGATGCTTTTCTGAGGAGTTGGTTTAGATGTAGAGAATATACAGCAGAGGTGCCTGGACTTTTTTACTCCAAGATCTACTTTTCAAGCAGCCAGCCTCTCGCGATCGACCGGAGGAGGGTGGGGGGCGACTGCCGTAAATAAAAAGTAGCTTGCTAGAACGTGCCTTTATGTGTATGCGCTCGACTGGTCGATGGCAATCGACACATTGAGCACCCCTGATATATAGTGTATATCCTATCTTGTGTGGTGGATTGCATTCAAAAAACGTTCCCTGAAGAAGATGGTGTTTACGAAGGATATCACGAAGCCATATGTTGTGGGCTCGGTGCAGGTGGGCATGTGTGTTGATGTGTGGGTGAGACGGACTGCGCATGCGTTTTGGTGAGAGAAAAAGAAAGTTTGATGAATGGCGACTGGGAAGTGATGTCTGCTAAGAGCCGATAAAGTGAGTATAACAGCGAGTCGATGTTCTGTATTATTACTACTCCCGCCATTGAGCAATCAAAAATAACAATGTACAATGTTCAAGCTTTGGCGTATTGGAGAGGGGGTGTGACGCTGATGGAGGAGCACAACAGTCACATAACATGGACCTCGAAGATGTTCCAGACAGGCCCATTTCAAAAGACTGGTGTTGGATCATGATCAACACGTCTGCGTAACATAGATACTAGATAATAGATACGAAGTTGTTTGTTTGGACGAAGATGTGTTACATATCAATTTACTTATGATCCATGACAGTTTGACGAAAGGACCACTTGTACATCCCGTGGAAAATGAGTACACATTTTTAACGGTCTTGGAATTTTATGTGAATGCTATCTGAGCTATATGAATGCTGTGGGTGTCATGGTCCTGCCGGTCCAGCCACACTGATTAGGAGGCGCACACCTGCGCCTCATGCTGGCTGATTAACCCCAGTATATATAGGACCCAGGGGATGACAGATCGTCGCAACTCATGCCCCGTTCCTGCACTCCCGTATCTCTGATCGTGAACCCGTGTGTACCGACCTCCGCCTGTTCTCCGACTGACTCCGTAAACCTGACTCCTTTGACACTCCTGCCTTCTTTGATCGATCTCCCATGTACCGACTCCTGCCTGCCCGCGGACCTGCTCTCTCCCCTCCGAGGTCCTGACCACCGCTGCTGCACTTGACTGTCTACCTGATCCCCGACCTTGGAACGCATTTCCCAAAATGCCTCTGCGTCTCCAGAGTCCTGCATTTGGGTCCTCCTCTGTCCCGATGGGTCGTGACAGTGGGCTGTGTCCAAAGTTTACCAAAAAATTTGATCTTATTTTCTGAGTACGGCGTAGGACTATCTAATGGTTTATTCATATCTAGAATATAAAATGCAAAAAAAAAAAAAAAAATGGGACTTCCCTAAAGTGATTACACGTATATATTTTTATATTATATATATTTTCTTATCTGCACGAGGGTCGCAGGAGTGCTGGAGCCTATCCTAGCTGTCAACGGGCAGGAGGCAGGTTACACACATGCAGACACAGGGAGAACATAAAAACTCCACACACGGATGTCCAAGATTGAACCTGGGTCCTCATTACTGTGAGGCTAATGCTTTTCAGCTGCGTGACCGTGCCACTTCATACAGTATGTTGTTGCTTATACAGTACCGGCACGAGAGGCTATAGCTAAGTGACTGATAACCAGTAATGGTTAGATGCATGCAAATTTCCCTGGCTGATGAACGAGCCTCACCTGTGACAGCCACAGCTTTATCCTTTATCCTTGTGGTTGATCCCACGGGAGGTTAAAGAAGAACAAATTTGGATGCGTTTTCTCAGATTTGTTGTAGTTTGGTGCACAACACGTCAGCATCTTGGCCGAGCCAGAACGTATGGTCTGTAATGCTAAGAATCAGCGACATCAGTGGCAGGGTCAAGGACATTTCTTCCGGGTCTGGCTGTGAAAGTTGGCACATATCCAGATTTTGCTTGGATTTAAAAAATGTTCCGTATTTTCAATCTTTTTTCCAATTAATGTGCAAAATATATATAATAATAATATTACTTCACATTGGAGGGTTTATAGTACATATGAATTTTGGGGAGAGTCTTCCTTTAAATAGCTTAATAAACTTGAGTGTTGCTACAAATAATGTGTTTGATTTGTCCACAACTATAAGGAGTCATAAAATGCAGAGGGGAAAAAATTCTTCTGCATGTGTTCGCGACAAATCTCTAGGAGTCTCTCTAGGAGTGAGCAGGTTAGATAGGATTAGAAATGAGCTCATCAGAGGGACAGCCAAAGTTGGATGTTCTGGAGACAAACATAGAGACAACGGACTTTGAAAGTTTGGACACATCCAGAGGAGAGATAATGACTATGTTGGCATAAGGGTGATGATGAGGAAGGATCAAGTGAGTGGGAGGAAAACCAAAAAAAGGTTGATGAATATTGTGAGGGAAGACGCGAAGATGTGGGAGAAGCCTAACATTAGAAAAGATGGCGCGCCGTGGTGGCCCCTAACGAGACAAGCCATAAGGAAAATAATACAAAGAAAAATAATATAAATAGTTACACAACTATTAACTAACTATTTTAAACACGGTCACATGTTATTGTACCCACCTACATCTCCAAAGTAATCTTCCCAGTATGGCTTAATAATACCAAATACCAACAATAACAATAACAATAACAATAACAATAACGACCACAGGCCCAACCTTGTTCCTATTTCTGTGTGGTCTGCTCTCATTTGCTTTAATTCCTTAATATCTCAGCATCAATTTGAGCAGTAGTTTTGGGCATTTCGTCGGATGGTTTTTACTAAATACCATTTCTGCCTGGATTGAGTAATTGCTGCCCAGCAGTCCAAGCAGACATATGATGACATTTGATCTTTCTGTCACTGTGTGGTCCTCTCTTATTAAATCAAATTACATTATGGGTAAAGAAACTTTCTAAATGAAATATAAATGTATGGAAAATATTGCACAAGGTTGGATATCAACTACAGCCATACAGTATGTAGCAATAGATAACATCTTGTGAGAACAGGATGGAATATTTCACATCCATTAAAAATGAAAGACATTTTATTTAAATGTAAACTGAGGGACACGTATTCACAACTGAAAAACTGCTTTAGATTCTGATGATAAAAGATGTCAAATTATTGGAAAATGGGCTGTGACCACAACTGGATAAAATTAGTTCATGGCTCTTTGAATGGGCCAAAATACACAGAGATGTGCTAACACGAAGACATGTACACACACACACACACACACACACACACACACACACACACACACACGTGCACGCAGACATACAGAGTCATGCACCGCTGGCCTCGTCCTGAACATGACTCTGATCAGATGTGATCAGTTTACGCTCAGCTTGCTCTTGCACAGCGTGAGCGCAAAGAGGCAGCAGCATAAATTTCCTCGTCGTGCTTTTCTCTGTAATTTCATGCAGCAGAGCAGCTGGGGGGGTCTTTATTCCACCGTTGCTTCACCTGAAAATCTGACAGTCCAAGTTGTGCAGGTCGCAAGACCAATATCATGAGCTGTTTCCAAAATGAAGCTTAAGCCAAGTCATACTGACATCACTGAAATGCTCAAATTAATAACAGACTCTTTAACAGTTCTCAGGTTGTGATGCATACTGTAAGTGTGGAATTGGTGAAGAATGTTTCTGGAATTTCTTTCTTTCACATGTCTGCTTTTCATCTTTTGATTGTCGAGTACAACTCTACTGACTGGGCAAACTATAAAGGATGCATGTCAAAAACCTGGTCATGTTCTCCTCACTTAAACAACAACTTAAACACAACAATAAATGGTTTAATTGACCCCAAGCACATTTCACCCCCCCCCCCCACCTCTTTACTGATTGTATCGCTGGTCAAACATACAGGCACAATTTTTGTTGTTGTCATTGACGGGGTCAGTGCTTTGTCCATTCCAAAGTGGTTTTAGTGCCAGATTGATTCATTATGGGAATGAGGCATACAGAGGATCTGGGGTGTGGCTGGATACATACCTATTTGAATCACCAGAAGTTATTACCAGATTATTCATTATTTAAAGAAGGGTAACTGCTCATATTGTATGGCCAGGAGTACTGATAATGCATGGAATGTTGCGATTACGCATCATTCCGCACAGAGATGTCTCCATGCAAGGATGTCAATGCATTATGTTTAAAGGGAATGAGAGAAGTGGTTTTCATTGGGCCCTGATTGAAATATGTTCTGTTTACACCCACAGTGATGCAGACTGCCCTCCTTTAAAGACACCAGTTTGCGTTTGTCTGTAAAACCACCAAAACCTGGCCTAACCCGCCTGGGTTTAAGCCTACCACAAAAATAGAACCCTGCACATAAATATTCTTTTGATTGCTGATGTTGGTGTATCACTACTAATACACCCTTAAAAATGACAGTGAGATACGTTTGTGTGTTTATCTCAATAGCTTAATACACTTGATTAATCTTGTGAACAAAATGATGATAGGTGAAAATGAAGAAAACTACTTGTTCAAAAAGGTATGCACAATTGTCTTTTTTTGTGCATTCTAATAAGCAAGTGGATGAAGGCAAAATTCACGTGAAAGTTGGAAAATCTAGGTTCGTCGACCATTAAATACGTTGACAAAAAGTTGCCCTAAATGGATACAAATTGGAGGAAAAGACACCATTTTGTCACGTTTTACATGATGAGTACTGTTCAAAATAAAAATGTGCTCTGTTTAGACATTTGATGTAGTTTGGTGTCCTGCTTCATCCTCATTGGACAACAATTGTTTTGCATAGTTGGTGGGTAGTAGTTTCAAGGCCCTCGAAAGTATTCTGGGTGCTTTGACACGTTTAACTTTCTTCTGTTGCCTCCTCCCAAGAACATGCAGCTGGTGTTTGGCAACGCTGTGTGGATTTAGTTAGTGTCTCCTGATTGATCACACTGGTTTGTATTTAACCTACTTAGGCAGGGAGTGAACGAGCTAAGCTGAGCCCCCTGCAGGATTTAACATTTCCAACTGTCAGGACGAATTAACCGGCACTAATACCGCTTTCATCCCTCACTGGGTCGCTTCACTAGAGTGACTCACGGCTCTGTAACGCCGAACAGAAGGATGTTGGAACGTTTCTGAGAGTGATTCTTTAAAACATCCATGCTGATTAAAGTTTGATCCGCTCCCAGTGCCTTCAGGAAGAAAACAAATCAGCAGGTTGTGATTTATGATACAATAATCTAGGGAAAGACAACCAATCAGAAGTTGACCACCAAATATGATTACTTTTGATCACTTGAAGACAATAATTACAGCCCCAGAATCTCCAAACTAAGGGTTTAAATTGTCGTAATTAATTATTGAATTATTGATTTGTGCAGCATGGTGGTTCAGTTGGTAAAGCGTTGGCCTCACACTTCAATCCTGGACCCCCCTCTGTGGAGTTTGCATGTACTCCCTGTGCCTGTGTGGGTTTCCTTCGGGCACACTGGTTTCCTCCCACATTCTAAAAACATGCAATATTAATTGGACCCTCTAAGTTGGCCCTAGGTGTGATCATGAGTGCGGCTGTTTGTCTCCATGTGCCCTGCAATTGGCTGGCAACTAGTTCAGGGTGTACCCCGCCTCCTGCCCGTTGACAGCTGGGATAGGCTCCAGCACTCCCCGCGACCCTCGTGAGGTTAAGCGGCAAAAAAAATGGGTGGAAATTATTGATTTGAGATAATACATACATCAAATTATAGTACTACAGTGCTAAAGGTGTTCAATCACCTGTCTTGACTCTCATATGTTTTTAAGTGATATCATATTCTAAATCCATATGGTTTAATATGATGTTGGATAGCCCATTGCAGGTGTGACATCAACTCTTGTGGGAATGCTTTCAACAAAGTTTAGGAGTGAGTGTATGGTATTTTTTAGCCAATACTTCCAGGAGCATAGTGTGACTTCTCACACATGGGAGAATTTCTGGATTACTCTCCACTAAAAATGAACTCAAAGGTGTTCTTTCGTATTGAGGACTCTGTGCAGGCCAGTTAAATTCATCTTTACCGAATTCTCTCATCCATGTCTTTATGGACCTTGGTTTGTGTCCCAAGCCCGGATAAATGCAGAGGGCATCTGGCGTAAAAACTGTGCCAAACAAATATGAGCATTCATCTAAAGAATCCCATACCGGATCGGTCGTGGCCCGGGTTAACGACGCCCGCCCCCAGCACTGCTAACCAGCAGGGCGTCGGTGGAAATTCAGCTACTGTGGGTCGAAGACAAAGAAGATGAGGAAACCGGAACCGTCATCAGAAGAAAAAGAGGAATGCATAGATCCTTCGACTGAGTGTAGGGACTTTGAATGTTGGGACTATGACAGGAAAAGCCCAGGAGTTGGTTGACATGATGATTAGGAGAAAGGTTGATGTACTGTGTATCTAAGAGAGCAGGTGGAAAGGGAGTAAGGCTAAAAATTTAGGAGCAGGGTTTAAATTATTCTACCACGGAGTAGATGGGAAGAGAAATGGAGAAGGGGTTATTTTAAAGGAAGAGCTGGCTAAGAATGTCTTGGAGGTGGAAAGAGTATCAGATCGAGTGATGAGAGTGAAATTTGAAATTGAGGGTGTTATGTATAATGTGGTTAGCGGCTATGCCCCACAGGTAGGATGTGACCTAGAGTTGAAAGAGAAATTCTAGAAGGAACTAGATGAAGTAGTTCTGAGCATCCCAGACAGCGAGAGAGTTGTGATTTGTGCAGATTGTAATGGACATATTGGTAAAGGAAACAGGGGCGATGAAGAAGTGATGGGTAAGTACGGCATCCTGGGAAGGAACTTTGAGGGACAGATGGTGGTGGACTTTGCAAAAAGGATGGAGATGGCTATAGTGAACACTTATTTCCAGAAGAGGGAGGAACATATAATGACCTACAAGAGCGGAGGTAGAAGCACGCATGTGGATTATATTTTGTGCAGACGATGTAATCTGAAGGAGATTACTGACTGTAAAGTAGTGGTAGGGGAGAGTGCAGCTCGACAGCATTGGATGGTGGTGTGTAGGATGACTCTGGTAGTGGGTAGGAAGATTAAGAAGACAAAGGTAGAGTAGAGAACCATGTGGTGGAAGCTGAGAAAGGAAGAATGATGTGCGGCCTTTCGGAAAGAGGTGAGACAGGCTCTCGATGGACAGCAGAAGCTCCCGGAAGACTGGACTACGACAGCCAAGGTAATCAGAGAGACAGGCCGGAGACTACTTGGTGTGTCTTCTGGTAGGAAAGGGGAGAAGGAGACTTGGTGGTGGAACCCCAAAATACAGGGAGTCATACAAGGAAAGAGATTAGCGAAGAAGAAGTGGGACACTGAGAGGACTAAGGAGAGGCGAAAGGAGTACATCGAGATGCGACGTAGGGCAAAGGGAGAGGTGGCAAAGGCGAAACAAGAGGCATATGAAGACATGTACACCAGGTTGGACACAAAAGAAGGAGAAAAGGATCTCTTCAGGTTGGCCAGACAGTGGGATGGAGATGGGAAGGATGTGCAGCAGGTAAAGGTGATTAAGGATAGAGACGGAAATGTGTTGACTGGTGCCAGTAGTGTACTAAATAGATGGAAAGAATACTTTGAGAAGTTGATGAATGAAGAAAATGAGAGAGAAGGAAGAGTTGAAGAGGCAAGTGTGAAGGACCAGGAAGTGGCAATGATAAGCAAGGGGGAAGTTCACAGGCACTACAAAGGATGAAAAATGGAAAGGCAGTTGGTCCTGATGACATACCAGTGGAGGTATGCAAGCAATTTGGAGAGATGGCTGTGGAGTTTTTGACCAATTTACTCAACAGAATACTAGCGGGCAAAAAGATGCCTGAAGAATGGAGGAAAAGTGTTAGGCTGAGCTTCTCCTGGTCTGCCTCGATAATGTAAGCCTTTATTGTAGATAATTCTTCAGATGGTAAAAGGCAGTTTAATAGTTTATTTGCTATGACTGTTATAGGCGGCATGCTGGCACAGCTGGAAAGCGTTGGCCTCACAGTTCTGAGGACCCGGATTCAATCCCGGCCCTCCCTTTGTGAAGTTTGCATGTGCTCCCTGTGCCTGCGTGGGTTTTCTCCGGGCACTCAGGTTTCCTTCCACATCTCAAAAACATGGAACATTAACTGGACACTCTAAATTGTCCCTAGGTGTGATTGTGAGTGTGGCTGTTTGTCTCTATGTGCCCTGGGATTAGCTGTCAACCAGTTCAGGGTGTACCCCGCCTTCTAACCTTTGACAACTGGGATAGGCTGCAGCACTCCCGCGACCCTTGTGAGGAAAAGCGGCTAAGAAAATGGATGGATGGATGACTGTTGAAAGTCAGGTTGGAATCTGTCAGAACACCATCTTTGTTTTTTAAAGATCATGAGTCCGGGTATTTTTACTGTATTTTTATTCATCAGATTTACGTGGAACAAAGAGCTTTTCAATTTTAACTCACACCAAAGCTGTGTATGTCTTTAGACATGGCTGTTTAATATTTATAAAAACTAAATGAAAAAGAGGGAAAGGATTTATTTTTGTTATGCAAGTTTGATGAGAATCACAACTAAATGCTGTAATGTTATGTGTTTTTAAGTCTGTATTGTTCTTGAGTGGTGTTTAGTCCTAACTTGTCCCAGAGGTCAACAGTACGTAATATGCTAAGATGAGAAAAATAGTTACATACATCAGAGTTGAATTCCCCCTCTTGCAACTACCATGTACTTAATACAGTGTACAATTCAAATAAGCTCCTCTCTCTCTCCTCTAAATCCGTGAGAAAACACCTCCATGAATTATAGATGAGCGTGACGAGGATTAATTATAGCGCAGTAAAAACTGTAGTTAATATGCTGCACTCAGACCGACACTAATGCTCTTGACAGACTTAAACAAACCTCAGATATCCACACAGGAGTGTCTCAAAATAGTTTTGTTTTTGTCTGGAGGGATTCGATTGAATAGAAAAGAATGTTGGTCAATCAGTCTTCATTGAAACGTTTTGGACTCTGACCAGTTTTACTTGAATTCTGCTGAGTTTCCCCCCTCAAGAAAGGGTCACAATGATACCGATTAAGATTTCAGACAGGATTTGAGATTAGTTCAGAGCCAGGGAGGGAGGCAAATGTTTTATTATGGTAAAAATTCAATAGATACATTGCAACACTTTAATTAACATTGAATATAGCTTAGCATTTGAACCGCTTTTATACACACATTTTGGTGATGAAAAGCGCCACTTGTGTCACTCTCCATTTCATCTTGGCTGACACTGACGGTAGTGCTATTGCCACTGATAAGAGCATCATTACAAACACATCCATCCAGCAATTTTCTTAGCCGCTTATCCTCACAAGAGTCATGGAGAGTGCTGGAGCCTATCTGAGCTGTCAACGAGCAGGAGGCAGGGCACACCCTGAACTGGTTGCCAGCCAATTGCAGGGCATATCGAGACAAACAGCCGCACTCACAATCACACCTAGGGGCAATTTAGAGTGTCCAATTAATGTTGCATGTTTTTGTGACATGGGAGGAAACCAGAGTGCACGGAGGAAACCCACACAGGCACGGGGAGTACATGCAAACTCCACACAGATGGGTCCGGGATCGAACCTGAGACCTCAGAACTGTGAGGCCAACGCTTTCCAGATGAACCACCGTGCCGCCCTCATCATACACCGTGTTGCATTTTTACAAGACACAAAGTTAAATTAAAAAGTCCAGACTTTACTGTGATATTTTTTTTTCCAATTCAAGAGTAAAATAAACATTTGATCCTTATATCAATTCATTGCAAAATCACATATTGGAATGGCAATATTTCTTTAAGCGAAACAAGCAAAAATCCCCCAAAATAACCCTTGTCATGAGTTTTTTTCCAAATTGTTCACCCTTACTCCTAATTGATGACTAGCTAGCTTTAATTGGGCCAACATCTTTAAAGCTTATCAGGGCAGTTCCCAGTGACGAGAAAAGGCTAAGTTTTGCCAAAGGTTTAGCCACATGTGAGGTAGTGGCTAACAACACACACAAGTGTGGCTAGGAGATTTTGATACGATTTAGCCACATTGGCTTAAAGGTTTTATGACCCAGTGCACACCGTGACATTGCATGACAGTAGTTATTTTGTACCATGGGCCAATCAAAATGACTTTTTGAGGCCCATTTCGAGTCCAATATTTGACAGAATAAAATTGTGATAACTGATTAATATTGGTTATGTACTGTAATTAATAAAAAAAGTAAAAAATTAAAAACTGTAGTCAAAGTAACAATATATAACTAACATAAACCAAACTAGAAACTTAACAAGACGTGCCAGTGAGAGATCACAGCATGGACGGAAATAACTTCAATAAAGCAAGAATAGAATAGAATAGAGCAGCATGTGACGAGGAGAACTGAAAGAAAACAGGGGGATAAATACATAGAGCTAGACAAGACAACGAGGAGCATCAGGACAAGACACTGATTGGTCAACACAAGGGAGGGTCCCAAACACAAACAGATGGACACAACCGATCAAATGATCACACAAGACGTGGAACGCAGGAAAAACAAAAACAACTCAACCAAAACGGACATTTACACTGGCTTCCAGTCAGCTTTAGAATGGATTTTAAAGTTATGCGGAATTATTTATTTCCAGAAATTAATCACAAAATGGTTTAGGTCCTGAATACTGTACATGAAAGTAATGCTAATGGAATATAAACCCAGTAGGGCTCTGAGATAATCAAACAGGTCAAATAGAGGAGTGCAGAGTCCAATGCAAACATGGTGAAGCAGCATTTAGTTATTATGCTGCACAATAATTGAATACGTTGCCAACAAAAGTGACTTTTTTCTTTTTTCCCATGATTTTTAGATTATGTCCATCTTTAAATGATTTGCACTACATGCTGTTTTAATTGTATTTTTTTAAATTTGTTTTTAAATGCTTTTAATCACAATAAGCACAGTGTTACCTTGTGTATGAACTGCTCTATACAAATAAATTTGCTTTGCTTTGCTTTAAACTCTGATTTCACATTTTGGAGATACAGGAGAGAGAAAGAACAAAAATGATTTGGAAAAAAAAGGTGGATTCATACAGAATGATCAGTAAATGAATCGGGCAGGAAATAAAAAATGAAAAAAATGTTTTGGAGGCAAGACGGCACATGACAAAACATCACCAAATTTTCTTTTTTGCTGTCACAAAGATTACTAAATTCTGGTGAAGTTGTTGCTGTCTGTGCAAATGGGGAAATGTGAGGGTAAGTGGTACAGAAAATGAATGGATGAATGTTTAATAAAGCTGTAGTTCCTGGTCGATAGAGAAACTACAGAGAAAAGCTCAGCTTAGTCCAACAACATAACATCATGCATATGGAGGAGTGCATTAAAGAACATGAAAAAAAGAAACTTTCCTACAAGCATAATATTGAGTGGGTGCAATTGCAGCGACCTCCGCCTAATGTGATGTCATGCGCGTACATTCTATAAGTTTCCTCTTCTAAGGGAGGTTAATTCTTCCCTGCGGTGTGAGTTTATTGGCATCTCTCCATCAGAGGAAAAGGCCAAAATCCATTTGGCTGTTGAAATATGGCAGTCAGCTGGACTTGATGATTTACATCTTATATATTACATAGTTATAGTTACATTGTCGGTTGTCCCATTCAGAATGTGTTACACGTTGCTTCTCTGTGCCCATTTTTCACAAGTTTCTGCTTTTCCGTTTATTGAATAAACGGAGACCTCGGGTTTTGAACAAGTTCCGTTCCGATGCTGGTGATGTAACGTGAATATTGTTGTAACTTGGATTTCACCGTTAAAGTCAGAATTTACGTCAAAAGATTTGGAAAAAACAAATACATTAAAATAAACAAATAAGATGCAGTACTCACCATTAATGTTGAGAGGTGGGTGGAGAAGAAGAAGGGGAAGGTGTACTTAGCCTATTGTGAAGGAATCTGGTCCTCAATCTATAATGTAAGCAGCCTCTCCAGCTCGACAAGTATCAAAGAATGTTGTTTTGTGATCGCTGTATCTGACATAGGAACAGAACCCTTCACATGTGCTAAAATATGGGCTTTGTCTTTAATAATTGTCAACAGGGTCAACTGACTGCTCTTTACTAATGTTCGTCGGTGTCTCTCCTGTCGCCGGTCTTTTTATGATCTTGAGCTTCGTTTCCATCCATCCATTTTCTTTGCCGCCAATCCTCACGAGGGTAGTGGGGAGCGCTGGAGCCTATCCCAGCTGTCATTGGGGAGGACTGGTTGCCAGTCAATTGCATGTGGGAAACGACTGGGAGACCTGGAAGGGGGTGATTAGGAGGTTCTGTGAGTGGACTGCTGTGCTCAGCACGGATTGTCCAAAATAAACACCATATTCAAGCATAAGGGTGTCCATACATGTACATGACACCAGGACACCCTAGGTCACCATTTGATGATTGACTTTGTGATTATGTCATCGGCCATGTGTCTTCAACATTTAGAGGCTCAATTCCAGTGAGAGTTGGACTCCACCAAGGCTGCCCTTTGTCACTGATTCTGTTCATGATTTTAATGGATAGAATTTCTAGGTGCAGCCGAGGCATAGACGGTGTCCGATTTGGTGTTGTCACCATTTTATCTCTGCTATTTGCAGATGATGTGGTTCTGTTGACTTCATCAAGCTGTGATCTCCAATCCTCGCTGGAACGGTTCACATTCGTGTGTGACCAGCTAGGGTGAAAATCAGCACCTCCAAATCTGAGACCATGGTTCTCAGTCGGAAAAGTGTGGTGTGCCCTCTTTGGGTCAAGGATGAGATACTGGAGTTCAAGTATGTTGGGGACTGGTTCACGAGTGAGGGAAGAATGGAACAAGAGATCTACAGGCAGATTGGTGTAGCGTCGGCAGTAATGTGGACTTTATTTTGGTCCGATGTAGAAAACAGGGAGCTAAGTCAAAACATGAAGCTGTCAATTTACAAGTTGATCTATGTTCCTACCCTCATTTACAGTGAAGAAAATAGGTATTTGAACACCCTTCTATATTGCAGTTCTCCCACTTAGAAATCATAAAGGGGTTTGAAATTTTCATCGTAAGTGCATGTCCACTGTGAGAAAGATAATCTAAAAAGAAAAATCCAGAAATCACAATGTATGATTTTTTTAATGATTTATTTGTCTGATACAGCTGCCAAAAAGTATTTGAACACCTGAGAAAATCAATGTTAATATTTAGAACAGTAGCCTTTGTTTGCAATTACAGAGGTAAACGTTTCCTGTAGTTGTTCACCAGGTTTGCACACACCAGAGGAGGGATTTTGGCCCACTCTTCCACACAGATCTTCTCTAGATCTAGATTCTGGGCTGTCGCTGACAAACACGGAGTTTCAGCTCCTCCAAAGATTTTCTATTGGGTTTAGGTCTGGAGACCTGCTAGGCCATGTCAGAACCTTGATATGCTTCTTACAGAGCCACTCCTTGGTTTTCCTGGGTGTGTACTTTGGGTCATTGTCATGTTGAAAGACCCAGCCATGACCCATCTTCAATGCTCTGACTAAAAGAAAGAGGTTGTTCCCCAAAAGCTAACAATACATGGCCACAGTCCCCCTCTCCCTAATACAGTGCAGTCGTCCTGTCCCATGTGCAGAAAACCACCCCCAAAGCATGACGCTACCACCCTATGCTTTACAGTAGGGATGGTGTTCTTGGGATGAAACTCATCATTCGTCTTCCTCCAAACACAGTTAGTGGAATGATGACCATCTGACTCATCTGACCACAAAACTTTCTCCCATGACTCCTCTGTATCATCCAAATGGTCATTGGCAAACTTAAGACGGACCTTGACATGTGCTGGTTTAAGCAGGTGAACCTTACGTGCCATGCATGATTTCAAAACCATGACGTCTTAGTGTATTACCAACAGTCACCTTGGAAATGGTGGTTCCAGCTCGTTTCAGGTCATTGACTGTCCTGTCGTGTAGTCCTGGGCTGATTCCTCACATTTCTAAGGATCATTGAAACCCCATGAGGTGATATTTTGCCTGGGGCTCCACTCCAATTGAGATTGACCGTCATGATTAGCGTCTTCCATTTTACTGATGATTGCTCCAACAGTGAACCTTTTTTCGCCAAGCTGTTGGTAATTTCTCTGTAGCCTTTTCCAGCCGTGTGGAGTTGTACAATTTTGTCTCTGGTGTCTTTGGACAGCTCTTTGGTCTTGGCCATGTTACAAGTTTGAGTCTTACTGATTGTATGGGGTGGACAGGTGTCTTTATGCAGCTAAGGACCTCACACAGGTGGATCTGATTCAGGATAATACATGGAGTGGAGGTGGATTTTTAAAGACAGACTAACAGGTCTCCGAGGGTCAGAATTCTAGCTCATAGACAGGTGTTCAAATACTTATTTGCAGCTGTATTCCACAAATAAATCATGAAAAAAAATCATACATTGTGAATTCTCCATTTTTCCTTTTAGATTATCTCTCTCACAGTGGACATGCACCTACGATGAAAATTACAGACCCCGCCATGATTTCCAAGTGGGAGAACTTGCAATATAGCAGGGTGTTCAAATACTTATTTTCTTCACTGGACGTAATACCTTTGACCTTTGAAGAGGTTGAAGGCTTGGGAAGCAACATGCCTACAGGACATTATGAGTTCTCGGTGTTGCCTTTCGCCCTCACGAACACTCCACCTGTATTCCAGAATTTTGTTAATGACGCATTGCGCGAGCTGCTTGATATCTGTGTTTCTGTTTAGCTTGATGACATGTTGATTCTTCCCCTGGACGAAAAGATTCACGTAGGACATGTCCGCACAGTCCTACAGCTACTGTTGCCTAATGGCCTTTATGTAAAGGCAGAGAAATGGGAATTTCACTGTTTGTACATGATGTTCCTGGGGTTCGTGTTAGCTGAGGGGGAGTCCAGAATGGACCCCAGTAAGATTGAAGTTGTTGCCCAGTAGCCCCTTACTACGAAAGTAAGTGCAACGCTATCTTGGGTTCGCTTATTTCTACCGGAGGTTTATCAAGGATTTCAGCATGGTAGCGTCACCCTTGCACAACCTAACCTCGTTGAAAAGATCATTTTAGTGGGACCCAGACTGTAAACTTGCTTTTAAAAAATCTCACCCCTATCCTTACCATACCTAATTTCAACCGTCAGTTTGTGGTCTAGGTTGATGCCTCTTATTGCAGAGTTGCGGTGGTTCTCTTGCACGGGTATCTCACGGATGGCAAGTTACATCCTTTCGCATTCCTGTCAAAAAAGCTCACTCTGGCAGAACGAAATCACAAGTCAGTTGAAGTGCCTGTCATGGCACTGGTGTTTTGAAAGAGTACAAGTGAAAGGAATCGGATAAGAACAATATATGGGTTGTTTTTATATAATTCGATCAGTTATGGTAATGATGTGAAATCCATTCATTTGCTTAGTTGCTTATCCTCACAAGGGTTGCGGGAGTGCTGGAGCCTATCCCAGCTCTCATCACGGAGCAGCCGGCAACCCTGAACTGGTTACCAGCCAATCCCAGGGTACATGGAGACGGACAACAGTCGCACTCGCAATCACACCTAGAGTCTCCGGTCAATTTAGAGTCTCCACTTAATGCATGACAATGGGATGTGGGAGGAAACCGGAGGGCCCGGAGAAAACCTACACAGAAACGTGGAGAACATGCAAACGCCACACAGGCGGGGGACGGGATTGAACTGTGAGGCCAATGCTCTGTAGCTGCTCCACCGTTCCACCTTGTAATGATAATAATAATAATAATAATAATCTTCTTCTTCTTCTTTCGGCTTGTCCCTTTCGGGGTCGCCACAGCGTGTCATCTGAGATGAACGCACATATTTGTTTGGCACAATTTTTACGTCGGATGCCCTTCCTGACACAACCCTTCTCAGGGAGTAATAATAATAATAATAATAATTATTATTATTATTATTATAATGGGTGGAACATTGGAACACCTGGAAAGTGTTGGCCTCATAGTTCTGAAGACTCAGGTTCAATCCCAGCCCTCCCTGTGTTGAGTTTGCATGTTCTCCCTGTGTCTCGGTGGGTTTCCTCTGTGTACTCCCACATCACAAAAAACATGCAAGATTAATTGGACACTCTAAATTGCCCCAAGGTGTGATTGTGTCTGTGACTGTTGTCTGTCTCCATGTGCCCTGCGATTGACTGGCAACTAGTTCAGGCTGTACCCTGCCCGTTGGTAGCTGGGATAGGCTCCAGCACTCCTGCGACCGTTGTGAGGATAAGTGGCTAAGAAAATGGATGCATGTACAATAATAAAATTAAAACAAGAACAATCCTGATTACATACATAAAATTCTTTAAAAAATACTCAAAGAATAATTGGGGCAGGACTTATTTTCCATGATTTCAGAGATATCAAAGCAACAATATTGTAATTTATTGTGATGTCATGTTTGGGGGGGAATTATGTCATAATGTTTTTTCGTGGCAGGCCTAGTTATTCTCAAAGTCAGGACATACATTCGTGCTGAGGCATCATTCCAGTTTCACAGTCCCCATCTGTGGAACAGCCTGCTGGAGCAATTCAGTTTTCTCTCTACCCACGTAATGCAATTGTGTGGTTAAATGTTTGTAGAAAACAATACACAATATTGGTTTTCTGTTTAGATTTTAAGACAACAACCAACCACCACCATTAACCCAACCCCAAACTCTAAGTGACACCCTGATTGTTGTTGTGTGCCTACTTAAAAATGTGTGTGCAAACGTGTACATTAAGAAGACAATGACCGTAGAGCCCTCTCACATGAGATGATAGGCCGGAGCAACCAGGTCAGAATCAGTCTATCACAACCAGGTCATCCTCGCAGAGGACCCTGTCGCATCAAAACATGACTCAATGGGCCCTTAGGAGCATGGAAGCACAATTAATGTCACTTATAGGCCCAAAAGACTAGAATGGACCACAGCCGGCACAGGGTTCATGTTTACTGTACTACCACCATAATTTACAAATATGACCCAAGTGAATTTAAAATGCTGTTTTTAAATAGTGAGTCAATTTAATAATGAAAAAAAAAACTTTTCAGTTCCCTGGCCCTATGTGAAAAAGTCATGGCCACTGAAACCTAATAAATGGTGGGGCCTTCCTCAGCAGAAACCAATGAAATCAAGTGTGGGTTTTTTTTTTTTTTTTTAGACTTTCACATTTTTGTGGAGATATTTTGGTCCACTTTTCCTGCAGACTTTTTTTAATTCAGAAAAAAATAAGCTTTTCCAACATAGCATCTATTTCAATTGAATTCAAGTCTGGACTTTGATTAGACTACTCCAAAACTTTCATTTTGTTTTTTAAAACCATTACGAAGTTGACATGCTAGTGTCTTTTGGATTATTATCTGCTGTAGAACCCAAATGCACTTCATCTTGAGGTCACAAACGTATGTCTGGACATTCTTCTTTGGTATTCTCTGTCAAATAGCAAATTTCATGTTTCCATTGATCACAGTAAGTGGCTAAGACCATCACACTACCACCATTCCAATACCACCGTTTTCCTGTTCTTCTGAAATGCTGTGCTACATTTACACCAGATGTAATGATATACACTTACAAAAACCTCAACTTTCATCTTGTCAGTCCATGTAATATTCTCCCCAAAGTTTTGGGAATCACTCAGATGTTTTTTTTTATTTCTAAAAAAGAGCCTTGAATTTTTTTTTTTTGTCAGCAGTGGTTTTCACCTTGGAATTCTGACATGGAGGCAATTTTTGACCAATCGCTCCCTTATTGTTGTGTCATGAACACTGACCTTGACTGATGCAAGGGAGGCCTGCAGTTCTTTAGAGATTGTCCTGAGTTCCTTTGTGTCTTCCTGGATGAGCCATTCCTGTTCTCTTGGGGTGATCTTTGTAGGTCCACCACTCCTTGGAAGTTTCACCACTGGTCCATAATGTCAGACTGATAGATGTCAATTACTTTATTTCTAAACTGTTCTGTAATTTCTTTGGATAGGGTCATTTTGTTGCAGGTTTTTTATATGTTTCGTGTGACTTTTGTTGAGTCAAATTCTGTTGAAGTGATTTCTTGATTGAACACGTCTGTAGATAATTAGGCTTAGGTGTGAATAGTGACAATTCCCCAAAAATGTGATTAGCCACAATTAATTCATAATTAAACTAGGGATAATTATGTTTTGCAGTATGGTGGACAACTGGTTCGCACATCTGTCTCATAGTCCTGAGGACCCGGGTAATAATCCCTGTGGGGAGTTTGCATGTTCTCCATGTGTGGATTTTATTTGAGTACTTTTATTTTCCTCCCACATCCCCAAAAAATGCATGGCAGGTTAATTGAAGACTCTAAATTGCCCGTAGACATGAACTTGAGTGCGACTGTTTATCTGTTTGTATGTGCTCTGCGATTGGCTGGTGACCAGTTCAGGGTCTAACCTCGCCTCTCGCTTGGAGTCTGCTGGTATCAGAATCAGAATTTATTGTTTGTGTTTATTATGTGTCAAAAACACACAAGTAATCTATCTCCAGTCGTCACTTGACAGAAGATACATTTCGGACATGCAATAAAGACGAGAACAGTCACTGAGCAATATAAGGTTGCTACTAATGTAGTCGGACCGCAAACCTTGTGAGGAAAAGTGATAAGGAAGATGAAAAAATAAATTAACAATTACTTTAAAAAACAGCATTTTAAGTTAATTTAGGTTACATTTGTTTTATATTCACATTTGTTTGATGATGTAGGGAACTGCAAAAATACAAGAATCTGGGAAAGGCGGCAATAATTTTCCACAGTACTGTATATAAATGTACTCCATTCCACATTTTTCAGACAGTTTTTGTAGTCTGCAGGTGAGATTCTCTGAGGCACTGGCTTTAAATAAGATGTCACTTTCTATCTCATTAGTTTTTCATAGGATTCGAGGATAGAGACAATTATGTTTGCCTGAGGGTGAAGTCTGCTAACATTTTCCAACATGGATGCCCAGCGTTTTGGAGGCAGCATGTCTGATTCGTGCAGGTGCCCGGAGGTCAGAGCTAAAACAAGATTGGACCACAACTCAGTATAATCCAGGCTGACGTCCCGGCGGACAAATATGCTTCCCAGACAAAAGAACGAGCTGCTGTTGTTGGTTGGGGAAGAAAGAACGAAAGCGAATGCCTGAAGGATGTGATTCATAGAGACAGAGTGAGGAAGGAAAAGATGAAGATGAGGAGGAGTTGGGGCAACTCCTCACCTCCTTCTTGATCTCAGTATGCAGATATGACACTTCAAAAACCACCACCCAGTCTGTTTGTGTGGTATTTGTGTTTTGTTTTATTTGACGATATGTATTTTTTAAAATCTGCACAGGCACACACAGCTCTGTATTTTCATACTACTGTGTATTATTTTAAGTTGTAAAATGTGCAGGTCTGGGTGAACAACTGTGATTCACAGGCTCTCATAAGATTTTAGGTCACTATGTGATGGTGGCAACAGCATGAGTTTTTCACCCATAATATCAAAAGCGCTATATATTCTATACTATTTTCTTCTTCATATATTCTAATTATTGCACTACTGAAGACATCGTTCTCTAATATACAGTACCATGGAATAATTTAGTAACATGAAAAAAACCCCACAAAATACTCACCAGAGATGCTGATTATTAATTTATTAGAATAGTCCCATTGCAAATGTAGAGTGCATGTCTTACCAAGCCTACTAGAAGGACAGATTTTGTGTAGTTTTAGGCAACATACAGTATACATTAACTTCAGCAATTATGGGTAGATGAAATTGTAATTTTTCGAGTTACATTGAGCTACATTCAGTACCCCACTTGTGTTATTCTTTTTGGGTTTGTTACAGACATGTCACATGAAGCACTTTCACCAATCGAACATACTGTAACTACTATTGCTTGTTCCCATATTTCAAAATCCACTAGTTCAGTAAAAAGTTCATAATCTCTATCCATCCATCCATCCATCCATCCATCTTCTGTCGCTTATCTGAGGTCGGGTCACAAAGGAAGTAGCTTAAGCAGTGATACCCAGACTTCCCTTTCCCAGCCACTTCATACAGCTCTTACGGAGAGATCCCGAGGCATTCCCAGGCCAGTCAAGAGAAATAGCTCTCAAGCGTGTCCTAGGTCATCTACAAGGTCTCTTTCCAGTGGACGTGGCCAGAACACCTCACCAGGGACTCATCTGAATCAAATGCCCCAGCCACTCCATCTGGGTCCTCTCAATGCGGAAGAGCAGTGGCTCTACTCTGAGCCCCTCCTGGATGACCGAGCTTCTCACCCTATCTATATGGAAGAACCCGGACAACCTGCAGAGAAAACCCATTTCAGACGCTTGTATCCGGGATATTGTTGTTTTGGTCATGCCCCACAGCTTGTGACCACAAGGTGAGGGTAGGAACGTAGATTGAGCGGTAAATTGAAAGCTTCACCTTTCGACATAGCTCCTTCTTTACCATAATGGTCTTATACAAAGTCCGCATCCTTTCAGACGCTGCACCGACCATCCCCTCTCTTCACATGATTGTCCAAGACATGCAGCCCCAAGTCCAATGACACAACCACAAAGTCGATCATTGAACTACAACCTTGGCTGTCCAAGTGACAAGTGCACATGTGGACACTCCTATGCTTGAACATGGTGATCGTTATGGAGAATCGGTTCTGAGCAGAGAAGACGAGAAACAGAACACCGCTTGGGTTCTCATTGGGGGTGAGCGTTCTTCCCAATCACACCCTTCCAGGTCTCCCTGTCAATCTCCACATGTGCACTGAATTCCCACAGTAGAACGATGGATAGAGATGGAGGCAAAAAGTATACCCACACCTGCTTGGTGCCTTGCACTGTGGGCAACTCCAGAGTGGAAGAGAGACCAACCCCTCTTAAGAGGACTGGTACCAGATAAATATAGAGTGGTCTACTCTACCTCTACTTGGGAAGAAAAAAAATGGCGCTGGATTCAACCGAATGTAAACATCCTGTACTGTATCTTGGTTTGAAAGCGACGCAATAGAGCTGCTTTCCCAGTATTCTTATTTACATGTAAAATACGCTTCTACTTACGAAATTTATACGTTACATAACGATTTCCGGAACTGATTAATTTCATAAGTAAAGCTACCCCTGTAGAAACAATTTATTCTGCTTTATCCTGAGTCTGGTGTAAACTGTTCCCTTAAAAAGAAAAATATTATAGCTTTAGAAATAACAAATTACATTTTAATCATTCTATGAGATCGGACACACAAGAAATTATTAATAGCATATTTTACAGTTCAGGCATATTTTACAGTTCCTCTGGCCAGTTCCTGTGGCTCTGCTGTAGCGTCCTTGGTCCAGGTTTGAGTCAAAAACATAGCTATGGGTCACTGTTGACAGTCTTTTTTCTTCTGGGCAAAAATATTCTTACAAGCATACATGCCACCTTCGATTATGTTTGAGAACTAAATCCGTGACTCTTTGTGCGGGTGGGCTGAAACATCGTGGGACTCCCATGGCTCATGCGGCGGCGTGCCACTCCTGGAGCGACTCCCGAACCCAACTCCCGGATGAACTCAACAGAACTCAGTGCAATTGGCTGAAGATCAATCAATCCCCTCCTTGCCAAGTGCGACTTTTTTGTGCTGAAGAGGAAGAAGTGGACACAAGTATTGAGAAAGAGGAGAAGGATGCTCTCACAGTTGATCACTTGACAACCACGGCCAATGAATGCAGCACAACATGGCCACAATGGGGGTCCAACGCACACGCACAAGCTAAAACCTGCTGCACTGTAAAGAAATTACACACATATACACACACAAAAATCCATATGATTGCGAGGTTGCATAGAGTGAAGTGCGGATATTTAATAATAGATATTATAATAATAATAGAATATTTAAGCAGCCTAGTCCCTGTATCTACCATACCTCTGCTTGTAATCAGATTATTTCAAAATAATTCCAAAGCCTTTTGGCATTTATGAAAGTCAAGTAACATGGAATTAAACAAATATGTATGATTGCCGATATGTAAAGTTGTGCTGATAAGTTTACATATCCTGGGAGATTTTGAAATATTAGCATTTAAAAAAGATACGACTCATCAAGGAAAACATAATTCATGGATTAAGTTTTTTAGTTGTTGTTGTTGTGCCTGAGCTTTCCTGAAATGCCCAAGAGTTGAATTCAATTTAAAATAATTTAATTCGTTTAAAAATAAAACTTAAGGTGTTTTGCTTCAGGTTTTCATTAAATAACGGAACACTTTTTACAAATTCTTCCAACTTCATGTACAGTGAAGAAAATAAGTATTTGAACACCCTGTTATATTGCAAGTTCTCCCACTTAGAAATCATGGAGGGGTCTGAAATTTTCATCATAGTTGCATGTCCACTGTGAGAGGGATAATCTGAAAATGAAAAATCCAGAAATCACAATGTATGATTTTTCAACAATTTATTTGTCATAGACCTGCAAAAGAGTATTTGAACACCTGTCAATCAGAAAGAATTTTAACCCTGAAAGATCTCTTAGTCTGCCTTTAAAAGTCCACCTCCACTCCCTGTCTTACCCTGAATCAGATGAGCCTGTGTGAGGTTGTTCGCTGCATAAAGAGAACTGTCCACCCCATACAATCAATAAGTAACATGGCCAAGACCAAAGAGCTGTCCAAAGACATCAGAGACAAAATTGTACAACAATTCCAGAGGTCAAACGTTTCCTGTAGTTGTTCACCAGGTTTGCACACACTGCAGGAGGGATATTGGCCCACTCTTCCACACAAGTCTTCTTTAGATCAGACAGGTTTCTGGGCTGTCACTGAGAAGCATGGAGTTTCAGCTCCCTCCCAAGATTTTCTATTGGGTTTAGGCCTGGAGACTGGCTAGGCCATGCCAGAACCTTGATATGCTTCTTACGGAGCCACTCCTTGGTTTTCCTGGCTTTGTGCTTCGGTTCATTTTGTTTGTTGTCATATTGAAAGACCGAGCCACGACCCAGCTTCAATGCTGACTGAGGGAAGAGGTTGTTCCCCAAAATCTCACAATACATGGCCGGGTCATCCTCTCCTTAATACAGTACAGTCATCCTGTCCCATGTGCAGAAAAACATTCCCAAAGCATGATGCTACCAACCCCATGCTTCACAGTAGGGATGGTATTCTTGGGATGGAACTCATCATTTATCTTCCTACAAACACGGTTAGTGGAATTATGACCAAAAAGTTCCATTTTGGTCTCATCTGACCACAAAACTTTCTCCCATGATTCCTCTGTCCCATCCAAAGGGTCATTGGCAAACTTGGGACATGCCTTAACGTGCTGGTTTAAGCAGGGGAACCTTCCTTGCCATGCATGATTTCAAACCATGACATCTTAGTGTATTACCAACAGTCACCATGGAAACGGTGGTACCAGCTCTTTTCGGGTCATTGAACAAGTTCTGTCGTGTTGTCCTGGGCTAATTGCTCACCTTTCTAAGGATCATTGAGACCCCAGGAGGTAATATCTTGCATGGGGCACTACTCGGATTGGGATTGACCGTCATGTTTAGGGTCTTCCATTTTATAATGATTGCTCCAACAGTGGACCTTTTTTCACCAAGCTGCTCGGCAATTTCTCCATAGCCATTTCCAGCCGTGTGGAGTATAATATAATTTTGTCTTTGGTCAGGTCTTTGGTCTAGGCCATGTTACAAGTTTGCCATGTCACAACCTTGATATGCTTCTTACAGAGCCACTCCTTGGTTTTCCTGGGTGTGTACTTTGGGTCATTGTCACGTTGAAAGACCCAGCCATGACTCATCTTCAATGCTCTGACTAAAAGAAAGAGGTTGTTCCCCAAAAGCTAACAATACATGGCCACGGTCCCCCTCTCCCTAATACAGTGCAGTAGTCCTGTCCCATGTGCAGAAAAACACCTCCAAAGCATCTTTGATCTTGGCCATGTTACAAGTTTGAGTCTTACTGATTGTATGGGGTGGAGAGGTGTCCTTATGTAACTAACGACCTCACACAGGTGCATCTGATTATGCATTTCAGCAGGCATCCTTCACCACAGCTGCCCCTGACGATATCCAACTCTCTTGTGTCAACCGTTGAGACCTTCATGTTCTTGAGAATTACAGTCTCACAGGACCTGAAGTGGGAGACGAACATCAACTCCATCCCCAAAAAAATCCAGCAAAGAATATTCTTCTTGCAAGAGCTGTTGAGACAGTTCTACACACCGGTCAGTGAATCAGTACTGTGTACCCCCATCACAGTCTGGTTTGGGGCTGCTACAAAAAAGGAGAAAACTACAACAGCAACAATCAAAAACGCTGAACGGATTGTCGGCACCACCCTACCCACCCTTGAAGACTTCCACGCCAGTCAAACTAGGACCAGAGCGGGAAGGATGCTTTCGGACTCTGCACATGCCGGCCACCAACTCTTCCATCCCCTTCCGTCAGGTCGGCACTTCCGATCAATGCAAATCAAAACCAGCAAACGTTCAAACTGTTTTTTCCTTCCTCAGATTAAGTCATTAAATTCAATTAAATTCAGCGAACCTCCAATTTTCTGCCTTGGATCATTGTTGGGACACACTGTCACAGCCTGCTGGTCCAATCAGTATTAGTATCAGTAAATATATATTGTAGACTATTGCACGATTTGTCACTTTAAACTGGTCCCTTTGCACACTTATAATTGCACTAGTCTATAACGGTGAAGCACGAACGGGTATGGGTACACTGTATAAACTTAACATAATGTGGGGTGTTGACACACTCTATCTGGTCAACTAGATGCTAAATGCTAGAAGATTCTGCATCTTTGCACAACTGTGACTCTTCTAAGGAATAGCTTCCTTCTAACTGAATGTCTATTGTTCTTCATTCTTGTTAGTTTGTTGTTCTTCTAAGTACTCAACATGAATGTCATACCAGGGTGGCACCAACTGTCCTGACAAATTCGTTGTGTATTACATACTTGGCCATTAATCTGATTCTGATTCTGATCAAGGATCAGCCTTGAACCCCTTCCTGTTTGGAGTGGTGATGCATAGTCTTATAGATGAGGTTAGATTTAGTTAGGTTAGGTCCTTGGAACCATAATTTTCACAAATGACATTGTGATCTGCAGTGAAAGCAGGGAGCAGGTGGACGAACAATTAGAAATGCATAGGCACGCTTGAAAATAAGAGGAATGAAAATTAGTAAAATAGAATATACATATGTGCATAAAAGAAATGGAGGGGAAAGAGTGAGGCTATAGGTGGACGAGATATCAATGGTGGAAGACTTTAAATACTTGTGCTTAAAAGTCCAGAGCAATGGTGAGTGTGGTAAGATTGAGCCAAGAAGGTTGGGTATGGTGGAGGAATGTGTCAGGTGTGTTCTGTGACATAAGAGTCTCTACTTGGATGAAGTGAAAAGTTTATAAAACAGTGGTGAAGCCAGCTATGATGTACAAATCATACGATTCCACTGAAGAGACAACAGGAAGCAGAGCTGGAGGTTGCAGAAATGAAGAAGTTGAGGTTCTGTCCAGTAGTGAGCAGGTTGGATAGGGTTAGAAATGAGCTCATCAGCAAGACAGCCAAAGTTGGATCTTTTGGAGACAAATTAAAGAGAGCAAATATTGCTGGTGTGGACATGCCCAAAAGAAAGATAGAGAGTACATTGGTAGAAAGATGATGAAAATAGTGTCATGATCCTGCCGCTCCAGCACGAGCTGTGCGGGTGTCCGCAGGTGCGCTGATTGGAAGCTGCACACCTGCGCCTCATGCAGCCTGATTATGCTGTGGATTTATATGACCGCGATGACAATTGTCCGGCGCCAGTTCGTTGATCTTCATGTCCCGTTCGTGTGCTCCGGTATCCCTGATCGAACCTGTGTGTACCGACCTTCGCATGTTCTCCGACCAACCTTGTAAGCCTGACTCCTTTGATACTTCTGCCTGCGTTGATTGTTCCCCTGTGTACTGACTCCTGCCTGCCCACTCACCTGCTCTCTTCGCCCGACGTCCCAACTACCGCTGCTGCACCGGACTGCCTGCTCGATCCCCTACCTCTGCATATAATAAACGTGTCTCCTTGAACTACTGCATCTTCGGAGTCCTGCATTTGGGTCCTACTCTCGTCCCGATGGGACGTGACAAATAGAGTTACCAGGCAAGAGAGTGAGAGGAAGATCAAAGAAAAGGTTGACAGATGTGGTGAGGAAACATGAGGGAAATTGGTGTTTGAGAGGAAAAGGCAGAAAGTGGGCTTACATGGAAAATTACAACTCGGTTTGGCGACCCCTAACAGGACAAGCCAAAAGGAAAAGAACAAGAAAAGTATATTTTCAAATGCCAGTTTTTTTTTTTTATCCATCAACTTTTTCCCCCTAAATCAGCTGGGATAAGCGCCAGCACACCATAATGTAATAATCAATAAATATTTACTGAAGAAGTAATTTAGCGAAGGTTTTTGGGAAACTTTTGTTTCTCAGAATGAAAGAATACATTTTGAACCATTATGACCATTAAACATCAGTCTCTTCATGATTAGGTTTAATATGACGAGAGTGTGGGTTCCTGCTCTAACCTCTCAAGGTTACAATCATCCAATCAGAATAAGAAAAAACACTGAGTCAGATTCTCACTTTCCTGACATTTAAATCAGGTACACAAACACACACGCATGATCACACACACACTGGGAGAGCTTGGCAGTTCATGATGACTCAATTCGTGTGGGCGGAGCATCTGAGTCACTTTTCACCAACTACCACGCCAGTACAACATTCCTCCAAACCCTGAACACCTTCATCATTTGTCCGTCAGGTTCAGAAAATCACTATTCTGAACATCAACTCGTTTCAGCTTCAGTCTTTTTTTTTTCTTCTTACTTTTGCGTGCATACATTATTGTTTTAAAGCAAACTGTAGTGGTCACCACATAATCTCATATCCATCCAACCATTTTCTGTACCACTCACCCTCACTAGGGTTTCATATGTGCTGGAGCCTATCCCAGCTACTTTCGATGAGAGGGAGGGGGGGAGTTACTCCCTAAACTGGTTGCCAGACAATCCGAAACTTTAAAACAATTTGGCCATGTGAAGAAAAAAATCAGTTTGATTAACTAATTATTTCATCTTATGAATATTTTCAGCTGTGTTTCATAACCTTGTGACACTTGATCAATCTCACTTTTTTTGTCTTTTTGCCTCACCGTAGCAACATCAAACACAAACACAGCTGAAAACATTCACTCTCTGTGCGTGTGTGGGTATCCAAAATGCAATCCTTCTTATAGCGAGCCAACAACCTCACGGGTGACACATAGAAAGAGTGAGGGAGGACAGAAGATAAAATATCGAACAGGTTTCATTAACTCATCCATCATGTTGACAATTCTTTTAACACTGACACTGCTAGTTCTGCGCACCTTTAGTGGAAATAAAGTGGTGGTAAATTTTGACCTTGAGAATCGTATGCAGATTAATTATTATGCCCTCATGATACTTTTTAGTCTTTTTTTGGAGTGGAGGCTGCAAAAGAGGGATTGATTTCTTGTTTAGTGGACTTGCTTGCTGTTCTAATACTTTTGCTCATATCTTGACATATTGCTTCATTCATTTTCCATACCGCTTACCATTACGAGTCATGGATGTCCTGGAGCCAATCCCAGCTGACTCTGGGCAAGAGGTGGAGTACATCCTGAACTGGTGGCCAGCCAATCATAACGCACACGGAAACAAACAACCATTCACTCACATTCTAGAGTTTTCAGTTAACCTCGCGTGCATATATTTGGGATGTTGGCAGAAACCTGAATACCCAGAGAAACCCACACAGGCACCAGGAGAACATATAAACTACAGACAGACGAGGCTGGGATTTCAACCCTGGTCCTCAGAACTGTGAGGCAGATGAGCAAACAAGTCGCTCGAAATGCCTGTAATGATACAAAGGGAATGGTGCTTTGAAAGAGTGCAGGTAAAAACTATTGTACAAGAAGAATATAAGGGTTGTTTTCATATAGTTTGATCAGTTATGGTAAAGATGTGAAACTTAATTTAGCATTTAAAAAAAAATGTCTTACAGACCTAAACAGCCAACTTAAAAAACTTCAAAAAAATTAGTGGTGACTTGAAATTTTTGGCATTCATAGCAAAGGCAAGCCTTATTGACAGACCAAATGTTGGTTAACTTCTTTTTAAACCAGTAAAAACAGAGTGCACAATGGTAAAGATGGACAGCTACATAAAAACAGTGTGTGTGTTACAAAATGTTAATGTTGTCCATCAAACTCTGTGGATACAAATGCATAAAGGTTCCTGACTGATCATGAAACCCATTACACTCATCTTTATACAATTGTAATAACGGTATAGATATGCAGTAATTCTGACACTTTTACATTCATGCATACTCATTCATATCTCTGAAATAACATCATTTATTTTCCTTTCTGCTTTTGTTGTCACAGCCAGAACACAGGGTTGGACCCAAATTCACGACTCGAAAGACGTAGAGTCCAGGAATAGTGTTTATTTGGTCCAAGGTCAGGGATCAGGCAGGCAGTCAACGGGAGCAGCGGTAACCAGGACATCAGGCGTAGAAGGCAGGTCAGCAGGCAAGCAGGATCGGGATTGCCAGAGTGCGGGAACGAGGCATTAAACAACGATCTGGCAAAAGCCAGACCATACGTGTGGTTCCATATAACTGGGACGCAATTACTAGAGATGAGGCGCAGGGGTGCGCCTCCGCTGATTGCCGGGACCGGTACATCCAGCACAGGGTGTGAATGCTAAATGGCTGCCTCATCTTGGCACTTCAGCTCACAGAGCCCTCTGGTCACAAATTGCATTAACAATAAAGACATCTTGAGTGAGAAAGAAAGGCTGTTGTAAAATAAACTTGAAAGACACCAAGGTGCATTTGCACCATACTAAGATTGAAGAAATATCTAAACATCTAATTAGCCTCTTCAGAAGACCGAGATCCTTAAACATTATTTCAGACACCTCAGAGTAGAAATTTTGGTATTAACAGTTGCAAAAATATTACTTTAGAATAGTTTTTTTCTTAGAAACAATTACGAGTGCTGGGTGTACTTATAACAGCAGCCCAATTTTCAAATGTTTATATCACTCAAGCTGGCACAGTGGCGTAGAGCATTGGCATCACAGTTCTGATGACTGGGTTCAAATCTTGGCCCCACCTGTGTGGAGTTTGCATGTTCTCCCAATACATGTGTGGGTTTTATCCAGGCACTCCAGCTTTCTCCCAAATCCCCAAAACATTCATTAAATGGAAACTCTAAATTGCCCTTTGAGGTGATTGTGAGTGTGACTGTTGTCTGTCTCTGTATGCCCTGCGATTGGCTGGAAACCAGTGTAGGGTATATCTCGTTTCCTGCCTGGTGACGGCTGGGATTGACTCTAGCACTCCCGCAAATCCTCGGAGGATAAGCGGCTCAGAAAATGGATCGATACATATATCAGTCAAATGAATTCATTTTTAAAACACAACTTCAGTGGCCTATGTCTTGACCCATACACTGAGACTTATATTCTGTCTTGACCCATACACTGAGACTTACATTCTTTACATGTTTTTCATTTTCGATAATGTCACATCATGTTTTGGTATTTTGTGCTGAGCAGTCAAAAAAACTTTACTCAGTCCTCATGCATGTGCTTTGGAAGTTCTGGAGACTATTGGAGGCTCTCATTGTTAACAAGGAATGCAAATAAATGTGAGTCTGCTGTCAGTCACCAGCTGTCAGACACTCAGGTCTCCTCTTCCATCATATCCTCACTGACATCCACCATGTTGCATCGTTTCCCCCAGAGACCCTGTCCCATCAAGATAAGCACTATCACCTCAGTGTGACATCACAGCTTTAGACAGTGTGAGTGTGTGGGGGTTCTGTAATGCCTCAGGTGAGTCTCATGAATATTTAATGTGGCAGAAAGATAGAATGAAGAAGATGCAGACTTCCCTCTAGGTAAGAGCGCGGGAGTAGTGTGCTGGTCTGATCCAGAGATCTGACCTGGGGTCAGTAGCAGATCTGAGGCTGAAATTAATCTGATTTGCATAAGTGTCCCTGAGCTCTTCTTCTTTCCCACATTTGAGATGGATTCTGTTGTAGAGGTACACAGTGTCAAAAGAACGGAGCGACGAAGGAAGGCAGGTGAAGCTAAAAAAAAAAAATGGTTGTTAACAAAGAAGAACCAAATCTATGGACTTAAAAAAGTAAGAAAAAAATGATTCAAATAAGTAAGTATTGCATTGGTTTGTGAATTCTGTTTTAGTCCGTGAATAGTCATAGGATCTACAGTACATGGAACACTTAATTGTGCCTCCACTCATTCAGCATGACTTTTTTCCATGCCATGCGTAATGAATTTCACAAAAAGTTGAAAATCTTTTTGTTGTTTCTTTCAATTATCCTGCAGTATCGCTCCATACACAACAAAAAGTGTTAATAATAGCATGGTATTAGGAAACCTTGGAAAGTGTCACTGTTCTGGCAGCATTCGGTGAGCTCTTGCTGGCTGTCACCTACCCCTCCCCGCCACTAGATCAGGATTATGGGCGGGTCGAAATGAAGCTTGGCAGTATGCTCCTGGCTGTCAGCTCCTTGCTGGGTGAAAATCATTTGTTTCAAAAGCTGGAACAAATTAATTCTAAAAATTGCTTCAGTTCGTAAACATTCCAATTTCTTAACAGTCTTGGAACCCTCCAGCATATTTAATGACTAAAATATTCATGGTGTTTTTGTCGCTAGCAGCTTTGAGTTTAAAAGTACAACAAAAACTTGTTTGAATGAAATGGTTAAAACATGGCCATTCCCGACAATACCCTCAGATTTTAACATGTGCAGATGCTTCAAATGTGCGGAAGAAGAAAGAGACTTTACTTACATCATGCATAGAAGAAGAAGAAACTACCTCAATTGCCTGTAGAAGAAGATGGAGCTACCTTTAGCCTGTGTAAAAGAAGACATTGCGAGTTTTTGGTGTCCTTGAAAGAGGATGCTGCATGGCAGTGTGAAATGCAAAATATATAATTTTTAACTTAATTAATTAAAATCTTTACCAAAAAAATTGGCTGCAAAGAAAGGTCTTCCTTCCTGTAGTCTGTCCGTGGATTTCAAATGCGTGGAGCAGCGTGAAAGAATCTAAGATCAGCAATGGATTAAGGCTGGGCTTCTACATGAGCAGAACAGGACAACACGGGGTGAAAATTACATTGGGAGCGAGTGAAATGATGTATGAGATTTTCTGAGGCTCTTCAACTCAGATACTTTAGAGGTTTCAGTGAAGAGGAGGAGAATGAATTAAAACAAAGACTTCTGTGTTATGTTTTTAGCTGTTCTACTGCTGTGTGACAGTCACCGTTTGAAACAAAAGTATATAAATATAGAGTTTCCGTTATTTGCAGGGATTATGTTACTTACATCCCCGCCAAGAACAAAAATCCATGAATAATAGATGGAGTATTAATATGCCTATGTATGATATGCTGCATATTTTTGCAGCCATAAAATCCACATGAAAGGCTTAAATTTTCACCAAAATGGAGAGCATGCCTTATGTGCAGAATTGCTGTGTGACTTGTCCAATGTAGTGTACTTGAACATACTGGTTACACTGTTAGCATGTATGCTAGCACATGTTTTAGTGTGTTTGTGAACTACTATATGATGGCACTCAGAAGGCAGAGAGAAATAATTGCCTTTTACTATTTTTTTTAAATAGAAAAAGCTTTCATTACCTGTGTATGCAGGTCATTAAGTGACATAAAAATGCACTTTAAAAGTCAAGTGTCATCCCTATAAACATTCTAAAATAGATACTGTAATGAAAAATACATATAACATTATTCACTTCAATGTCTATACGAAAAAATAAATATGAGTGGAGAGCACCTCATTCATTCGCAAAATTGCAGACCTGTCATTCTACGACATCCAAGTGGTCGGCATATTGGCTGCATCCCCTGTCCGTGACGTCACCACGGACATTCGCCAATGAAAACAGACGGTGGACCCTACTATGGCAGGCAGACACGCCCCTTCTGACACGGAAGCACTTTTCGAAGAAGAGAACATCACACAACTGAGTGAAGTTACCGGGGCAACATTACCCTACTGTTTCAAGCCATATTTAGATGATATGCGATCACGGCCAAACCGCCTCCTTGTCCGACCCACTTCCGCGGTGGAGATGAGCCATCGCGGCTCATTGCAGCCGGCCGGTGTGGCTCATTTTCGGCGCTGAGGTGGCTTATCACGGAGCTGAGCCGGGCTGCTTTAGGGCGTTGTTCATAGCCGCTGCAGTACGCGGTGAACAACACCGTCGAGCCGGGGCGCTTTACGGCATTGTCGTCGCACGTGGCTGAGTGTGCATTGTTGGCAGCGTTCTTCAGAACCGCCGCCGTCCGCAAGCTCAATGCACAGCCTTTGCCAAAGCCGTGACCAGCAGACGCGGCGCCTCAGCTGGTGTGGCTCATTTTCGGCGCTGAGGTGGCTTATCACGGAGTCGAGCTGGGTTGCTTTAGGGCATTGTTCATAGCCGCGGCCATACCCAATGAACAACACTGTCAAGCCGGGGCACTTTACGGCGTTGTCGTCACACGCGGCTGAGTGTGTCATTGTCGGCAGCGTTCTTCCTTCACTGGTGAGGCAACACAGCAGCCTTCACCGGCGAGCCCGACCTCATCCAATGCACACATCGACACATTTAGCACGCCTGTCATACGTACACGGATCTTTTGTTACGTTATGAGAGACCAATTACGTGGTCCGCCCCAAACTATTATTTTTTTTAGTAGCTGTATACACACCTCCATGTCATTTGGAACCCATGAAGCTCTCATCCTCTGCACCCGTGCAATACATTTTTCACGACGAACCGGGTCTCTTGCGAACTTATGAAGGCTAAATCCATCCTCCCGAGTGTTCAAGCAATGTCCAGCAATGCAACGAGCCCACATTTTGGCTAACACGAAGGAACAACGAGCTACATTACCGGAGGTAAAACTAATAGAAACAAACGAGTCCACTTGAGGGCGGTCCTGCCATGTATGTCACTTCCTGCTTCTTCTCGAAAACAAATCCCTCGAGATGATTTTCATGGCGGGAGTTACAAAAAGCTATGTACGTCAGAATCATGTTTTGTGGTCAAAAACGCATGGGTCCATGTCGGCTGCTGTTTTGTCATCAACAACATACTAAAAATCCTGCATTTCATGACAGTGGCCCTTTAAATATTATTTATAGCCTCCCAGTATGATTTGCAGCACAAAAGACCTCCTTAGTGATGCAAAGCATGTTTTGTGTCAATCATTTCTCGAGATATTCTTTTATTTGTTTTATTATTTGGTAATTATGCTCGTCTGTTTGCTGTGGTGTGTTGTGACACCCTGAGTGTTACCAACATTGTCAGTGATGATCTGCCTACTCAGGCTATGTGTAAGGCAGTGTAATCTTTTTCTGCTTACAGATGCGAAATACAATTGTTGCTCCCGGCGCGTGAGTGCTATTATGTGGTAGCATGTGTACATGTTAAAACACATGACATTGAATATGTTAACAGTGCAACCAGTGTGTTTAACTTTGTTTAAAGGTCTACTGACACAAAAAGCAGGCAGCCAGAATGGATCCATCCGTGTTCCACATCTGTGTATATGACTTTTTGTATATGACTTTTTGTAACTCCTGCCATGAAAATACTCTCAAGGGAGTTGATTTGTAGAAGAAGTAGGAAGTGATGTTTTTTGGAGAAGAAGCAGAAAGTGATGTTATCAGCAGATGCCCCTCAGGCAGGTTTGTGTGTTCATACCAGTTTTACCTGCGAGAAGGTAGCTCTCTGTTCTTTCATGCTAGTCAAAATGCCAGCTTGTTGTATTGCTGGTTATAGCTCGAACACTCGGGAGGATGGATTCACTCTTCAAGCTTTCCAAAAGACCTGCTTCATCGTGAAAAATGAAAGGATGAGAGCTTTGTGGGTTCCAAATAACAGGTAGGAGTGTATAGCGCTATTAAAAAACTAATAGTTGGGGGGACAACGTTGGTGTTGTTCATCCATCGGTGTTGTTCATCGCCGATGGGGGCGGCGTTGTTCATCGCCTCATCTTGGCCGGGCCCTGGTGGCTTGTTGCCGCCGGGCCGCGGCATTGTTGTCGCTCGTGGTGAGTACGCTACATACTGCCATACTGTTGGGGAATCTGTTGTTAGTTAGAAGTGATCCACACATCATCTAAATATGCCTCAAAATGTTAGGGTAATATTGCCCTGGTCACTTCACTCAACTGTGAGATGTTCTCTTTTATGAAAAGAGCTTTCGTGTCAGAAGGGGCGTCTGAAAAATCCGAAAATCTCTGTTGTTCCTCTCCCGTAGCAGGTGCAACTAGATGTCTTCAATGGCGAATGTCCCAGTGTGATGTCTGCTGATGACGGTGCAGGCAATATGGCTACCACTTGGATGTTGAGTGACACTTCCGCAACTTTGCTTATGGATGACATGTTCGCCGTTCATATTTATTTTTTTGTATTGACATTGAAGTGAATGATATTATATGTATTTTTTATTTATTATTTTTATTAGAATGTTTATAGGCATGTCAGTGGCCTTTAATTGAGCAAGTTTCCAGGTGTTGGACCTCAGTGTGCACATAAGGTGCACCAACAGTAATTGTAAGGCACCATGTCTACTGTGGCACCTCACCCTAACCCTTTAGAGGAGAATTGTAAGACCTCTCAGGTCATGAAAATCCATCCAGTCATCCATTTTCTTAAGCACTTATCCTCACAAGGGTCGGGGGAGTGCTGGAGCCTGTCCTAGCTGTTATTGGACAGGAGGCAGGGTACACCCTGAACTGATTGCCATCCAATCGCAGGGCACATGGAGACAGACAACAGTCGCACTCAAAATCACACCACGGGGCAGTTTAGAGCCTCTTATTAATGTATGTTTTTGGGATGTGGGAGGAAACCGGAGTGCCCGGAGAAAACCCACACAGGCACGGGGAGAGCATGCAAACTCCACACAGCCGAGGATGGGATTTGAACCCCAGTCCTCAGAACTGTGAGGCCAACGCTCGACAGCTGCACCACTGTTCCGCCATGCTGTAACATGCTTGTTAAATTTATTAGATGTCTGACCGTATTTGTGGAACTTTTACCTTTTATGAAACCTCTCTGGTTAGAAGTGCAGTATCAATGTGAGACTTTTTCAAGTCTTGCTGCAAGGGCTTTTGAGAAAATTTTGACATTTACATTAATCAGTGATAAGGGCCAATGATTAAATGGGAAAGTGGAGTCTTGGCCTGATTATATTAGTAACTTGATTGTAACTATGTTCATATGACTACTTATTCGGCATTTATGTTTTATCTCCTTGACCGTTTTGGAAAAAAAGATGCACAAGTATTGGTCAGAAGTATTTAATGAATTTGACTGAAATTCTGTGAATTTGACTGAAATTCTGTACAGCCAAGGCGCTCTTCTCGATTGCTTTTTTTAAAAAATGCTTTATATAATTCTGTGATGGTAAAAGCAGCATCAAGAGTGCCTATAATTTCTGTTTTTAATGGGGGAATGATTATACTGTTAAAAAAAGTTTTTTATTTCTTTTTGGTCTTGTGTCCTCAATCATGCATCTAAGATGCTATAATATTGTAAAAGGTTTCCTTTGTTTCTAGCAAGTGTATCCTCAATTTGTGTTTTTTTAACCTCCAAAAATTGTACATATACTGCTCTAATGTATTGGTGCAATGTGGTTCATTGCTATTTTTCCACAATCTATAAAAAGATTTAGAGTAAGGTTAAAGGGATTTAGAGTAAGGTTAAAGTTGTCTTAACAAGGGCGATGTTCAGAGCTGTGGGAACTATAGAGGAATAAAGTTGATGAGCCACCCAATGAAGTTATGGGTATGAATAGTGGAGGCTAGACTTAGGACAGAAATAAGTATTTGCGAGCAAGAGTATGATTTCATGCCCAGAAAGAGTACGACAGAGCCATTATTCTCCTTGAGGATGTAAATGAGAAAGTACAGAGAAAGTCAGAAGGAGCTACATTGTGTCTTTGTGGATTTAGAGAATGCTTCGGACCGAGTACCAAGAGAGGAACTGTGGTATTGCATCTGGAAGTCTGGAGTGGCAGAGAAGTATGTTACAACAGAAAAAGGACATGTACGATGTAAACAGAACAGTGGTGAGATGTGGCATTGGTGTGACAGAAGAATTTAAGGTAGAGGTGGTACTGCATGAGGGATCATCTCTGAGCCCCTTCCTGTTTGCAGTGGTAATGAATAGGGTGATAGATGTGGTTAGACTAGAATCCCCTTGGAAAAGGAAAGAAAAGAAGAAGAAGCGCTATGTAGGTGACAGTTGTACTGTATCTAGTAGTATCTCCAGATGACTATGGTTCATTTGCGGTCTTGTTTCATTGCTAACTCTGGTCCTAGTTCGAGTGGTGTGAAGTCTTCAAGGGTGGCTAGGGTGGTGCCACCAATCCGTTCAGTGGTTTTGATTGGGAGTTGCTGTTGGAGTTTTTCCTTTTTTGTGGCAGCCCCAAACCAGACTGTGATGGAGGTATACAGTACTGATTCGATGACCGCTGTGTAGAGCTCTCTCAGCAGCTCTTGTGACAGGTCATGTTTCCTCAGAAGCAGCAAGAAGTATATGCTTTGCAGGGCTTTTTTGAGGATGGAGTTGACGTTTGTTTTCCATTTAAGGTCCTGTGAAACTGTAATTCTCAAGAACATGAAGATCTGGATGGTTGACACAAGACAGTTGGACAGCATGAGGGACAGCTGTGGTGAAGGATGCCTCCCGATGTCCACAATCCTGTCTACACTCTTTAGAGTGTTCAACGCCAGGTTCGTGTCGATATGCAGACTCATCACGATCTTTAATGATCCTGATTACTGTGGTGTCATCTGCAAACTTCAGGGGTTTGAGAGCTCCATGCCTTGAGGTACAGTCGTTTGTGTAGAGCGAGAAGACCAGAGGGGAGAGGACACAACCATGGGGTGCCCTGATGCTATTAGTGCGTGTGGATGAGGTTGTGTCCCCCAGCCTCACCTGCTGTGTCCTACCCGTTAGGAAGTTGTAGAGCCACTAGCAGATGGCAGGTGAGACCCTGAGCTGGAGAGGTTTGGAGGAGAGGAGCGCAGGGATGATGGTGTTAAATGCAGAGAACAGGTCCACAAATGGGATCCTCGCATAGGTTCCCTTGCTGTTGAGATGTTTCAGGATGAGGTGCAGACCCATGTTGACGGCATCCTCCGCAGATCTATTTGATTGATAGGCAAACTCCGCTGGGTCCAGCTGGGGACCTGTGACGATGTGAGCATTTTGAATAACAGCCGTGCTTTACTGCCAAGCTTAGGCAACTTCACCATGCTAATTAGTTCGCTTATCGTAGTGGGGCCCTGTACAATTGCACTAGACTAAAGAAATTAACTTCAAAGAGGGTTTATGCAGCAAAGCCGGAAAAAACCTTGCCGCCACAGACTCCAAATCAGTCTGGCATACATTACAATCATGAACCAACTACAAGCAACGAACCCCCTCGCAGTGGACAACTATAGTGGGCTAGCCGGCGACTTAAAAAGCTTTTATTGCAGATTTCAAAATGACACATTCAGTCCACACACCCATCAAGTCGCACCACAGATCACTTCAACATCTCTGACTCTTCCGTTGATCATCCATAAACAGGACGTGAGATGCATCTTCAAACAACAAAAGATCAACAAAGCACCGGGGCCAGATGTTATGTGCCCATCCTGCCTCAAAGACACGCAGACAATCTCGCTCCAGTCTTCACAAAGTTCTTCATCAGGTCTTTAGAACTGTGCAAAATACTATGCTTGAATTTCTTGTCACAACCTGCTGGGGCAACTCGTATTATATATGATAGATTATTGCACCACTTGCCACTTTAAATCTTTGAAGTCTTGACACCCTTTGCACAATGGTCATTGCACTGGACAATCCCTCTAATGGGCATTCTAACTGCTCTAAATCCTAGCAGACTCTGCATCCTTTGGACAACTTTGCACAACTGTGTTTGAAAAAAAAAGTTCTGTCTGCTGTCATACTTAACATGTATGTCGTAGTAGGGCCACTCCAACTCACAGACACAAATTCCTTTTGTGCTGTTTACATATTTGGACAATAAAGTCGATTCTAATTCTGTTTGTGATGGTGGGGGAGATGTCGGTTCAACCTGGCAGGCCTAAACATATTTTGAGGCTCTGTTGGTAACATCTGGCAAATCTCCTGTCTGTCATGGGTGTATCTGTCCCTGAAGCGGTGCACACCTGCTCCAATCAGCAGATGCACGCCAGATCAGGTCTTTGCCAGATCGTAGTACTGCTATGTCACATTCCCTCAGCCCTTTGTCTACGTCCTTGCTACTCTGTGTACCGAACCCTGCTTCTTTAACGGACCTGCCTTCGTGCCTGCTGAGTTTGGTCCTGTGTTTCTTTGGACCGCCTGTCTGTGTTTCAACCTTTGACTGAGTAAAGACTCTTCCCGAACTGTACCTGGTCTCGTAAGATGTGCATTTTGGATTCAGCCTTGTGTTCTGGCCATGACAGAATGATCTGGCCAAGATATGGACCCAGCCAACTCTGATCTGATATACAATGCCCTCCAGTTTCAAGGTCGGCGTCTCGCCGAACATGACGGCATTCTCCAGACGATTGCTCGTCAGCTGCGGGTGGTCATGGCCTGGCTTTATTCCTTGCCCACATTCTTTTCCAGTGGAGCCAACGCCAATCCAGACCCTGCACTGGCCGCGTATCCCCGAGCCAGCCCTCTCACTGGTCTCCGATGCACATACGGGTGTCTGCTCTCCGCTCTCCCTTCCGGAGCGTCTTTCAGGGGACTCTGGTAACGTTCAAACCTTTTATCACACAGTGTGAGCTCCACTTCGAGCTGCAACCAGGCGCCTTTCCCTTGGACAGAGCCAAGATCGCGTTCGTCATTTCCCACCTGATGGGATGTTCGGAAGCATGGGCGACTACTGAGTGCAGCCGCGACGCAGACACATGTCGGACATGGACGGACTTCGTGAAGTCCATGTTGCAAGTGTTCCAGTTCACATCCCCTGAATGCAAAGTCCTTGATCACGCTGTGGCAATACAAGCGTCGGGTCTCCGACTACGCCATTGATATTCTCGCAGCCGACAGCCAGTGGAACAATGGGGCGCTCCTAGATGCATTTTTTCAAGGGCTGTCCCCCGCGGTAACCTGACACTCCTCAAGGTATGTCTGATAAAGTGGAGGAACCCAGGCAGCTGGGCCACCTTCGGCTGTCACCCGAAGAACGCCTACGCTGGCAGAGGGAGGGCCTCTGCTTCTACTGCAGGCAGTCGGGGCACACAGTGGCCCACTAGCGTCACGACCTGTATGTCAAGGCTGAAATATGTAAGTTCCAGCAACCCTCTGTTGTCATTCTTAGGCTTTGTCTTGGCAGAGGGGGAGATACGGATGAATGCCTGCCAGGTTGAGGCCATTCTTCATTGGCCCACTGCAACTACCTGCAAGGAGGTGCAGAGGTTTATTGAGTTTGCCAACTTTTTCTGCAAATTCATCCAAAACTTTAATACTGTTGCATGCACTAACCTCACCCCACAGTTCCTTTGTTTAGAATCCGGCCTGCCAGGCAACCTTCTGTTAGCTCAAGGCCAGTTTTACTTCAGCTGCGGTCCTCACCTTGCCCGATCCAGATAGGCAGTTTGTCATTGAGGTTGATGCGTCGGATTCAGGAATAGGGGCGGTTCTCTCACAGAGAAGTCTCAAGGACGGAAGATCACACCCCTGCGCATTCCTATCAAAAAAACTTACAGATTCTATGGTTTGGACAAGTGTCTTTATGCAGCTAACGACCTCACACAGGTGCATCTGATTCAGGATAATACATGGAGTGGAGGTGGACTTTTAAAGGCGAACTAACAGGTCTTTGAGGGTCAGAATACTAGCTGATAGACAGGTGTTCAAATACTTATTTGCAGCTGTATCATATAAATAAATCGTTAAAAAAATCATACATTGTGATTTCTGGAATTTTCTTTTTAGATTATATCTCTCACAGCTGAAATGCATCTACAATGAAAATAGAGATAAGGTGCGAAGCTTGGTCATCTGGGAGTGGCTCAGAGCAGAAATGGTGCCCCTCCACATTGAGAGGAGCCAGATAAGGTGGCTAGGGGATCTCATTCTGATGCCATCCAGATGCCTCACTGGTGAAGTGTTCCTTGCCTGGCCCAAGGGTGCCCCAATCTGGACTAGGCTTGCTTGGGAATGCCTCGGGATCACCTCCAAAGAGCTAGAGTAAATGCCTCTAGAAAAAAGAGGTTTGGGTTTCGCTGTCCCCACGACCTGACCTCGGATAATCGGAAGAAAATGGAAGAATGTAAATGGATGGTTTGGATCCAGAATACATGAATGAAATGTTAATGGCATATAAACTCTGTTGGGCTCTGAGATCGACAAACTCATGATAAATAGAGGAACACAGACAACAAAGCAAACATGATGAAGCAGCATTTAGCTATTATTTAGCACACAAATGAAATTAGTTGACAACAAATGTCAGGCCAGCCCCATATATGAATTAATTTATGTCCAGGTTAAAAAACATTTTTTTCTCATTTTTTTTTACAATGTCCATTTGTAGATGGTCTTTCTTGCATTGTATGCTGTTTAATTCTTGATTAAATTCTTAATTGTTGTAATTTTTTTCTTTCTTTTGAATGTTTATAAGCTCTTTTTTTTGTAAATTTTCCTACTCATGTTAAGCATATTGAGTCAGAAATGTGCAATGTAAATACATTTGCTTGGGTTTAGTTTCATGTCCAATAGATGCTAGCTCTGTGATGATCGATTGGTAAATAAAGTGACTAAAAAAAGAAATGTAGTTAAAGACTGACTCTCGAGAACACTTCACTGACTAAACCAGACTCTAATCATTAGTCTAATGTATCGGAAGCCCAGACAGCACAGGGCCATGTAACTCTTTGCATGATCACTCACAAAGCTAACTGCTCATGGTAATGAGAAAGAAAAAAAGCTCAATTCCCACAATGCAATGTGGATTTATTTAAATATATATGCAATAATTAACATCCTTATTGTTGCATTAATTGTCACCATTTCTGTGTATAGTATGGTAACGGTGGTTCTTGAAATGTATACTTTATTTATTTTTCACATTTATTGTTTGATTTATGTTGCACAGATTTTTTTTCTTTAATTGAAACCGTTATGACAGCAGGGTGCCGCAGCTATAGACCGTTGGGTTCGCAGTTCTGAGGACTCGACCAGATAGTGGCTAACAGGGTATAAATGTTTAAAACATAATGGGAACTAACTACATACCAATAATGGTCTGAGAGGCTTTGACTGAATGAATAAACATTAAGACCTGCAATGGTATGTAGTCATAATACTGTATATTGTCTCATAATAAAACAATGAGTTGCACATAGTGTACAGCTGTAGAAAGAGAACTCCACAAGTAAAAAGTCATAAAATTCATGACTTGAGTCCAAGTCATGTGACTTAAATCCACACATCTGATCAGAGGCACTTTTAAGGTCATATCTGTGACCCTCTGCCTAACTCATGCACCTGTGTATCCAACAATTTCTCCTGAGTCTTTTTCAAAACATGTCAGTTCGAAGTGATCAGTGATGAGTTTGGAACGCTTACTCCCATAGCTGACTAAAGCTGACAAGAGTCTCTTCCTTTCTCGAATGACTTTTTCGTATCCAATAGTCCATTTTCACTTGGAAAGCCAAACAAACCTTTGCCACTGGCTGAACCATTTGTGCACCCAAATGCCACAAAATGAACCATCATGACATTGTTAAATCATATAACACATATACAGGTATGGGAACAACAGCATGACACAATTGCACACAATGCCAAATGAACAGGCTGTTTGGCCAGTATAAGTTAGAGAGAGCTGTGGACTGGAATGCTGCAGGAACAAAAAGCAAAAGGGGGATTCTGAATCATACATATTGATTAAACTGCTTTTGATATAATCAAAATGGCAGATGTGTTTGTAAAGGGATTGTAGAGTGATCAGGACCAATTTCATCTTTGTCCTCTAATGGCCCCGTCACACCATGACGTTCTGGTCAACATTCTCTAAACATTTTAATCGTTCTATTTTTCAGGATTCTCAAATGAGGATGACACATCTGGCGTGTGATTAACGTGTGTCTAACGCATGACTAACATGTGTCTAACGCACCAGACCAAATAAGATACCCCTAAAAACCATTAGCGTGTACTAACGTGTCACTGGTGCACGACTAGCGATTTATCAATGTTAGACGAGCGTGTTGAGCGTGCGACTTAAAGGGTGAATAACGACAGAATAGCGTTTTGCTGGCGTGTCATTTTTACAGTGGAACGGGAACGAAAACGTTGGAAATTTCATACTCACTTCAGTTGTTCTTGTGAGTTTGAACAGTCAGCATCATGCCGCCTAGACGAAAAAAAGGTGGGGTGCGGACTTCAGCAACTAGCGCTGCAAGTAAGAATGCAAAGCATCGGTTTATATACCCATATGCATGGACGTTTGGGAAACGCACGAATGACGGTCAATGGATGCCAAAGTACATTTGTTTGACTTAAGTTACACGCTGTGTGTGCTAGGGGATTGTTCAGTGGTCGTTGACAGGTCGCCAGTGAGTCGTTCACTGCAAAGCAAACGATTAAGTAACAACCAAGTAAAGCTCGAGTTACGACTGACTAATGATAGCCAAAGACGTACAATGCTCGGCGAACCTTAGTAAAATGTTCCACAAACGTTCTTGAACGTTCTGCAGCGTTTAAAATTAAACGTTGATGAACGGTGGTCTCGGTGAGAACTTTTGTGCATGTTCAAAACTTTTTTTCCGGACTGGCGTTCTCCGCCGATTCCCAGTGATCATTGACGTTCATTAGCGTTCAAACAATGCTCTTCTGGCGCTATCCCGGCAACCATGGGCGACTACCAACGTTTTCTCAAACGCAATAGAACGCTGACCAGAACGTCATGGTGTGACGGGGCCATAACCTTTAAATGGTGGAGGGGTTTTTTGAGTGTTTAATCTTGGCCACAACCACATCCCTTGTTATAAGTGAGTCTGCATGATTCTCCAACCAGATTTAAATGTTTTGTTTTGTTTTATTTCTATATTATGTAGGGTGAACTGCCCCTTTATATTTGCAAATGTGTGGTATGGAAATTCATGAATTACATTTACAGAGATCCTTTCTAAGATCAAGTCAGAACTTGAAAGCTCTTTAGCATTCACTATATATACATTCTGAAAATAAATACAAATAAAAAGCCTCACTTCACTTTGTTGAGTTTAAATGCCAGTTTTCAGGAGACATGGAGGCAGGACTACATGTTTAATTTTTTTTTTTTTTTAATAAAAAAAGTGTAGCACACCAGTGTTCAGCGTCAACATATTTATTAAAAATGTCATTATTTTTAATTGACACAATCACCAAAGTTCACTGCTGTTTGAGTTTCTGCACTGACATGCGTGTGTGAGTGTGTGTGTGTGTGTGTGTGTGTGTGTGTGTGTGTGTGTGTGTGTGTGTTTTAAGGTGTGGGTGGAGGGGGTATTAGTCATCAGAAATGGCACAGCGCCTCTCTCCCAGTAAGTGGGTCATTCCATCTGGAGCAGAATATGGAAAAACGGCAAAACAATCTCACCCAAACTGTTGAACTTAGAAAATCTTGACTGGTCTCCCATATTTTGGATACAGTTGAAGTTTGCAGAAACTATCTTTCTTTCTCAGTCAAGTGGCCTAAAAACAGTACACACAGGGACACTGTTGTTGATTCCCTTCCTTTGAAAGAAAAAAAAATAGAAATCCCACTATAATCACTGAAGTAAATTGTAAATATACAAATCCGAAAAGACAAAGAAGAGGAGGAAAGTAGATTTTTCAGAAAGCGCACAGCCTAAAGGAGCGCCGGTGGAACTTCAGCGACTGTTGGTAAAAAACGAAGGAGGCTTTTCAGCAGGTTACTAATGCAGCCCAGCACAAGCCAATGCAATCTGTAGGTCGGTCCCAAGACCAGATGAATGCAGAGGGTTGGGTCAGGAAGATGCATCCGTCTTAAAACTTGGTCAAACAAATATGAGCGCTATTTTATAGAATCCCATACTGGATCGGTCGTAGACCAGATTAACAATGTTTGCTCCAACCCCGCACCATTAACCTGGAGGGCATTGGTGGAATTGCAGCTACTTTGGGTTGAATACAAAGGAGAGGAGGAAAGCAGATTCGAATGTAGGAACGTCTCCATATGACTATAGTTCAATTAAGGTGTTGTGCCACTGTCTGAAGCAGATAAATAACTGGATCAGCTAAAATTTCCTTCAACTAAACCACAACAAAATTGAAATAATTGTTTTGGAAATAAAGAAAAAAGGATTGCTATTCATGAGGCACGATGGGGCAGCTGTAAAGCATAGGCCTCACAGTTAGGAGGTCCAGGGTTCAATCCTGGCACTGGCTATGTGGAGTTTGCATGTTCTCCGCATGCCTGCTTGGGTTTTTCTCCGGGCACTCCGGTTTCTTCCCATATCCCAAAAAGGCAGAAGAGTACTTGGTGTGTGTTCTGGTCAGAAAGGGGAGAATGAGACTTGGTGGTGGAACCCTAAAGTACAAGAAGTCATACAAAGAAAGAGGTTAGCAAATAAGTGGGACACTGAGAGGACTGAGGAGAGGTGAAAGGAATACATTACATAGGGCAAAAGGTAGAGGTAGCAAAGGCGAAACAAGAGGCATAGGACAACATGTACACTAGGTTGGACACGAAAGACGGAGAAAAGGATCTCTACATGTTGGCAAGACAGAGGGATAGCAATGGGAAGGATGTACACCAGATAAGGGTGAGTAAGGATAGAGATGAAAATGTGTTGACTGGTCCCCTCAGTGTGCTACATAGATGGAAAGAATACTTTGAGAAGTTGATGAATGAAGAAAAAGAGACAAGGAAGAGTTGAAGAGGCAACTGTGGTGCACCATAAAGTGTCATTGATTAGTAAGGGGGAAGTTAGAAAGGTACTAAGGAGAAAAATGAGAAAGGCAGTTGGTCTTGATGACATACCTTTGGAGATATGGAAGCAATTTTGAGAGGTGGTTGTGGAGTTAAAACCAACTTGTTCAACAGTACCCTATCCACCAAGATGATGCCTGAAGAATGGGGGAAACTTCTGCCAATTCCCATTTTTAAGAACAAAGGCGATATGCAGAAATTTGGGAACTGTAAATCTTATTGATATTTACCGGGTGTCTTCCAGAATAACTCAGACCCCTATGGAGATGAGGTATTTTTCATCCCTGCAATTACAAGGGACAGAAAGTTGGTCAAAGAGATATGATACAAAAAAATTACAACTTCCAATTTAGTGAGGATAAAATGTAAGTCTATCAAACTGTTGTCTCTAGCTATCTCTGCTAGACTAGCTCTTTTTAATATCAGGTCACTAGGTAACAAATGAATGTTGACTAATGACATCATTATAATCTATGATCCGGACTTTTTGTTATTTAATAAAACATGGTTAACAGAAAGTAGCTGTAATACTATTTTAAATTAGGAAACACCAGCAGATTTTAATTTTATGAATAAGTGTCGAACAGGGACAAAGGGTGGTTGTATTGCTGTTATTTTTAAATCACTATGTCAATGTAAAGAAATTATACTAGGTGATTTTAGTTCTTTTGAATATCCGTGTTTTTTTAGTTAAATGTGACTCAAAGGTTATCGTTTTAATAATTGATAGAACTCCAAGTAACAATGGAAAATTTAAGGAGGACTTTTCAGAACTGCTGTCAGTTATACTGTACTTGTACTGAGTACAACTATTTTTTCATAACAAGGGGCTTTAAAGGTCACGTGTCATCCCTATGAACATTTTAATATAGATATTGTAATGAAAAATACATATAACATTATTCACTTCAATGTCTATAGGAAAAAATAAATATGAGCGGAGAGAGCGTCATCCATGCGCAAAGTTGAGGAAGTGTCATTCGACAACATCCAAGTGTTGCCATATTGGCTGCAGTCTCTCTCCGTGACGTCACCCCGGACATTCGCCATTGAAAACACGCGGTGGACCCTACTATGGGAGAGAAACACGCCCCTTCTGACTTGGAAGCTCTTTTCGAAGATCACATCAACCGAGTAAAGTTACCGTGGCAATGTTACCCTATTATTTCGAGCCACATTCAGATGATATGCGATCACGGCCAAACCGCCTCCCTGTCCGATCCACTTCCGCGGTGGAGAAGAGCCGTCGCGGTCTGAACAACGCTGCTGACAATGCTGCACTCAGCCGCGTGCGACGACAATGCCATAAAGTGGCCCGGCTCGGCGCCATGATAAGCCACGTCAGCGGCGAAAACGGGCCATCCCGACCGGCAGGGCCGGCGGCCGGCTGCGACGAGCCTTCCCAGCCGACAAGGCCAGTGGCCATCGCAACGAGCTACCCCAGCTGACAAGGTCGGCTGCCGGGGTGGCTCATTTTTGGCGCTAAGGTGGCCTATCATGGCGCTGAGCCGGGCCGCTTTACGGCGTTGTCGTCGCACATGGCTGATTGTCCCATTGTCGCCAGGGTTGTTCAGAGCTGCCACCGTCCGCGAGCCTGACACGCAGCCTTTGCTGGTGAGGCAACGCAACAGCCTTCGCCAGTGAGCCCGATGCTGTTCAACGCGCACATTGATACATTTAGCACGCCTGTCATACGTACGCGGATCTTTTGCTACGTTATGAGAGACCGATTATGTGGTCTGCCCTGAACTATTATTTTTTTTAGTAGCTGTATACACACCTACATGTCATTTGGAACGCACAAAGCTCTCGTCCTCTTTACCCGTGCAATACTTTTTTCACGACGAACCGGTTCTCTTGCAAACTTATGAAGGGTAAATCCATCCTCCCGAGTGTTCAAGCAATGTCCAGCAATGCAACGAGCCCGCATTTTGACTAAAACGAAGGAAGAACGAACTACCTTCCTGGAAGTAAAACTAATAGAAACAGACAAGTCTTGAAACTTGAGGACTCGAGTCCTGCCATGTACGTCACTTCCTGCTTCTACTCGAAAACAAATCCCTCGAGAGGATTTTCATGGCGGGAGTTACAAAACGCTGTATACGTCAAAATCATATTTTGTGGTCAAAAAGGCATGGGTCCATGTCGGCTGCCGTTTTTTCATTAATAACTTACTAAAAATCATGCATTTCATGACAGTGGCCCTTTAACATTCATGTTGACAATATCATGGAAAGAACATCCAAAGTACTTTCTGCAATAATAGACACATTTGCCCTAACTCATTAGAGTCCAACTCACACTCAAGCTCACATCTTAGACCTGGTCATTTCAAATGACATTTAAATTTTATCAATTGACATTAATGATATGGCTATTCCTGACAATTTTTGTGTATTTTTAGAATTACAGATTCTTCCAAAAGTTCAGAAAACCTCTATCGCTATTACAAAAAGGTACATAAATGAGAGTATTGCCATGAAGTTTATGGAGACTGTGGCTGTGCCACAGACTGTGCATGGTGAGACGGTTGAAGAAATTTTGGACAATTTCACCGCAAAAAATCACTAATGCCATGAAGGCTGTCACTCCTGTGAAAACCAAGACCATTCTGACCCAACTTAGAATAACGTGTACCGTACCACATTGATGGCAAAGAGCTCTAAATCAGAGTGTAAGAAAGCAGAACGCAAGTGGAGAAAAAGTAAACTCCAAATTGACTATGATTTCTCCAGGCAGTGTCTTTGTAAATTTAAGCAAGAGTTAGTTAGGGCTAGACAGCAACAATTTTCTGAAATCATCAATAAGAACCTCGAGCCATCACCTTATCGTGGTGAAGGGGTTTGTGCGTCTCGATGATCCTCGGGGCTAAGTTGTCTGGTGCTTCATGCCCCTGGTAATATGACCAATGGCAAAAAGGTCCTAGGTGAGGGACCAGACAAAGTACAACTCCGATACCCCTATGACGAGTACAAAAATTGGATCCTGATTTCCCTTGCCCGGATGTGGGTCTATGAGGGCCTCCTCTGGAGCCAGGTCTGGAGTTTGGGCTCGAAGGTGACCACCTGTTGGCCAGGCCTGCACCCATGAGGCTCGGCCGGGCACAACCTGAAAGGGTAACATAGGTACCCATTCCCATGGAATCACCACCTGTGAAGGGGCCATAGGGGTCGGGTGCGATGTGAGCTGGGAGGTGCTCACGATCCCCGGCTACAGAAACTAGCTCTAGGGACATAGAATGTCACCTCTTTGGCAGGGAAGGAGCCAGAGTTGGTGCGTGAGGTTGAGAAGTTCCGACTAGATATAGACGACTCGTCTCTACACACCACTTGGGGTCTGGCACTACTCCTCTTGAGAGGGGTTGGACTCTGTTCCACTCTGGAGTTGCCCTCAGTGAGAGACGCTGAGCAGGTGAGGACCCCCTGGCTCAGGCCTGTACGTTGGGGTTTACCTCGGTGGATGAGAGGGTAGCCTCCCTTTGCCTTTAGGTAGGGGGACGGGTCCTGACTGTTGTTTGTGCTAATGCACGAAACAAAATATCAGAGTGCCCACCTTTTTTGGACTCCTTAGAGGGAGTGCTGGAATGCGCCCCCTCTGGGGACTCCATCAATTTGCTTGGAGACTTCAATGCCCACATGGGCAATGACAGCGAAACCTGGAAAGGCGAGATCAGGAAGAACCTGATTATAGCCTGAGTGGTGTTCTGTTACTGGAATTCTGTGCTCATCACGGATTGTAAATAAGCAACACCATGTTAAGCCATAAGTGTGTCCACATGTCCACCTGGCACCAGTACACCCTCGGTCGCAGTTTGATGATCGACTTTGTGGTCGTGTCATTGGACCTGCGACTGGATGTCTTGGACACTCGGGTGAAGAAAGGGGCGGAGCTGTCAACTGATCACCACCTGGTGGTGAGTTGGCTCCAATGGTGGGGGAAGATGCTGGTCCAACGTGGCAGGCCCAAACATATTGTGAGGGTCTGCTTGGAACGCCTGGCAGATTCCCCTCTCAGGTGGAATTTCAACTCCCACCTCCGAAAGAACTTTGCTCAGGTCCCAGAGGAAGAATGGGACACTCCGCTCTTTGCTGATGGTGTGGTTCTGTTGGCTTCATCAAGCCGTGATCTCCAACACTTACTGGAGCAGTTCACAGCTGAGTGTGAAGCGACCGGGATGAAAATCAGCACCTCCAAATCTTAGACCATGGTCCTCAGTCGGAAAAAGAGTTGTGTGCCCTCTCCAGGTTGGGGATGAGATCCTGCCTCAAGTGGAGGACTTCAAGTATCTTGGGATCTTGTTCATAAGTCAGGGAAGAATGGAGCAGGAGATCTACAGATGGATCGGTGGAGCGTCTGCAGTGATGCGGACTTTGTACTGGTCCGTTGTCGTAAAGAGGGAACTAAATTGATAGACGAGGCTCTCAGTTTACCAGTCGATCTGCGTTCCTACCCTCACCAATTGGCACGAGTTGTGGGTCATGACCGAAAGAACAAGATCCCGGATACAAGTGGCCAAAAGGGGTTTCCTCCGCAGGGTGTCCGGGCTCTTCCTTAGAGATAGGGTGAGAAGCTCACTCATCCAGAAGAGGCTCAGTGTCGAGCCATTGCTCCTCCGCATTGAGAGGAGCCAGATGAGCTGGCTGGGGCATCTGTTTCGGATGCCTTCTTCTCCTTTCCAGCCGTGTGGAGTTGTACAATTTTGTCTCTGGTGTTTTTGGATGGCTCTTTGGTCTTGGTCATGTTACAAGTTTGAGTCTTACTGATTATATGGGGTGGACAGGTGTCTTTTCGCAGGTAATGACCTCACACAGGTGCATCTAATTCAGGATAATACATGGAGTGGAGATGGAGTTTTAAATGCAGACTAACAGGTCCTTGAGGGTAGAATTCTAGCTGATAGACAGGTGTTCAAATACTTATTTGCAGCTGTATCACACGAATAAATTGTTAAAAAAAATCATACATTGTGATTTGTGGGTGTTTCTTTTTAGATTATCTCTCGCACAGTGCACATGCTCCCACGATGAAGATTTCAGACCCCTCCATGATTTCTAAGTGGGAGAACTTGCAATGTAGCAGGGTGTTAAAATACTTATTTTCTTCACTGTATACTGCAGAACAGGTAGGACTAAATGGAACCGTCCTTAAATGGTTTAGTTCCTACCTGAAGGAAAGGAGCTACTTTGTAACCATTGCAAGTGCTCAATCTTAACAAATGGCAATGACCTATGGGGTCCCTCGTGGGTCAGTTCTTTGACATCTCCTGCTCAGCCTGTATATGCTACCCTTGGGTCAAATTCTGCAAAACCTTGATTTTGACTATCATACCAATGCAGATGACACACAGTTATATTTAACAGTGTCTCCAGATGACTACAGTTCAATTGTGGTTTTGTGCAACTGTCGAAAGCAGATAGATAATTGGATGAGCCAAAATTTTGTTCAACTAAATCACAACAAAACTGAGAGAATTGTTTTTGGCAATAACGAAAAGAGAATTGCTGTTCGGAAACACCTGGACTATCTTTAAAAACCAAAGAGCAAGTTCAAAACCTTGGTGTTCTGATTAATTTCAACCTGACTTTCAACAGTCATATCAAATCAATCACTAAAATTGCCTTCTACCATCTGAAGAACATATGTAACTTGTTTCTGTCAAGCAGACCAGGAAAAGCTCATCGATGCTTTTATCTCAAGTAGACTTGACAACTGTAATGGCCTTCTGACTGGACTCCACAAAAAGAGTATTAAACAGCAGCAGCTCATTCAGATTGCTGCAGCTCGCGTACTGACCGGAACAAAGCAGAGCATAAAACTCCAATCCTAAAGTCCTTGTACTGGCTTCTAGTCAGCTTTAGAATAGATTATAAAGTTTTCTTCTTCTTCTTCTTCTTTTCCTTTTGGCTTGTCCCGTTAGTGGTCGCCACAGCGTGTCATCTTTTTCCATCTTAGCCTATCTCCTGCATCTTCCTCTCGAACTCCAACTGCCCTCATGTCTTCCCTCACCACATCCATAAACCTTCTTTTTGGTCTTCCTCTCGCTCTTTTGCCTGGCAGCTCCATCCTCAGCACCCTTCCACCAATATACTCACTCTCTCACCTCTGAACATGTCCAAACCATCGAAGTCTGCTCTCTCGAATCTTATCTCCAAAACATCCAACTTTGGCTGAGCTCATTTCTAATTCTATCCAACCTGCTCACTCCTTGAATCTTGATTTCTGCTACCTCCAGTTCTGCTTCCTGTTGCTTCTTCAGTGCCACCGTCTCTAATCCGTACATCATGGCCGGCCTCACCACTGTTTTGTAAACTTTGCCCTTCGTCCAAGCAGAGACTCTTCTGTCACATAACACACCAGACACCTTCCGCCAGCTGTTCCAACCTGCTTGGACCAGTTTCTTCACTTCCTTACCACACTCACCATTGCTCTGGATTGTTGACCCTAAATATTTGAAGTCCTCCACCCTCGCTATCTCTTCTCCCTGTAGCCTCACTCTTCCCCCTCCACCTCTCTCATTCACGCACATATATTCTGTTTTACCTCGGCTAATCTTCATTCCTCTCCTTTCCAGTGCATGTTTCCATCTTTCTCATTGTTCCTCCACCTGCTCCCTGCTTTCACTGCATACCACAATATCATCTGTGAACATCATGGTCCAAGGGGAATCCAGTCTAACCTAGTCTGTCAGCCTATCCATGACCACAGCAAAGAGGAAGGGGCTCAGAGCTGATCCCTGATGCAGTCCCACCTCCACCTTAAATTCCTCTGTCACACCTAAGGCACACCTCACCATTGTTCTGCTGCCATCATACATGTCCCATACTATTTTAACGTACTTCTCTGCCACGCCAGACTTACGCATGCAGTACCACAGTAACTCTCTTGGTACTCTGTCATAGGCTTTCTCTAGATCCACAAAGACACAATGTAGCTCCTTCTGACCTTCTCTGTACTTTTCCACGAGCATCCTCAAGGCAAATAATGCATCTGTGGTACTCTTTCTAGGCATGAAACCATACTGTTGGTCGCAGATACTTACTTCTGTCCTGAGTCTAGCTTCCACTACTGTTTCCCATAACTTCATTGTGTGGCTCATCAACTTTATTCCTCTATAGTTCCCACAGCTCTGAACATCGCCTTTGTTCTTAAAAATGGGAACTAGAACACTTTTCCTCCATTTTTCAGGCGTCTTTTCGCCCGCTAGTATTCTGTTGAATAAGTTGGTCAAAAACTCCACAGCCATCTCTCCAAATTGCTTCCATACCTCTACCGGTATGTCATCAGGACCAACTGCCTTTCCATTTTTCATCCTTTGTAGTGCCTTTCTGACTTCCCCCTTAGTAATCATTGCCACTTCCTGGTCCTTCACACTTGCCTCTTCAACTCTTCCTTCTCTCTCATTTTCTTCATTCATCAACTTCTCAAAGTATTCTTTCCATCTATTTAGTACACTACTGGCACCAGTCAACACATTTCCGTCTCTATCTTTAATCACCCTTACCTGCTGCACATTCTTCCCATCTCTATCCCTCTGTCTGGCCAACCTGAAGAGATCCTTTTCTCCTTCTTTTGTGTCCAACCTGGTGTACATGTCTTCATATGCCTCTTGTTTCGCCTTTGCCACCTCTACCTTTGCCCTACGTTGCATCTCGATGTACTCCTTTCGCCTCTCCTTAGTCCTCTCAGTGTCCCACTTCTTCGCTAATCTCTTTCTTTGTATGACTCCCTGTATTTTGGGGTTCCACCACCAAGTCTCCTTCTCCCCTTTCCTACCAGAAGACACACCAAGTAGTCTCCGGGCTGTCTCTCTGATTACCTTGGCTGTCGTAGTCCAGTCTTCCGGGAGCTTCTGCTGTCCATCGAGAGCCTGTCTCACCTCTTTCCGAAAGGCCGCACAACATTCTTCCTTTCTCAACTTCCACCACCTGATTCTCTGCTCTTCCTTTGTCTTCTTAATCTTCCTACCCACCACCAGAGTCATCCTACACACCACCATCCTATGCTGTCGAGTTACACTCTCCCCTACCACTACTTTATAGTCAGTAATCTTCAGATTACATCGTCTGCACAAAATATAATCCACCTGCGTGCTTCTACCTCCGCTCTTGTAGGTAACTATATGTTCCTCCCTCTTCTGGAAATAAGTGTTCACAACAGCCATCTCCATCCTTTTTGCAAAGTCCACCACCATCTGTCCCTCAAAGTTCCTTCCCTGGATGCCGTACTTACCCATCACTTCTTCATCGCCCCTGTTTCCTTTACCAATATGTCCATTACGATCTGCACCAATCACAACTCTCTTGCTGTCTGGGATGCTCAGAACTACTTCATCTAGTTCCTTCCAGAATTTCTCTTTCAACTCTAGGTCACATCCTCCCTGTGGGACATAGCCGCTCACCACATTATACACAACACCCTCAATTTCAAATTTTAGTCTCATCACTCGATCTGATAGTCTTTCCACCTCCAAGACATTCTTAGCCAGCTCTTCCTTTAAAATAACCCCTACTCCTATTCTCTTCCCATCTACTCCGTGGTAGAATAATTTAAACCCTGCTCCTAAACTTCTGGCCTTACTACCTTTCCACCTGCTCTCTTGGATACACAGTATATCAACCGTTCTCCTAATCATAATGTCAACCAACTCCTGGAGTTTTCCTGTCATAGTCCTAACATTCAAAGTCCCTACACTCAGTCATAGGATCTGTGCATTACTTTTTCTTCTGACGATGGATCAGGTTACCTCCTCTTCTTTGTCTTCGACCCACAGTAGCTGAATTTCCACCAACGCCCTGCAGGTTAGCAGTGCTGGGAGCAGGCGTTGTTAACCCGGGCCACGATCGATCCGGTATGGGATTCTTTAGATCAACGCTCATATTTGTTTGGCACAGTTTTTACGCCGGATGTCCTTCCTGATGCAACGCTCTGCATTTATCCGGGCTTGGGACCGGCCTACAGATTGCACTGGTTTGTGCCCCCATAGGGCTGTATTTATTTATTAGATTATAAAGTTTTTCTGTTGGTCTATAAATCACTAAATGATTTAGGTCCTGAATCTTCTTCTTTTCCATTCGGCTTGTCCCGTTAGGGGTCGCCACACCGTGTCATCTTTTTCAATCTAAGCCTAACTCGTGCATCTTCCTCTCTAACACCCACTGTCCAAATGCCCTTCTTCACAACATTCATCAACCTTTTCTTTGGGTCTTCCTCTCGCTCATTTGCCTGGCAGCTTCATCCTCAGTACCCTTCTACCAATAGGTCCTGAATACATGAAAGAAATGCTTACGCAATACAAACCCAGTAGACCTCTAAGATTGAATGACTCAGTTCAAATAGTGCAGTCCAGAGTCCAAAGCAAACATGGTGAAGCAACATTTAGCTATTATGCTTGACACGAATGGAATAAGTTGCCAACAGTGGTGAGATGAGCCCCCAGTGTGAATGTTTTTAAATCCAGGTTGAAAACTTTCATTTTTTTCTTATGCTTTTTTGAGTATTTCCACTTTTTAATCATATTATTTGCACTTTATGCAATTTAAATATTTTTTAAATATATATTTTGTTGTCATTTTTAATGTTTTTATCCCATTTTAAATGTAAAGCAGCCGTATGGGGGACACAAGCCAGTGCAATCTGTAGGTCGGTCCCAAGCCCGGATAAATGCAGAGGGTTGCATCAGGAAGGGCATCCGACATAAAACTGTGCCAAACAAATATGAACGTTCATTTAAAGAGTCCCATAAACGGATCAGTCGTGGCCCGGGTTAACTACGCCTGCACCCAGTACTGCTAACCTGCAGGGGATCAGTAGAAATTCAGCTACTAGACAAAGAAGAGGAGGAAACCAGATTTGACCCTACAACTGAGCGTTGGGATTTTGAATGTTGGAACTATGACAGAAAAAGGTCAGGAGTTGGTTGACATGATGATGAGGAGAAAGGTTGATTTTTTTTTTTTTTTTAATGCATCCAAGAGAGTTGGTGGAAAGGTAGTAAGGCTAGAAGTTTAGGAGCAGGGTTTAAATTATTTTACCATGGAGTTGATGGGAACACAAATGGAGTAGGGGTTATTTTAAAGGAAGAGTTGGCTAAGAATGTCTTGGAGGTAAAAAAGAGTATCAGATCAATTGATGAGGCTGAAATCTGAAATGGAGGGTGTTCTGTAGATTGTGATTAGTGGCTCTGCGCCATAGGTAGGATGTGATCAAGAGATGAAATAGAAATTCTGGAATGAACTAGATGAAGTAGTTCTGAGCATCCAAGACAGAGAGAGAGTTGTGATTGGTGCAGATTGTAATGGACATCTTGGTGAAGGAAATAGGGGCGATAAAGAAGTGATGGGTAAGTACGGCATCCAGGAAAAGAACTTTGAGGGACAGATGGTGGTGGACTTTGCAAAAAGGATGGGAATGGCTCTAGTGAACATTTTTTTTCCAGAAGAGGCAGGAACATAGAGTGGCCTACAAGAGCAGAGGTAGAAGCACGCATGTGGATTATATTTTGTCCAGATGATGTAATCTGAAAAAGGTTACTGACTGTCAGGTAGTGGTAGAGGAGAATGTAGCTCGACAGCATAGGATTGTGGTGTGTAGGAGGACTCTGGTGGTGGGTAGGAAAATTAAGAAAATTTGGAGAGATGGCTGTGGAGTTTTTGACCAACTTATTCAACAGAATACTCGCGGGCGAGAAGATGCCTGATGAATGGAGGACGAGTGTCCAAGTTCCCATTTTTAAGAAGAAAGGCGATTTTCAGAGCTGTGGGAATAAAGTTGATGAGCCACACAATGAAGTTATGGGAAAGAGTAGTGGAGGCTCGGCTCAGGGAAGAATTCAGTATGGTTTCATGCCTACAAAGAGGACCACAGATGCATTATTTGCCTTGACGATGCTAGTGGAAAAGTACAGAGAAGGTCAGAAGGAGCTACATTGTCTCTTTGTGGATCTCGAGAAAGTCTATGACAGAGTACCAACAGAGTAACTGTGGTACTGCATGTGGTACTGAATGCTTAAGTCTGGTGTGGCAGACAAATTTGTTAGAATAATACAGGACATGTATGATGGCAGCATAACATTGGTGAAGTGACAGAAGAATTTAAGATGGAGGTGGGGCTGCATTAGCGATCAGCTCTAAGCCCCTGCCTGTTTGCTGTGGTAATGGATAGGCTGACAGATGAGGTTAGACTGGATTCCCCTTGGACCATAATGTTCACAGATGATCTTGTGGTATGCAGTGAAAGCAGGGAAAAGGTGGAGGAACAATTAGAAAGATGGAGGCATGCACTGGAAAGGAGAGGAATGTCGATTAGCCAAAGTAAAACAGAATATATGTGTGTGAATGAGAGAGGGGTGGAGGGGAAAGAGAGAGGCTCCAGGTAGAAGAGATAGCGAGGGTGGACGACTTCAAATATTTAGGGTCAACAATCCAGAGCAATGGTGAGTGTGGTAAGGAAGTGAAGAAAGCGGTCCAAGCAGGTTGGAACAGCTGGCGAAAGGTGTCTGGTGTGTTGTGTGACAGAAGAGTCTCTCCTAGGATGAAGGGTAAAGTTTATAAAACAGTGGTGAAGCTGGCCATAATGTATGGATTACAGACGGTGGCACTAAAGAGACAACAGGAAGCACAATTGGAGGTGACAGAAATGAAGATGTTGAGGTTCTCTCTAGGAGCGAGCAGGATAGATAGGATTAGAAATTAGTTCATTAGAGGGACAGCCAAAGTTGGATGCTTTGGAGACAAAGTGAGAGAGAACTGACTTCGATGGTTTGGTCATGTCCAGAGGCGAGAGAGTGAGTTTTTCGGTAGAAGGGTGCTGAGGATGGAGCTGCCAGGAAAAAAAAGCAAGAGGAAGACCAAAGAGAAGGTTAATGGATGTTGTGAGGGAAGACATAAGGGCAGTTGGGGCTAGAGAGGAAGATGTAGGAGATAGGCTAATATGGAAAAAGATGACACGCTGTGGCGACCTCTAACGGGAAAAGCCAAAATGAAAAGAAGAAGAAGATCCAGTTTTAAATGTTTTATCTCTTGTTTTCAAATGCTTTTAATCATGTAAAGCACATTGAGTTACTTCATGTATGAAATGCTCTATAGAAATAAATTTGCTTTGCTTTGCTAACTATAGAACAAAATTGACGAGTCACACAATAAAGTTATGGGAAAGAGTAGTGGAGGCTAGACTCAGGACAGAAGTAAGTATCTGCGAGCAACAGTATGGTTTCATGCCTAGAAAGAGTTCCACAGATACATTATTTTCCTTGAGGATCCTGGTGGAAAAGTACAGTGAAGGTCAGAAGGAGTTACATTGTGTCTTTGTGGACCTAGAGAAAGCCTATGACAGTGTACCAAGAGAGAAACTGTGGTCCTGTATGTGTAAGTCTGGTGTGGCGGAGAAATATCGGTATGTCAGAATAGTACAGGACATGTATGAGGGCAGCAGAACAGTGGTGAGGTGTGCCAAAGGTGTGACAGAAGAATTTAAGGTGCAGGTGGGACTGCATCGGGGATTAGCTCTGAGCCCCTTCCTCTTTGCTGTGGTCATGGATAGGCTGACAGACTAGGTTAGACTGGATTCCCCTTGGACCATGATGTTCACAGATGATATTGTGGTATGCAGTGAAAGCAGGGAGCAGGTGGAGGAACAATGAGAAAGATGGAGGCATCCACTGGAAAGGAGAGGAATGAAGATTAGCCGAAGTAAAACAGAATATATGTGTGTGAATGAGAGGGTTGGAGGGGGAAAAGGGAGGCTAGTGGGTTAAGAGATAGGAAAGGTGGACAGAAGAGTCACTGCTGGCATGAAGGGGCAACGTTTATAAAACAGTGGTGAGGCCAGCCACGACACACGGATTTGCGACAGCGGCACTGAAGAGACAACAAGAAGCAATCTGTAGTGAACACTTTCTTACAGAATTAGTCCCAACCTCAAAGTGTTCCAGGTAAAAGTAAATAACAAAGATCGGTAATTCCAATAAATTTTTGTTTATTTGTATATTTGTAAGTTACATCGGCTGTAAAAAAATACATATATAATAATTTCTTTGTATTAATTTGAAGCAAATCAGGGATATCAGAAGTATTTATCTCACACAAAGTGGAGCATTATAAATAATGAACTGAAGGTGATCTCAACTGTTGTTTCAGGCAGTGAAGCTGAATAAGTCTGCTTGAGAAAGAGTCCTCTGTTGCAGAGGGACGTGGAGAAGATGTGAATTGTCCATGATAGAGATAACTTTGCTCAGAGAACTATGGTCCCTCATTGATTTACATGGTCATCTTCAGCATGGTGTCACCTGTCTTCTTAATCACATTATTGATTATTTTTGCATCCCTGGCACTGATGTGGCTCCCCCAGTAAACAAGAGCAAAGTGTATTGGTACTTCCTGCTATAGGCTGGTTGAAGGTTTTCAACATTTTGCTGTACACATTGAACAATCATGCAACGCTGATGAGTTCAAGAAACATACAAAATGGTTGAATGAAAGTTGAATGAAATTATTTGTGCAAATCTGGTTGTAAATGCTGCTTTTAAATTGTGGTCACACTGCACACAATTTCCCGAGTAATCAGCAGGAAGTGTTCTGCTCTAATTTGTTTGTTGCAAGTAACCAATATTAGTATTAGTTACTGACTTTTGGGTGCACCCCAAATATCCCAACCATCACTTGTTAAGTCCTGCTGCAAGGATTCCAATTTTCTTTATCAATTACTTATATACATGCTCATTATCTCAAGTATGAAAAGAATGAATGTGTTTGTCAAGTTTCTGTGATTCGGCACAATCCCATGAATAGTGGGAACTCTCTTTGGACTGATGCTGACACATAGCAACAACTCGTCAGGCTCATAATCATCAGCAGCAGAGGCACCAGTGAATCAATACACAGTCAAACACAGTTTCACTTGTGAGTCACACTGACTCATAGCTAATCATCAGGAAGGATGTCATTAACATTGAGCAGGAAAACTGCAGCTAATGCTTCCACTTGAAAATCAAATTGAAAATTATTTCAAAAGCAGTACCCGTCACTTCCGCACAATAGTGACCACATCAGATTATTAAGGAATTGTACATTTTTTATTGCCTGTGAAATGATGAGTTACGTACATACTGTCATAACCCAAGATGGGTTCTGGGTCTTTCAACATGACAATGACCGAAAGCACACAGCCAGGAAAACCAAGGAGTGGCTCTGGAAGAAGCATACCAAGGTTCTGGCGTAGCCTAGCCAGTCTCCAGACCTAAACCCAATACAAAATCTTTGGAGGGAGCTGAAACTCGGTGTTTCTCAGAGACAGCCCAGAAACTTGTCTAATCGAGAGAAGATCTGTGTGGAGGAGTGGGCCCCAATCACTCCTCCAGTGTATGCAAACCTGGTGAACAACTGCAGGAAATGTTTGAACTCTGTAATTGCAAACAAAGGCTACCGTGCCAAATATTAACATTGGTTTTCTCAGTTGTTCAAAAAAAATCATACATTGTGATTTCTGGATTTTTGTTTTTTGATTATCTCTCTCAAAGTGAACATGCACCTACGATGAAAATTTCAGACCCCTCCATGATTTCTAAGTGGTAGAACTTGCAATATCGCAGGGTGTTCAAATATCTATTTTCTTCACTGTATATAAGAAAATCAACACTAGTGGCAACCATGATGCTTTTTTTCCTCTATCCTAACTCAGTGTTTGAAAAGATTTTCTAAAACGAGATCAAATTTGTGATGCTGTCACGATGCGGGGCTCAAGGGTGGACCCAAATGCACGACTCCAGAGACGGCAGACAGTACAGAGGAAACCTTTATTCGGTCAGAGGTCTGAGATCAGGTAGACAGTCCAAACAATCCGAAGTACCAGTACGGATGGGCTTACGAGGGTGGTCAGTGGACAGGCGTGGGTCGGTGCATGGAGATCAGAAGTCAGGAAAGCAGGAGTGCGGGAACGAGGCATCAAGAGCAACGATCTAGCGGAGTATTTGTCGTCCCCCGGGTCCTATATGTACTGGGCCTAATCAGTGTTCATGAGGCGCAGGTGTGCACCTTCTGATTAGCTGGCCACGCCCAGCCTGGGCTGGAATCCAGGAGCATGACAGTACCCCCCCCCCCCTCAACGGCCGGCTCTGGACGGCCCAGGTGCATCAGGGTGAGCCGCGTGAAAGTCCCTGATGAGGGTGCGGCCAACGACGAAGCGGGAGGGGATCCAAGAGCGCTCCTCCGGGCCATATCCCTCCCAGTCCACCAGGTACTGGACCCCCCTTCCTCTGCGGCGGGAAGACAGCAACCGGCGCACAGTATACACCAACCCACCGTCGACCATGCGGGGGGGCGGGAGGGACTTGAGCGGAGGAGCCAGCGACGACGTGCGATTCGGGCGAAGTCTGCTGACGTGGAACGTAGGGTGCACCCTCATCGACCTGGGCAGTTTCAGCGAGACGGCGACCGGGTTAATAACCTTGGAAATCGGGAATGGGCCAGCGAACCTGGGAGCAAGTTTGCGGGATTCCGTCCGCAGCGGGAGATCTTTGGTGGAGAGCCACACTCGCTGTCCCACTCTGAGCTCTGGTGCGGCCCTTCTCTTGCGGTCTGCTGCGGCCTTGTAGGCGCTGCTCATGCGCAGCAGTGTCCTCTGAGCTGCTTCCCAGGTCCGTTTGCAGCGTCGCACCACGGCCAGGGCTGACGGGACCGCGGAGTCTGTGACCAGTGGAGGAAACAGGGACGGAGGGTAGCCATGCACGACATGGAGTGGAGCCATACCTGTTGAGGCGGAGGGTAGAGAATTGTGGGCATACTCCACCCACTTGATGTGCTGGCTCCACGTGCTCTGGTCCCTGGATGCCAGACATCGAAGACCGGTCTCTAATTCCTGGTTAATCCTCTCAGTCTGGCCATTAGACTCTGGGTGATGACCCGATGTCCGACTTGCCGAAGCGCCGATGAGGTTGCAGAACTCCTTCCAGAAACGGGCGCTGAATTGCGGACCCCTGTCCGAAACGATGTCTTGGGGTAGGCCGTGGTAACGGACGACCTCGTCTAATACCAACTGGGCTGTCTGCTTGGCCGACGGGATCTTCGGAAGCGGCACGAAGTGGACCATCTTGGAGAAACGGTCCACTACGGACAGCACCACTGTGTCCCCTTGTGAAGGCGGCAGGCCGGTGACGAAGTCCAGCGCGATGTGTGACCACGGACGAAAGGGGATGGACAGGGGTCGCAACTCACCAACAGGCCATAGGTGGGAAGTCTTATTGGCAGCACACACCGGGCAGGCGTTGACGAACTCCCTTACGTCCTTACTGAGGTTAGGCCACCAGAACCTTTGTTTGACCACTGAACGCGTCTTCGCCATACCTGGGTGGCAGACCGTCTTGTTGGTATGGGCCCAGTTGATGACGTCTCCCCGCAGAGATGGGATGACGAAAAGGCGGCCCGACGGACAATCCGCGGGTGGCGGCGTCTCTCCCAGGGCCTCCTTCACCCGCGACTCGATCGGCCAGGTGAAACCGGACACGAAGCACACCGCTGGCAAAATAGTAGCGGCGTCTGAATCCGTGCGCCCTCCCTCGTGGATCTGCGAGAGTGCATCCGGCTTGCCGTTTTTGGAGCCTGGGCGGAAGGACACCTTAAAGCGGAAGCGGGTGAAAAATAGGGCCCACCTGGCCTGACGGGCGTTCAACCTCTTCGCAGACTTCAGGTATTCAAGGTTCTTATGGTCCGTGAAGACAACAAACGGTACTTGCGAGCCCTCCAGCCAGTGCCGCCACTCCTCCAACGCGCTCTTGACCGCCAGCAGTTCCCGATCTCCCACGTCGTAGTTCCTCTCTGCCGGGGTCAACTTCCTAGACAGGAATGCGCACGGGTGGATCCTTCCATCCCTGGGACTCCTCTGCGACAAGACTGCTCCGATTCCTGAATTCAATGCATCCACCTCCACCACAAACTGGTTATCTGGGTCCGGAACAATGAGAACGGGCGCAGTAGTGAAACTTGCCTTTAGCCTGCTGAAGGCCTCCTGGCAGGTCCCGGACCAGTCTAAGGTGGTATGTGGCGAGGTGAGCGAATGCAGAGGAGTGGCCACGGAACTGAAGTTCCTTATGAATTTCCTATAGAAATTGGCAAATGCCAAAAACCTCTGCACGTCCCTCCTGTTGGTGGGGGTAGGCCACCGCAGCACCGCGTCGACCTTCCCAGGGTCCATCCGTATCTCTCCCTCAGCCAGGACGAAGCCCAGGAAGGACACGGATGCCCGATGGAACTCACACTTATCCATATTCACGTACAATTGGTGCTGCTGCAGACGCCGGAGCACCTCTCTGACTTGTTGAATGTGAGAGGTTAGGTCTGCTGAAAAGATGAGAATGTCATCCAGGTATACAAAGACAGATCTGTTCAGGAACTCCCGAAGCACGTCATTAATGAAGTTTTGAAAGACGGCTGGGGCGTATGTCAGTCCAAAAGGCATCACAAGATACTCATAGTGCCCTGTGGGGGTTTTGAACGCCGTCTTCCACTCATCCCCTTCCCGAATCCGCACCAGATGGTAAGCGCTGCGCAAGTCGAGCTTGGTGAAGATCCGGGCTCCCTGGAGGAGTTCGAATGCTGTAGCGATCAGCGGCAAAGGGTACCTGTTCTTGACTGTGATGTCGTTCAGTCCTCGGTAGTCGACGCAGGGTCGCAGCGTGGAGTCCTTCTTCTTGACAAAAAAAAACCCGCACCGGCTGGTGAGGATGAGGGGCGAATGAGTCCGGCTGCCAGCGAGTCCTCGATGTAGTCCCTCATGGCTTGATGCTCTGGTCCTGTTAACGAGAACAGTTTCCCTCTGGGAGGAGAGGTGCCTGGCAGGAGTTCAATCGTGCAGTCGTATGACCGATGTGGCGGCAGAGACTTTGCCTTAGATTCAGAGAAGACCTCCCATAGGTCATGTTTAGCAGGAGGGCACCGCGGTCAGGTCCGGGGCGGTACTAGGTTCTGTTAGCATGCTGTTAGATGCAGCATTGTTCCCATTTTATGACTTGGATGAGATGGGTCCCCATGTTGAAACTGATGACTATCTTGCCCTTTACATGAAATTGGGTCCCACTGGGTCTTTCACTTCTGGTTCGGCAGTATTTTTCAGTACATGGATTACGGAAGGTTTGGAGGAGGGGAGATTTTTTTTTCAACATTGAGCTATCAGGTAAAGGGACAATGCATTTACAATGGTCACATCCCAAAAAAGTCATCTGTGAGGATACATTGCTACACATTGGTCAAAAAGACCCACCCTATCAATGTGGTGATTGTGAAGGGGCACCAAGAAAGGTCTCTGCAACATCATTTTTCTTTTTTTCCTTCTTGAGCCATCTGTTGGGCAGATTCTACTCAAATCTATTTTCAGACGGCATTTGCAATTATTCTGAGATGGAGGCCATCCTCACCGGACCGATACATTTGTGCTGTAGGAAATTGAATGTCCACGTGGACTCTGAGAAAAATCTGCATTTCTTCCTTTGCTGCTGCTAGACATTCTTTTACTTTCTGCAGAACACAAAAATCACTGATTTACACCATCACACCAAGGAGCTGACCAAGAAACAAATGTAATAAAAAATTTACTGGTGTTCTTCCATCATCATTCATGTGCCTGTTTCCTAGAAAAGGAGGCAAATCTCCATCAAAAACATTGTATTGGACGTTCCATAATTATGAGGTTTTGCTGGCTTGAGTTTGGGTAGTCAGACAGGTTGGGCTGCTGATCATCCTTAGTTCCTACATCCTTCTATGCATTTTCCATCCTGCTTATCCTCACTATATTCATGGCCAACATCGGGTGACCATTTCAGGGTGTACCCTGCCTATCGCCCAGAGTCCGATGGGATAGGCTCCAGCACTCGTGAGGATAAGTGGCTCAGAAAATGGATGGATGGATATACAGACAATGCAGTCACAGCTAAAAACATTTTACCTCTGACTGTATGTCTCGGTTTTTCTCATCCACTCATCCTTACTGGAGTTGGAGGGAATTTCCTGAAATATTCCAGAAGCCTCCATATTCTTGGAAGACGTTGAGGTCCAAAAAAGGCCCAAGGAATATTGTCATTTAACATAAATTATGAATAATATACACAAATGCAATACATTTTAAATGGGAAACTGATAACATGACCAAAAATGGACTGGATAACATAGATAATTTTAACCATAAACCCATGACTAGGATGGGAAATATGAAAACCAATGACATGATATTATGCTATTGGACACATGTAATCGCAATTTACTATCCATTCTTCAATCCATTTTCTTTGCCACTTATCCTCACAAGGGTCACGGGATTACTGAAGCCTATTCCAGCTACATTGAAGAAAATAAGTATTTGAACACCCTGCTATATTGCAAGTTCTCCCACTTAGAAATCATAGACGGGTCTAAAATTTTCATCGTAGGTGCATGGCCACTCTGAGAGAGATAATCTAAAAATAAAAATCCAAAACATCCAATGTATGATTTTTTTCATAATTTATTTGTGTGATACAGCTGCAAATAAGCAATGCAGCTCTATGGGGGCACAAACCAGTGCAATCTGTAGGCCGGTCCCAAGCCCGGATAAATGCAGAGGTTTGCGTTAGGAAGGTCATCCGGCGTAAAAACTGTGCCAAACAAATATGAGCGTTGATCTAAAGAATCACATACCGGATTGGTCGTGGCCCGGGTTAACAACGCCTGCCCCCAGCACTGCTAACCTGCAGGGCGTCGGTGGAAATTCAGCTACTGTGGGTTGAAGACAAAGAAGAGGAGGAAACCGGATCCGTCGTCAGAAGAAAAAGGAATGCACAGAGCCTACGACTGAGTGCAGGGACTTTGAATGTTGGGACTATGACAGGAAAAGAATGTCTTGGAGGTGGAAAGAGTATCAGATCGAGTGATGACACTAAAATTTGAAATTGAGGGTGTTATGTATAATGTGGTTAGCGGCTATGCCCCACAGGTAGGATGTGACCTAGAGTTGAAAGAGAAATTCTGGAAGGAACTAGATGAAGTAGTTCTGAGCATCCCAGATAGCGAGAGAGTTGTGATTGGTGTAGATTGTAATGGACATATTGGTAAAGGAAACAGGGGCGATGAAGAAGTGATGGGTGAGTATGGCATCCAGGAAAGGAACTTTGAGGGACAGATGGTGGTGGACTTTGCAAAAAGGATGGAGATGGATTACTGACTATAAAGTAGTGGTAGGGGAGAGTGTAACTCGACAGCATAGGATGGTGGTGTGTAGGATGACTCTGGTGGTGGGTAGGAAGATTAAGAAGACAAAGGAAGAGCAGAGAACCATGTGGTGGAAGTTGAGAAAGGAAGAATGTTGTACGGCCTTTTGGAAAGAGGAGAGACAGGCTCTCGATGGACAGCGGAAGCTCCCGGAAGACTGGACGACGACAGCCAAGGTAATCAGAGAGACAGGCAGGAGAGTACTTGGTGTGTCTTCTGGTAGGAAAGGGGAGAAGGAGACTTGGTGGTGGAACCCCTAAATACAGAGAGTCATACAAGGAAAGAGATTAGCGAAGAAGAAGTGGGACACTGAGAGGACTGAGGAGAGGCGAAAGGAGTTCATCGAGATGCAACGTAGGGCAAAGGTAGAGGTGGCAAAGGCTAAACAAGAGGCATATGAAGACATGTACACCAGGTTGGACACAAAAGAAGGGGAAAAGGATCTCTTCAGGTTGGCCAGACAGTGGGATGGAGATGGGAAGAATGTGCAGCAGGTAAAGGTGATTCAGGATAGAGACGGAAATGTGTTGACTGGTGCCAGTAGTGTACTAAATAGATGGAAAGAATACTTTGAGAAGTTGATGAATGAAGAAAATGAGAGAGAAGGAAGAGTTGAAGAGGCAATGAATAGTAAGGGGGAAGTCAGAAAGGCACTACAAAGGATGAAAAATGGAAAGGCAGTTGGTCCTGATGACATACCGATGGAGGTATGGAAGCAATTTGGAGAGATGGCTGTGGAGTTTTTGACCAACTTATTCAACAGAATACTAGTGGGCGAAAAGATGCCTGAAGAATGGAGGAAAAGTGTTCTAGTTCCCATTTTTAAGAACAAAGGCGATGTTCAGAGCTGTGGGAATTATAGAGGAATAAAGTTGATGAGCCACACAATGAAGTTATGGGAAAGAGTAGTGTAGGCTAGACTCAGGACAGAAGTAAGTATCTGCGAGCAACAGTATGGTTTCATGCCTAGAAAGAGTACCACAGATGCATTATTTGCCTTGACGATGCTAGTGGAAAACTACAGAGAAGGTCAGAAGGAGCTACATTGTGTCTTTGTGGATCTAGATAAAGCCCATGACAGAGTACCAAGAGAGTTACTGTGGTACTGCATGCGTAAGTCTGGCGTGGCAGAGAAGTACGTTAAAATAGTATTGGACATGTATGATGGCAGCAGAACAATGGTGAGGTGTGCCTTAGGTGTGACAGAGGAATTTAAGGTGGAGGTGGGACTGCATCAGGGATCAGCTCTGAGCCCCTTCCTGTTTGCAGTGGTCATGGATAGGCTGACAGATGAGGTTAGACTGGAATCCCCTTGGACCATGATGTTCGCAGATGATATTGTGATATGCAGTGAAAGCAGGGAGAATGCAGAGGAACAATTAGAAAGATGGAGACATGCACTTGAAAGGAGAGGAATGAAGATTAGCCGAAGTAAAACAGAATATATGTGTGTGAATGAGAGAGGTGGAGGGGGAAGAGTGAGGCTACAGGGAGAAGAGATAGCAAGGGTGGAGGACTTCAAATATTTAGGGTCAACAATCCAGAGCAATGGTGAGTGTGGTAAGGAAGTGAAGAAACGGGTCCAAGCAGGTTGGAACAGCTGGCGGAAGGTGTCCGGTGTGTTATGTGACAGAAGAGTCTCTGCTTGGACGAAGGGCAATGTTTACAAAACAGTGGTGAGGCCGGCCATGATGTACGGATTAGAGACGGTGGCACTGAAGAAGCAACAGGAAGCAGAACTGGAGGTAGCAGAAATCAAGATTCAAGGAGTGAGCAGGTTGGATAGAATTAGAAATGAGCTCATTAGAGGGACAGCCAAAGTTGGATGTTTTGGAGATAAGATTCGAGAGAGCAGACTTCGATGGTTTGGACATGTTCAGAGGTGAGAGAGTGAGTATATTGGTGGAAGGGTGCTAAGGATGGAGCTGCCAGGCAAAAGAGCGAGAGGAAGACCAAAGAGAAAGTTTATGGATGTGGTGAGGGAAGACATGAGGGCAGTTGGGGTTCGAGAGGAAGATACAGGAGATAGGCTAAGATGGAAAAAGATGACACGCTGTGGCGACCCCTAACGGGACAAGCCGAAAGGAAAAGAAGAAGAAGCTGCAAATAAGTATTTGAATACCTGTCTATTAGCGAGAATTCTGACCCTCAAAGACCTGTTAGTCCACCTTTAAAAGTCCACCTCCACTCCATTTTTTATCCTGAATCAGATGCCCCTGCGTGATGTCGTTTGCTGCATAAAGACACCTGCAGTGTGTGCAAACCTGGTGAACATCTACAGGAAACGTTTGATCTCTGTAATTGCAAACAAAGCCGAGTGTGCCAAATATTAAGATTGGTTTTCTTAGGTGTTCAAATACTTATTTGCAGCTGTATCACAGAAATAAATTGTAAAAAAATTATCCACTGTGATTTCTGGATTTTTCTTTTTAGATAATCTCTCTCACAGTGGACATGCATCTATGATGAAAATTTCAGACTCCTCCATGATTTCTAAGTGGGAGATGTTGCAATGTAGCAGGGTGTTCAAATACTTATTTTCTTCACAGTATCATCGGCCAGGAGGCGGGGTACACCCTGAACTGGTTGTCAGCCAATCGCAGGGCGCAGAAACAAACAACCATTCACACTCACAATCACACTTAAGGGCAATTTAGAGTCTCTAATGAATGCATGTTTTTGGGATGTGGGAGAAAATTGGAGTGCCCAGAGAAAATCCACACAGGCACAGGGGGAAAATGCAAACTACACGCAGGCAGGGATTGAATCCTGGTCCTCAGAACTGTGAGGCCGACACTCCAATCAGTTGCTCCACCATTCCACCCTGCTAGTTGCTTGTTATTTGAAAAGTTTTTATTAAAACAACAAAAAAGAAGATTGTTTCTGGATAGCAATTTGTTTTTTTTTTTTAACTCTCTGGTTCTCCTGGAATAGCAGGGTTATGGTCGGTATGATCTTCCAGCAGTGGTCAACAAATGCAGGTGATAGTAGACCATTTTGGATTCAGAAGGAGATGTATTAATTATACCAACTAAATATATTTCAAAGGTGGGGCGCAGTAGAGAGACTGATATGCAATTCCACAATTGAAAGAAAATGGCTCTCAAACTTCTTCCCACTGTAGTAGCAATTATGAGATTTGTCACATTGTTACCAAACCACTGCCATACAATGTTAGTGTGCACTCCATGAAGAAATGAAAGTTGGGTGAATTTTTCCAGCCACAGCTTTCGTTGTTACTTTTGGCTATTTTGTCAAAATGACATCCCAAATACAAAAAAAGTGTTTTAACAAAGATTTTGGTGGCTGTCTCTTGCCACTCTCCTGCCTGTGTGGGTTTTCTCCAGATACTTTGGTTTCTTCCCCATGGATCTGCACCCAGCGATCTGCTGGCGACCAGTTCAAGGCATACTCTGCCTCTCATCCAAAGTCATCTGTGATAAGCACCCACAAACCCATAATGAGGATAAGCAGCTCAGAAAATGGATGGATGGATGGATGGATGGATGCTCCTTCTGGTGTGTGCAGCTTGGCCACCTGGTGGAAGGAAAATACAGAAAAAGATTAACACGACAAAGATTTTCACAACTATCGCATAACGCTCCCTGATTATTAATTATTTTCACAAAGGAGAAATTGGCAACATATCTTGGTTGCTTACAGTATCTCTGTATGACACAGAACTGCTATATTCACTTGTTGCCTACTTTTTGTCCCTGTCTGCTTCTATATTTTGTAGTATTTTAAAGTTACAATTTCATAATGTGGTTCAGTAAAATATCAGAAAAATGTGTTCTGGTTTCACATGGATTTTGCTTTTATTTTGAAGTCATCACTTTATCACCGGTCACTGATAGTGTAGTGGTACACATGCCTGACGTCAATGTTGGCAGTGTGGTATCAATTCCTGCTCAGTGATGGTCTTAATATGTGTCTTGCAACTGACTGGTGACCAGTTTGAGGTGTAGTCTGCTTTTTGCCTTATGTTACCTGGGCTAGGCTCCAGCACTCCAGCAACCCATGTGAGGATAAGTGGCTTGGCGAATGCATAGATGGATGCACTTCAGAGCAAAGAAAATAATGGAGTAATAGAAAATGTGATATAACTTTAAAGGCATTATGTACAAATGTTGTCACAGTGACCTCACTCATTATTCATTCATTCATTTTCCGTTCCACTTATCCTTACAAGGGTTGCGAGAGTGCTGGAGCCTTTCCCAGATGTCTTTGGATGGGAATCAGGGTTCACCCCGAACTGGTTGTCAGCCAATCACAAATCAAATCAAATAATCTTTGAGATAATGTTCTTTGGGGATGTTAGCTGAAAAAATATCAATATGGAGTCATGAATAAGTGTTATAGCTACTGTTAACTAGCCACGTTAGCAGAATAAATGAGAATATGGATTTTCAGGTAAATGCTTTTATGTATGTGAAAGAGGTTTAGGAGGTGACTCCACAAGGTATGGGTACACTTGAGGTAGCAGTCAAGGTGTCTTCTTTAGCCAGTGCATCGTACCACCCAGTAAGTGTAGAACTAAGTGTTTCAAGAACCATCAGACTTTATAATTGCAGTGTGGCTACAATTTGTAACTGGAGCCTTCTCACCACCAACCTGTCATTCAAAGACTCAATGACTTTTTAATCTGCTGCTACCAAACATACTGTCACTTCATCACAAAAATATTTTCTATGTAACCATTTTTGATGACAAATTCATATATTATTTATCCATTTCAAACAACATTGATCAGAGTTCAGCTTTGGGCTATACTGTTGAAACACTTTGATTATCTCTCACGTGACGAAGAATGAAGAATTAGATTTTAAATAGCGTGCATTTTGTAGAGTGGTGGAGAAAGCCTGGATAGCAAATACAGTGAAGAAAATAAGTATTTGAACACGATGCTATATTGCAAGTTCTCCCACTGAGAAATCATGGAGGGGTCTGAAATTTTCATCATAGGTGCATCTTCATTGTGAGAGAGATAATCTAAAAAGAAAAATCCAGAAATCACAATGTATAATTTTTTTCCAAAGATTCATTTGTGTGATACAGCTGCAAATAAGTATTTAAACACCTGTCTACAGCTAGAATTCTGACCCTCAAAGACCTGTTAGTCCGCCTTTAAAAGACCCTCTCCACTCCATGTATTATCCTGAATCAGATGCACTTGTGCTAGGTCGTTAGCTGCATAAAGACATTTGTCCACCCCATACAATCAGTAAGACCCAAACTTGTCACATGGCCAAGACCAAAGAGCTGTCCAAAGACACCAGAGACAAAATTGTACAACTCCACACGGTTGGAAAGGGCTACAGAGAAATTCCGAAGCAATTTGGTGAAAAAAGGTCCAGTGGTTGAGCAATCATTACAAAATGGAAGAAACTAAACATGACGGTCAATCTCAATTGGAGTGGAGCCCCATGCAAGATATCACCTCATGGGGTTTCAGTGATCCTTAGAAAGGTGAGGAATAAGTCCAGGATTACACGACAGGACTTGATCAATGACCTGAAAAGAGCTGGGACCACCGTTTCCAAGGTTGTGGTAATACAAAAGATGTCATGATTTGAAATCATGCATGGCACGGAAGGTTCCCCTGCTTAAACCAGCACATGTCAAGACCTGCCTTAAGTTTGCCACTGTCCATATGGACGATCATGGGGGAAGGTTTTGTGGTCAGATGAGACCAAAATGGAACTTTTTGGTCATAATTCCACTAACCGTGTTTGGAGGAAGACGAATGATCCATTCCAAGGACACCATCTCTACTGTGAAGCATGGGGGTGGTAGCATCATGTTTTGGAATGTTTTTCTGCAAATAGATTGGGATATGAGATTCAGGACGACTGCAACGTATTAAGGAGAGGATGACCGCGGCCATGTATTGTGAGATTTTGGGGAACAAACTCTTTCCCTCAGCAGAGCATTGAAGATGGGTCGTGGCTTGGTCTTTCAACATGACAATGACCCGAAGCACACAGTCAGGAAAGGAGTGGCTCCTTCAGAAGCATACCAAGGTTCTGGGTTTAAAAAAAATCATACATGGGTGATTTCTGGATTTTTCTTCTTAGATTATCTCTCTCACAGTGGACATGAAAATTTCAGACCCCTTCATGATTTCTAAGTGGGAGTACTTGCAATATAGCAGTGTTCAAATTCTGATTTTCTTCACTGTATACTGAATATATATATATATATATATATATATATATATACGTACATACATTTTCTTTTCTGCTCATCCTCACGAAGGTCTTGGGGAGTGCTGGAGCCTATCCCAGCTGTCAACGGACTGGAGGCGGGGTACACCCTAAACTGGTTGCCAGCCAAGTGCAGGGCACACTGAGATAAACAGCCGCGCTTACAATCACACCTAGGGGCAATTTGGAGTGTCCAATTAATGTTGCATGTTTTTGGTATGTGGGAGCCTGAGTGCCCGGAGAATACTCACGCAGGCAAAGGGAGAACATGCAAACTCCACACTGGGTTGAACCCGGGACCTCAGAACTATGAGGCCAATGCTTTACCAGCTGACCCACCATGCCATATATATATATATATATATATATATATATAGCATACTAGCTTCTCAGTCAGGTTGCTAAACTTTTTTTTGTCCACAATATTACTCCATAGTTTCGGGTACCTATAATGAGCTACTTGTGCTCCTATTGTCATTGTTCTCTTCACTCAAGGCTTTAGAGCCATCCATTCATTCTAAACGGCTTGTCCCCATGAGCTGGAGATTTCCAAGCTGCCTTTGGGTGAGAGGTGGCATACATTTTGGATTGGTCACCAGTCACCTGAAGGACACATATCAAACATTCACAATCACATGGAAAATTTAGACTATTTAAAAATTTCAAACATCATTGACTGAATGCCAGTGTTCTGTTGGTAATATCAAAACACCTGCGTGTGATTCTTGACAATTCATATTATAGTTCATGTTACAATATGTTTATGCTGTGTGGAAGGCTTTTGATTTAAGTTGTGAATGCTCAGGGGAAAAAAAGCATCAGCTGTTGAATCTTTCATTAATTGTATCTTGACACAAATATTTTTCATAATGTAAATGGAAAAGTTACTCATTGACAAAGCATGACTGTGAATTATGAAACCAAGATGTTGTTGCCGCTCTTGTTTTAGTTTCACACACAAAATTCTCTCTTCTTTTCCTTTCGGCTTGTCCCGTCCGGGGTGGCCACAGCGTGTCATCTCAGATGAACGCACATTTGTTTCAGTAAATATATTGAGGGATAGATTAAAGGCAATATTTTGTATCCTATAATGTTGTAAGTTGATGAAGTATTCCTGCCAAATACTCTTGTCTCTTTGTGAGACAGGCGTTTTTTAGAGCCCAAACATCACTGTATATCATACAAAGTGAAAAACATGTACAGAGTCAGATCACGTCTGTTTGAATGTTTCTTTTTTTATTTATTTTTAACTTGGCAGAAATTGTCTTGTTCCAGTTAACCTTCAAATATATACATTTGAAATAGTCAGTTGAGACTATTCGTTTAAAATATCATCATTCATGAAATGAAAAAACAATCTACGTTTCGATTGAGCAGGGAAAGTTTCCATCGGCCCAAAGACAAAAGTGGCGACAAGTAACGACTATCATTAGGCTTTATTTTATTTTTTTTTTACATAAAGTGGCAATAGACTTTAAATTTCCAGCAGCAACACATGAATAATCCCAGAATTTACCGTACATTTCAAAATTGGACCTTTCAACCAGAGTTGATCTGTACACGTTATGAAATCAAATAACACAAATCAAACACAGTAACATAACAGAATAGTAAATTCCATCAACATGTTAGTAGACGTGAGTATTTTTCAGCACATTTTTAAACTTATGAATTCAAAAATACAGTCACAGTCGAACCAAAAGCATTCTACAAGTTGGTCAATAATTACACCACTGATTTTAATTAAGTATTCACACACGTCCTCAACTCTGGTCGATTGAATTATTCAAAAATAGGTCCAATGATGTCAAAGCCCATTTTGAAATAATACAAAATAAGCTCAACTTGAAGTATCACGCAATGAAAAATAGTTAGAAAATAAATAATAGTTCAGCTATTTAAAGTGTTTCAAAGTTGTGTCAAATCCCGCTGAAGTGTCTTTATAAATAATATCAATCACCATAGAAATGCAAACCATCCCATTTAACTTTCTTCATGGACAATAAACCTTTTGTCTGGTATTTGGCCCTCATCATCCTCATAAGTGTCTCTGACTAAGTGTCATTAAATCCTTTTGTTTCACGGGACGTTAACTGATTCCGCGCCATTGCACCAAGCTCTTTTAACGACATCGAGCACAAGTGAAATTCCCAAATGTGATAAACCATTAATTAGGTTTTATCTTCTTCGCTTGTTCTTCAGATATCTCCCCCCCTCAGCAGCTGGAGTCCTCGCTGCCCGCACTGCCGCCTCTTCCCCCAGATTTGTTGGGAGAGCTCACAGCAATCTGGCAACCGTTGGTAACATGACTCATGACTTTCTGTTTGAGCTGAGAGACCTGCTCCCGCAGCATAGAAGCAGTGGAGGCCAAGTCTGAGTTCTGACTCTTCAGGATCTTCACTTTTTCCTCAAGTCGCGAGATGCGCTCCAGTTTACGCTTCCGACATTTGGATGCCGCGATCCGGTTGCGCAGCTTTTTGCGCTCAGCTTTGATTCTCTCTTGTGTCTCTAGGTCTATGGGGGAGAGGGAAGGTGGTGAAGTAGGGTCTCCATGTAAATGGGGAACCTCAGGGACAGTTTGAGGGGCATCCAGACCTCTGGTGTGGTGTTGAGGGGCTCCACCTCCATTATGGCCTGAGCTACCACTGTACGTCATTTGCGCTCCAGAATATGCCATCTGTCCCTGGTTGTAGCTGCTCAGGTTGGTGTAGATGGGCATGTCACTAGTGGACATCAAATTCCTTTGGTAAGATGCCTGTAAGGAGACGTTGGAGGAGGACGATGGTGACATGTGACCTCCCACCAGCTGGTTCTGCTTGTGAAGGTCCGCGAGCGCTTTGACGAACCCATCAGCAAAGCCTTCTTGCTCATTGGTGGCCTGGTTTCGGTACATGAATGGGTTGGTGGAGTTAGACATCGGGCTGGTGGTGACCAATCCCTGGTTGGATTGTATAATCAGATGCTCCAGCTCAGGAGAGGCTAGCTTGAGTAGGTTCATGTCAGCCGAGGACGCCGATGATGTCATTAGGGAGCTGTTGTTGGCAAGTCCAAGGTTGTTGGGGTTCGTACCTCTTCCTCCGGTTACACTACTACCATTGCCAGGGAAATGATGGCTTCCTGCTGACATTGTCTTTTTACACATTAACATCTTGTTTCCAGCGTAACGCTCGTATTCCGGAAACTGGCTGAAGCTGTGGATCATGGGGGAGTCATCATGGTAGAAAGGAGTATCCATCTTGCCTGTCATTGATGAGGAATTCTCTTAGAGGTAATCTTCATAATCAGATTAACCTCAATATCATAAGAGATTGAAATGTTCCACTGACGTCAGTGGGTGGAGGATGAAGAACAAGACAGCAAGAAGAATAGAATATGATTCTTGGCGGGAAAACAAGCTGGTCTAGATGTGGAAATGAGACAGAGGAAAAAAAAAAAAAAACGTTAACAAGGATACATTACAAATTCTCAGTCAAAGGTCACTGACGTTGTAAGAGAGAACCTGACTCTCAAACTCTTCTTTACTACAGTGCTATCCAAAATATTAAGAAAATTATTCTTAGATTTTCATCATTAGGTAACGCAAATGATAGCATAACTTTCAAGTTGTCAACTGTTAGAACATAAATTGAATGTTTTTGAACAAATCTCCCAGTGATAACAGCATTAAAGTAATAATAAAATGCCTTGTTCCAAATTACTAAACATAAAACAGTTCCAAAATACATTATAGGTTTTCAAGGATTGAAAAGAGTCATATGTTGAATTTGCAGGATTAGGAGTGCATTTGCTAAAATCAATTCGATTTTAAATCAAAAGCATCTTGACTGGTGAAGTCACGTTTCAACAGCATTTTGTTTGATAGCAGCTTTACAATTGAATTTGCTCCATGTCAGAATAGCATCCTGAAGCTGCTGTTTGGATTTCAACTGCTTCCTGCACTCATAATTCTTTTCAGTCACAAAAGAGCTTGCTTGAGCATGGTCCAAAGGCTCTCAAGAGGGTTTAGGTCAGGGAAGGATAGAGGAAACACCATGAGTTTCTGTGCTTATATGCACATTGCAGCTAATGATGCAGCGGTATTCCTCACAGCATAACATGGTGCATTGTAGATGATTTAATTATAGATAGCAGGGTTCTGTTTTTTAACTGATGGAGGAAAGTGGCTAGCAAGAAACGGTGTACTTTTCAGTGGTCTTTTTTACATCTTCAAGGACGCTCAAGTATACAACCAGCTCTCTTTTCATCAATCTGGCCCAAAGCATGAATCGGCCATATATTTGCTGAAGTCACAGCCATGTTTGGACATCATAGCCAACCACCAACTATGCACTACTTTACTGCACCATTCAGGAGTGCACGGCACTCATCAGTGAACAATGTCAGATTGTAAGGAATCCCTCAGCTTCACTGGATATTATGGGCATGAAAGGAGAGAAATTCAAGATATGGCCCCAACCCTCCGCTGACCTCAACTTTGTAAAGAACTATTGGAACAGCCGCAACCAAAAGTTCTACGGCGGTGGGATTCACTTCACTTCCAAATGCCGGTTCTGGGATGTTATTCTTACATCCTCGAAAGAAATTAAAGGAGAAATTTACAAAATACTCACAATATCAATGGAGATCTGGTGCACCTCCTATTGAGAAGGGTTCTAATATTAAAATGGAACTTGACTGGTTTTGGCAGTGGGTGGCGGAGCTGTAGATTGTTGGGCTCACAATTCTGAGGACTGGGGTTCAAATTCGGTCATCCCTCCGTGTGGAGTTTGCATGTTCTCCCCGTGCCTGTGTGGGTTAGGTGGGTTCTCCGGCCACCCTGGCTTCTTCCTACATCCCTAAAACATGCATTCATTGGGGACTCTAGATTATCCGTATGTGTGATTTAGTGTGACTGTTTTCTGTCTCCATGTGGGCTGCGATTGGCTGCCAACCACTTCAAGGTGTACCCTGCCTCTTGCATGATGACAGCTGTGATTGGCTCTAGCACTCCTGCTACCCTTGTGAGGATAAGCACCTCAGAAAATGGATGGACGGATGGATGGACTGGTTACACTGTTTTTATTTAAACTATCTTATCCCTTCCGTATATATGGCCTCTTAATGCTTAAAAAAAAAAAATTAAAAAAATTAATGACCATTTACAGCTCTTTAAAACAAATGAAAAGTCTTGAAATTCTGTTTAGCATTAACATTTGGAACAATGAAGAGTTTTTATTTAAGAAAAATATTGTTATCATTGAGAGGTTTGCTTAAAACAATTTCCAATCATGCTCTAAAAATGTATAAATAAAAAAATTAAGACGGCTGTCATTTGCATTGACTATTCAGAAAGATCCATCCATTTTCCATGCATCATAAATTCACTTGGGTCGTGGGTATGGTGGAGCCTATTCCATCTATCTTGGGGCCAGAGGAGGGGTACATCTTAAGATGGTTGCCATCCCCCAGCACGGCATATATACACAAACAATCATTTGCACACATGGTCACACCTATGGACAAATTTGAGTCTTTAATTAATCAACTATGTATGTTTGTTGGGACGTGGGAGGAATCAAAGTACCTGAAGAAGGGGCATCCAGCCATGAGGAGAATATGCAAAATCCAAACAACAAGGCCGGATTTGAACCTGGGTCCTCAGAACTGTGAGGCAAATTTGCTAACCAGCCGACCACCGTGACCCGCTATTTAGGAAAATCAAATATATAATTTGAATAACAATTTGGAAGGTGTTTTGAGGTTTAGGTCACATCTCTCTCTCATCCATTGTTGACACTAAACTAATGCAAATGTGCCTTTTCTGGACTTTATTGAACCAGAAAAGTGTTTTTGTAGTCAGAAATACAACTATAAACCAAAACGTCAGTGTATTCTGATCTGATGTTGTACTTGAAGGGGAGAGCTTGTCTCACCATTGCAGGGCCAGGGGAAAAAAAGTCCTGGCTGAAACAGTTAATTTTAGAGTCCAAATAGAGACAACATAAGTGGTCACTGCAATGCGGGCAAAAGAGACAATGACAAGAGTTCGAAACTAACTACATCCAGAAAATAATAGCCATCTGACGGATCACCCTGTAGGCGAGTACTAATGATGCAATGAGGAGGCTTGGGGAAAAGACAAGTGAATTGAGGTTGAAGTAATGTTTCAAATTTATAGATAGACACTTCTGCTGGTGGAGAACCTGCTTCGGCGAGTTGACCCCTTTAATTGTGGGAGGAACACACACGGTGGTCAAGAGTTTTTGGCAAAGCCCAGACCTCGGTTGAATGAGCATAACATCCTCACTCTGATCGCCTAGAACAAGGAAATAACATGTGACATTCCAAAATAGGGACAGCGTTACTATCCATCACCTTCTTTAGGTAACACCAAATTCACAAGCAACAAAGTCTAGCAAGTAAAACTCCAAGAACACTTAAGGACGAGCTTGCTGCAAGAGCGCTATGTCAGTTTCTACCGCTGTGCCAGAAAGAGCGTGGCGTTGTTTTTTGTATCTGTGGGTCTCTGTACTGGTAACAGCCATTTGATTCAAGGTGCAACAAAAAATTTTCATTAAGGTGTGATAATTTTAAACAAATTCTTAACCCACAACAGAAACTATGGGGACATTCACGTGGATGACAAGACCATACCATTTTTTAAATTGTGGGACAGGGGGGAACATTTCCATCATGCTCCGAAAAGAAAATAAAAAAAATCCCCTCAATGAAAGCAAAAAAAAATATCAGAGCATGTCCGTTTATCTGTACATCAGCAAACAGGCTATTGTGCAAATAGATTGGGATATGAGATGTTCAAAATGGGCAAAGTAGTTCAAAGTGTTGGGGCAAAAAGATTATTAATTTATTTGCCGTGTTCACATTTCCAATAATAGAATCGTGGTTTGCCGGACAGTCTATATGTTCTGGGTTCAAATCTCATCTCAACTATCCTATGTGGGGTCTGCATGTTCTTCTTGCGCTTGCATGGTTTTGCTCTGGGCTTCGTCCTTACGTTCCATAAACAAGCATACTCGGTTATATACGAGTGTGAATTTTTTGTTTGCCCATGCGTGCTCTGTGACTGATTGAAGACCAGTTTAGTGAGTGAAGCCTTCCTCTAACTTGAATTCTGCTGAGATAAGCTCACCCGTGACCCTAAGAAGTATCCAAAATAGACAACTGGATGCACCATTGGATGCATTGAACCACTCCACCACAATATATCACAGAATTTTTCATTTATTTTTTGGGGGGGTGGCTCATGCCAACAGACAAACCACCAAAATCAATCAAACAACACCATCTTCTCATGCTTTGGCATAACATCCAGTACGCTTCGTGTGGCTTACTAGGTGTAAACCATTATTGCGAACATCCATCCATATATTTTTTTTCCCCCCAGTAGGTTTACATTTGAGTTAGAGCGTGGGCGAGACCCAGTTTGCCACGCTGGAGGGAGCATTGAAGGGCATGTATAGATAAACAATTCACACAAACATTCCGACCTATGGATATTTTGGTGTCGAGTTAAGCTAGCACGCTTGTTGTGTTACGATTGTGGGAGGACGTTCATTGAACAACATTATAAGTATGATGAAAACAAGCCAAGTGTGCACAAAGGCCAGAGCTGACATTTGAAAACTGAACCCCAGAACTGTGAGGCAGCCATGATAACCATTACTACAACTACGCTGAAGTCACAAAAGTCACCCCCCACCGAAAAAAAAAAAAAAATTAAAAATAAATATAAATAAATAAACCATCTCTGGACTCTGATCAAGCATTTGTCCTGGATACTACATTTAGTTATGCTTGAAGTGATCTGATGTCACCAATAACACTCACCAGCTGCTCGCAAAACTGGTGGGATGCTCATGATTTTCTTTTTTGGCATGAACTATAATCACACTTTAAACCAGTGAAACCCTTGCCTGTCAATAACAGGAGACTCTGTATTGAGGGTTAATCGTTTACACCCACTTTCATATTTGTGGACAATTTCAGGCCAATATCAATTAAACCCGGTCGGTCACCGATGTTGTTGGTACACACGCCTAACTTTGCTGTGGGCAGCCCCTAACTACTCAAACCTATTGTAAAACCAACAGGACAACGTTTTAACATGGTTCTTTTGTTTAAAATATGATTTGTGTGACAATTCTCTTCATAAAAATGATAAAAACTTTATTAAAATGGGAAAATTAAGCAAAAAAAAAAAACGACACTTTCAAATGTATTTTCTCAAAAATGTATCCACAACAATCAACCTAATATTTGTTTCGACCGCCAATATTAAGAAACCTTTGGGTGCAATCCCTGTCACCAAAGCACGTCATCATTCTTGTTCTCAGATCACCATGTGACAAGTAAACAAAGTTTTACATCACCGGCTACACTACACGTTTCCGAAATAGTTTTGTGGAAAACACGTCGATGTTCTCGATAACATACGGCACTGTTTGATTGTAAATAATCTCGCTCGTGTGTCCATGTGGCAGGAGGTAAAAACAACATGACCGAACATCCTTGCTTGATAAAACCAACAACAACAACAACGAAAAAGAAAATCACATGCATGCAAAACACCAGGTGGGATTACGAATATGGGGGTTAAAAATCGTCAATACTTACATCGCGGAAGGCGGCGAGATGTCGAAGCATCTGAGGGCAGACACTGTTAGTCAGCCATCAGGCGCGCGCGCACGCCTGCGCGCACATGCACACCAACTCTGTTCTAGTCTCCGACCATTAAGTGACTCACGCGCTGACGTTTTTGTTATTATTCTTTCCCTGCTGCCACATTTCTATCGAAGCCATTACTTTTGAATTGAATTTGGTATTAATTGGAATGCCAAGAAAAACTCCGATCTCTAATCGCACTAATTAAACTGCAGACGTGGACAGTTATACAGTACATCGCATCGCTACGGGTATGAGTACAGAGAACCACCCAACGAGCTAATAATAACAGAAAAACACAAAAACATGAGAAAAAAAATTGCTTGGTTGTTCATACGATAGCGAGACAGCAAGTGCGAGAGAGAAAGAGAGAGAGAGAGAGAATAAACATTGCACTTACAGCAATAAATTGTGTAATATTGAATAATTGCCCTGGCGACCAGTTCGGGGTGTAGGCCACCTTTCACCCGAAGTTAGCTGGGATAGGCTCCAGCGCTCCCGTGACCCTTACGGGGATAAGCGGCTCGGAAAATGGATGGATGGAGCGACCAACGAAAATCACTAATTAATGTGATATTATACTCAGTCACCTCTTAGGTACACCTGCACAAAAAAGTGAACTCAATACAAGAGCAAAGGGGAGAAAATGCCTCTATAAATAATCACACTTGTGACTAATATGAGTCTGAATATTGTCTTCCTCGTATCAATGAGTAATGTTACCTGAACCTACAACGAGGTTTTGGTTTCATGCAGTGCTGTAAATCTCTTCAAATTTAATAAAACATATCACCTTCATAAGTAAGCTCTCGTATCAGATTTAAATTTTTCCAAGTGCAATTTTTGACCCGACGAAGTGTTAATCAAGTGCAAACACAGGTTACAGTCCTTGTGCCACCCCCTCGTGGCGATTTTCTTCATTACAGACCGACAATACGGAAGTAATAGGGAGCGATTCCCTGTACTGTGACAAATAAACTTGACACGGCCTGACCCATATGCCACTGTATGGCCTTTGTTGTGGAACAGTTTCGCTGTCCAACAGGGGAGCATGATATACTTACTCCCTTTGGTCATTTTTTAAATTTGTTTAAGTATGGTAACGTTTTCTGAAAATGCAGCCAGACAGAACTGTTCAAGGGAAAAGAGAGTGACAGAACGGACCAGGGGGATAGGGGTGTGAACCAAAACATAATAGCTAGACAGACTAGATATTTTACAAACGACAGCATTTATCTTCCAACACATTTAATTAATGTAGAAACAAATCACTGAACTGACTTCATAGAGTCTTTAAGGGTGCTTTGCATTATCCATAGATCTTAAATGTCATTCGACTTAAAAAAAAAAAAAAAAAAAAAAAAAGAAAAAAAACCCACATAAAATTTGAGCGCTTCTGCTACTGCATTTCAAAGACAATTGAGCCCTCCGTACAGGGTACTTAACCACGCCTTCTGAAGTGACGTCACGTCACGTGCGCTGACGTCAGACAAACAATTAGCAAAAAAAAAAAAAAAAAAAAAAAAAAAAATCGGCGCAGCAAGAAAGGAATAGAGTGAAACTATCCGATTTACCGGCTGATTTCTCACTCGCATTCTTAGCTAACAGTGAAATATCGTTGAAAAGCATACAGCAGGGCTTCAAGTATTTCAATGGTATTTACATGCATATCGACGGAGAAACCATTGATATTAGCGCGAGATCTTTCCAGAGTCAGAGGAAGACCGAGAAGCCACATAATATAATATATTATAACCCAAAGACGAATTCGTCATTGACAGTTTCCTATTTTCGTGTTACATATCACACTTGTGGGCAGAATCTGCATAGCCATATGTGAACCACCGTATGAAGGAAAAGAAGGCGAGGCTTGATTTACGAGTTGTTTCTCTCGTTTTCTTTGTGTAACGTTACGCGCTCCACTCAATTATTCTTGAATTAGTCCCGAACCTACGCAAGTCCCGACCGAGTACGACAATCACTACTTTAGTGTCCTCAAACATCCTTCCTTCAGTCTTGGTGTCTCGGTGCTCGTCGAAGGCTTTTAGGACTGCTAGTCCGGTTTAGTTTAGCTAATTAGCTGCGAACAATGGGACACGTTTGTGCAGTCAGATCATCGCAAAATATCGCTCAACACAGATCAAGTGTGACAATCATTCACACTTAGCTATGTTATGCAAGCGAAGAACTGGTAATTCATTTATATGAGACATGTATTGAAAATCAAATTTAGGGTTTACCTTCGTGCAAACATATCTGTTCCGGTTGATGGATTCTGTCATGATCCTGCCGCTTCAGCACGAGCTGTGCGGCTGTGCTGATTGGGAGGCACACACCTGTGCCTCATGCGGCCTGATCATCCCCCGTATATAAAGGACCCGGTGACGACTGGTCCTCCGCCAGTTCGTTCTGTCACGTCCCATCGGAACGAGAGGTAGGACCCAAATGCAGGAACTCGGAAGACGCAAGGTAGTTCAAGAAGAGACACGTTTATTGTATGCCGAGGTCGGGGATCGAGCAGGCAGTCCGGTGCAGCAGCGGTTGTTGGGGCGTCGGGCGAAGAGAGCAGGTGAGCGGGAAGGCAGTAGTCGGTACACGGGGAACCAATCAACGCAGGCAGAAGTGTCAAGGAGTCAGGCTTACAGGGTTGGTCGGAGAACGGACGAAGGTCAGTACACACAGGTTCAGTCAGGAATACGAGAGTGCTGGAACGGGACATAAAGCTCAACGAACTGGCGGAAGACCAGTCGTCACCGGGTCCTATATATACGGAGGCTGATCAGGCCGCATGAGGCACAGGTGTGTGCCTCCCAATCAGCGCAGCCGCACAGCTCGTGCTGAAGCGGCAGGATCATGACAGCTTCAGTTGATCATGCGGTCTTCCTCAAAGTTTTATCCATCAAAGACATTTTTCGTACTCGGTCTTCTGTTCCTGTTGATTTCAGATGGATTCAGTTGATGATGCGGTCTTACACAAAGTTTGATCCATCAAAGACATTTTTCGTACTGGGTCTTCGGTTTTGGAAAGGGTACGAATTGAACTCCACCAACTAGCCTTTCAGGATACCTGTCGTCACTATTATAAAGTCCGTGACTACACCTCTTAACCATATCTATTGTTAAAGTACCCAAATACGTGATAAAACGCCAACAGAAGCTATACTGGACCATCCAGCCAGCGTTGTCTGAGATTTGAGTCCGTGATTATGCAGATCTCTGGCCTCTGATTGGTCAGTGACGCGGATTGCGCAACATCCACGGAGTGGTCAATTAGCATGCTTGGTGGTAAAGTGACAGCTGATGTTGTACTCTTTAAAACTGTAACGGTTTCTGGGCAAATAAGACATACAGCCTTGGACCGGACTTCAGTGAAAAAGTACTTAGGCATCCATTCTTTGTTAAACACCCGGCATTCACTGTCGACTTTTCTTTTCTATGACATTGCTGTAGATGGGTTCTGATCTGACCAGTAGAAGAAGAGCGATAACTGTAAATGGCTCGGGCTCCGTAAAATCAACTAAGGACATCTCTAAAGACTTAACTGACAGATAGACAGATGCCAATTGTGCTCTATGAAGGCAACGGTGTGTGTGTGTGTGTGTGTGTGTGTGTGTGTGTGTGTGTGCAACGTTTCGGGAAATTAAACTTTGAATTGTTAGTATACAACCATCCTTTCCTGAGAAAAAATATGGATACTCTATCAGGGAAATTCATGCACAACTTCACGTGTGCCTTACAATTGCAGATTTACTATTCTGCCATCACTGTTGATATTTTATTTTCCTTAGTCCACTGCTGGGGGTTGAAGAGCATGAATGTACTGTAGTCACGATTTTGTTATGAGTCAGGCAATTCTGTAGCAATATTTGGCGAGCTGGAATTGAAATGGTCAATGGGGGGCATGGGGGCCATAATTAGGCCACCCCTGGTGTAATCAGTCGTCTGCTGTGCCACCCAATGGCTCATAACCAATCTTTAAAAATTCCTTAAATGCAGAAATAATAAATCAAGTAATTCTTTATAGGCATTCACACTCCTGCTTTGACACAACACAAATAATTTTGGTTGCAGAGGGGGTGAAAAATCCAGATCTCTCGCTGCTTTATACAAACGTCAAATCAAGCAATAATTTGTTTCACCAGATTTTTACATTCCAGAACCTTGAAGTGGAGGTTTATCTTTCCCTTTCCATTTTTTTGTGGTCATTTTTACCTGTCCAAAAACAGTATTTCAAAGCTGAAACTTACGTTTGTCTTGGCAAGTGTATATAAAACCACAAATAAAGATCCCCTCCCTACGTCTACTCATTAGAAGTAGAAGGAGTAGAAACAAACAATGCTGATAGATGGTGACATTCACAAAAACAGAGAAAAACTGTCTCTTTTAAACCACAAAATTTGCCCCCACAGGGGCAATGATATTTTTCACAAAAGGCATTCACTGCCATAATTTCATGTGGCAGTCTTCACTATCTGCAAGTCTGGATGCTTACAATATTTGTATAAAGACCTCCACTGAGGTCTGGCTCCCAGGTCGAGTGCTAATTATTTCCTTGAGGGAGTGTCAATTTGTATATGTTGCTTGATTTGTTCTTGTTGTTCAAGGTCTTTACCGGCAATCTGTGTCAAGTTTCCCGAATGTCCACGAGAGCAACGGTGTCAATCGTACACCGGCTCGGGGCCGCTAACCGGATGAATCCGGCCTGTGAGATGATGTTGTAAAGAATAAAACAATGGTATGGGTATGGACATGGACATAGAAGAAGCTGCAATTTTTCAATAAAAGAAACTGCTGTTATGATTGCGTCCACTGGATGATGGAATAACAATTGTTTTATGCAAGCAAACCATTTATACCAGGGCACAGCAAGTAGGTTAAACGTGCTGTCTGGCTGAGTGGCTTTGTGTTCTGCCTGTGCTAATTATTCGGGCTTCAACTTTTAAATTGTGCTTTGGCACTCTCATTGCCCCAATATGTCACTGTCAAAAAGAGAAAAGTGAACGCAGAGTACACTGGTCCAATAAAAATGGTTATTCTCGTATTTAGTCAAGGATAGGGGAGAAGAAAATATGTGAATAAACTGTTGGCAGGTCTGACGATATAGCTGTCTGTGTTTACTCACTGCAGAGACATCAGTGACACTGCTGTGAAGGCGAGCGAGCTCATTGCAAATGAAATTGCAGTGGGTTCAAAATCATTTAAAAGCGGTGAATTTTAAAAACATGCATGATGAAATCAGTGGAGATTGTGTGTCCTCAAAGGGGGAAGGCTTTTTTAATTATGAGCCCGACAAGAAACATGGTTTCAGAAAGGATTCAGGTGAATTTGGACTGCCAGTTACAGCACAAAGTAAAGTCATTTATAGCGTTTTCTGTTGCAATTGATGAAAGCAAGGACATTACAGATATTGCACAACTGGCAGACCCCCATCTCTGTGTGTCCAGTGGCCGTCCAGGCCACCCAAAGCGAGGAGGTTTGCCAAGCAGTTCAGGAGGTCGGCTAGGACGGCAAGCACCAGGATCCCTACGGGACCACTCAGGAAGACGTCCACAAGGAGGGTCCCCTTGGGAAAGCAGGATCCAAAGAGTAACAGTTTACAGCTGTGGGCGAAGCACTGCCAAGGCAGGAGCAAGACGCGGCGGCCTCTGCTGGTCTAGATACAACAGCTGCTACTGCTGGTTGAGTATTGCCGAGGCGTGGTCGAGAGTCAGCTGCGGGTCAAGCATCACCGAGGCATAAGCAAGTGGTGGATAGCCTGTACCGGGCAATGCTGGAACAATATCACATGGTGGATGTTGCAGGTCGAACGCCAATGAGACATGAGTATTTTAGTGGACAGCACATGCTGGGCACTGTCGGAACAAGAGAACATGGTGGATGTTCCGGGTCGGGGGCCGTCGAGACATGACCACTAAGTGGACGGCATCTGCCAGGCGCTGCTGGAGCATGAGTGCATGGTGAACGCTGCAGGCTGGGCACCACAGCCAAAGCAAGAGTGAGGAAGCAGCTGCTGGTCATCAAAGCATTGGCCACACAGTTCTGAGGACCAGTGTCCAAATCTTGTCCCACCTGTGTGGAGTTTGCATGTTCTCCCTGTGCCTTGTGTGGGTTTTCTCCGGGCAATGCAGTTTCCTCTCTCCCTCCTCTTTCCTCTGCTTTGGGGATGTTTTTCTGCACATGGGACAGGACGACTGCACTGTATTAAGGAGAGGATGACTGGGGCCATGTATTGTGAGATTTTGGGGAACAACCACTTTCCCTCAGTCAGAGCATTGAAGATGGGTCATGGCTGGGTCTTTCAACATGACAATGACACGAAGCCCACTGTCAGGAAAACCAAGGAGTGTCTCTGTAAGAAGCATATCAAGGTTTTGGTGTGGCCTTGCCAGTCTCCAGACCTAAACACAATAGAAAATCCTTGGAGGGAGCTGAAACTTTGTGTTTCTCAGTGACAGCCCAGAAACCTGTCTGATCTAGAGAATATCTGTGTGGAGGAGTGGGCCAAAATCCCTCCTGCAGTGTGTACAAACCTGGTGAACAACTGCAGGAAACGTTTGACCTCTGTAATTTTAAACAAAGGCTACTGTACCAAATATTAACATTGGTTTTCTCAGGTGTTCAATTCCGTATTTGCAGCTGTATCACACAAATAAATCGTTAAAAAAAATCATACATTGTGATTTCTGGATTTTTCTTTCTCGATTATCTCTCTCACAGTGGACATGTACCTATGATGAACATTTCAGACCCCTCCATGATTTCTAAGTGAGAGCACTTGCAATGTAGCAGGGTGTTCAAATAGTTATTTTCCTCACTGTAAGTGTGATTGTGAGTGCAACTATGATCTGTCTCTATGTGGCCTGCGATTGGGTGGCAACCAGTTCAGGGTGTACCGCGCTTCCTGCCCAACGATAGCTGGGATAGGCTTCAGCACACTTGCGACCTTTGTGACGATAAGCGGCTCAGAATATGGATAAAATTGATAGATGGATATTTTTGACTTCCACATGGGGCACCATTGCTCCAATTCACTCTGATTACCACAGGGATTTTTGACTCAAGTTCATCAATCAAACAACACAAAAAAGTATATCTGCACACAAAGTCTTCCGTTGGGCTTCACTGGTCAATCAAAGTGAGTCATAACAGCCACACACAACTTGTGTTTACTGTACATTACAGACTACGTAAAAAATACCTTCAATATATCGTGTAGTTTTTTCAAAGCCTGAACTATTTCAACGACTTTTAACTTGAGAAAACACATTGTGGTAAGTTGCAGATGTTTTTGGCTGTGCATATGGCAGCATGAGCCCTATTTTATGATCACAAGTAACAATAACAAGTAAATGATACATCTACTGGGTCTCTCTTTCTCTCTCTCTCACTCTCTACCTATCTCTCTCTCTCGCTCTCTCTCTCTCTCCTCTCTCTCCCTCTCTCTGCTCTGCAAAGCATACAAAAACAAATCAAAGTTGTACAAATTCTCTGTCACACTAATGCTTGAAAAACATTTACAATATTTTTGATCCACCCATTTTCCAAGCCGCATATCCTCGCAAGGGTCCTCTAAAGGTTGCCCAAACAGAGGGATGGAGATGGAAATGTGTTGACTGGTGCCAGTAGTGTGCTGAATAGATGGAAAGAATACTTTAAGAAGTTGATAAATGAAGAAAATGAGAAGAGAAGGAAGAGTAGAAGAGGTAAGTGTGAAAGATCAGGAAGTGGCAATGATTAGCAAGGGGGAAGTTTGAAAGGCACTAGAAAGGATGGGGAATGGAAAGGCAGTTGGTCCTAATGAGGTATGGAAGCAGTTTGGAGAGGTGGCTGGGGAGTTTTTGACCAACTTATTCAACAGAATACTAGCGGATGAGAAGATGCCTGAAGAATGGAGGAAAAGTGTTCTAGTTCCCATTTTTAAGAACAAAGGGGACTTGCAGGGCTGTGGCAACTATGGAGGAATACAGTTGATGAGCCACACAATGAAGTTATAGGAAAAAGTAGTGGAAGGTAGAGTCAGGACAGAAGTCAGTATCTGGGAGCAACAGTATGGATTCATGCCTAAAAAGAGTACCACAGATGCATTATTTGCCTTGAGGACGCAAATTGAAAAGTACAGAGAAGGTCAGAAAGAGCTACATTGTGTCTTTGTGGATCTAGAGTAAGCCTATGACAGAGTACCAAGAGAGGACCTGTGGTACTGCATGCAGAGGTCTGGTGTGGCAGATAAATATGTTATAATAGTACAGGGCATGTATGAGGGCAGCAGAACAGTGGTGAGGTGTGCCGTGGGCGTAAGAGAAGAATTTAAGGTGAAGGTGGGATTGCATCGGGGATCAGTCTTGAGCCCCTCCCTGTTCGCAGTGGTAATGGATAGGCTGACAGATGAAGTTAGACTGGAAACCCCTTGAACCATGATGTTCGCAGATGACATTGTGATAAGCAGTGAAAGCAGGGAGCAGGTGGAGCAACAATGAGAAAGATGGAGGCACCCACTGGAAAGGAGAGGAATGAAGATTAGCCGAAGTAAAACAGAAAATATGTGTGTGGATGAGAGGGGTGGAGGGGTGAGATTGAGGCTACAGGGAGAGAGATAGCGAGGGTGGACAACTTCAAATATTTGGGGTCAGTAATCAAGGGCAATGGTGTGTGTGGTAAGCAAGTGAAGAAATGGGTCCAAGCAGGTTGGAACAGCTGACGGAAGGTGTCCAGTGTGTTATGTCACAGAAGAGTCTCTGCTCGGATGAAGGGCAAAGTTTATAAAACAGTGGTGAGGCCAGCCATGATGTACGGATTAGAGATGGTGGCACTGAAGAGACAACAGGAAGCTGAACCGGAGGTGGCAGAAATGAAGATGTTGAGGTTCTCGGTCGGAGCGAGCAGGTTGGATGGGATTAGAAATGAGGTAATAAGAGGCACAAAGTTGGATGTCTTGGAGACAAGATCCGAGAAAGCAGACTTCAATGGTTTGGACATGTACAGATGCAAGAGAGTATCTTGGTAGAAGGGTGGTGAGGATGGAGCTGCCAGGCAAAAGAGCGAGAGGAAGACCAAAGACAAGGTTTATGGATGTTGCAAAGGAAGACAAGAGGACAGTGGGTGTTAGAGAAGAATATGGACGAGATCGGCTTAGGTGGTAAAAGATGACACGCTGTGGCGACTCCTAACGGGACAAGCCGAAAGGAAAAAAGAACAAGATCCTCACAAGGGTCGCGGGAGTGCTGTTGCCTATCCAAGATGTCCTCGGGAAGGAGGCAGGGTGCACCCTGAGCTGGTTGCCAGCCAACCGCAGGGCAACTCAACTCAACACAGGCGGGACCCGGATTTGAATCCCGGTTCTTCGAACTGTGAGGCCAACGCTCAACAGCTGCTCCGTTGTGCCCCCCTTGATGTAACTTGTGATTGATTTTATTTGCAGTTAAAGATTAAGTGACATTGTTCAGTAATATATAAATGTGCACATTCACATTATTTAATATTTTATTTGATGTTCATGCCCGTGACCTTTGTGATGATAAGCGGCTCAGAACATGGATGAATGGATGAATGGAGGAACGGATGATGTTCGTGCTAAATAAAAATAATAATAATAATAAGTTATTAGTGAGTACTTGAGTAGTTTTTTTTCAGTTCTTTCTTACTCCTACTTAACTAATTATTTGTAAGACTACTTTTTACTTTAACTTGAACTGATTAGTTCTAAAATACCATTTCTCTACAATATTTGGCCAATGTATCCGCCTCTGTTATTTCCATACACATGATGGGAAATTGTCATATCGTTTCATGTCTTGACATAAAATGGTTTACAGTTTGTCAAAGCAGTGGGCTCAATCATTCATTCATTCAGCGCATTCATTTTGAATGATTCTACTGCCTTGCTTACCGGCAGCTGCCATCTTGTGTTTTTTCTTTTTGTCATGTACTTTTTGATTGATATTTTATATTTCTTGCCTGGCAGGCTGTGCTCCTCATGTTTGGCATTACATCCCTCTCAGACTAAATTTAGAGCTGCAGCTCAGACTCTACTCACATACAATGTAAAAATAGCAAGGAGGGAGAATTGGTTTCCACACAGCTAATATACGGCGCATACTGAGTCTGGGCTTGTTTAAGCTGACAGCTAAGCGGGCCGATACAAACAGACTAAAGGCAACTGTGATAAGAACAGTTATACAGAAACAGTTACACAATTGTATTGGATAAAGCAAGGATTGTGAAAAACATCCATCCATCCAGTAATAGGGAAATCAACTGACTGAACAAAAAGACAGGTAAATTGTGATTTTTTTCTGCAATTTCTTTTAAAGTTTGTATTTCGTTGAATGACTGGTTAGCTCATCTGCCTCACAGTTCTAAGGAATAGTGTTCAAATTCGGCTTCACAAGTGTGGACTTTGCATGTGGTCCCCATGCCATGTAGCTTTTTTCAAGGCACTCCACTTTCTTCCCACATTCAAAAAACATGCATGGAGGCTGATTGAAGACTCTAAATTGGCTGTAGGTGTGAATGTGAGTGCAAATGGTTGCTTGTTTATACATGCCCTGTGATTGGTGGCGACCAGTTCAGGGTGGGACGAGCAAAAAAATGGTTAACTGACAGGATAGGCTGATTGGATTTGTCTTTATGTGGCTACAATTAATTAAAAAGAGAAAACATTTCATCAAACAACATGCTGAGTCGATATCGTGACACACTGCCACTACAGACAAGTTTATGATAAACTGCAATATTGTAAGCATCCATCCAGCCAAACATTTTTTAACTCCAATAAATAGATAAAAATGTAGTTTATGTAACCTTTGAGGGGACTGATATTCTTGTGTGATGTTGGATTTCTCCATTTTAGTGAAACTGGGCAAGATCAGTGTGCAGAAAAGCTGAAATTTCTCACTGAACGGTTTTATAGAACTTGGCTTAAAATACATGAAAGCCCAAATGTTTTTCACAGATCTTGTCTTAGTCAATTTTAAGATTTAAACAGACAAAAGGGAACACTGGGGTACAATTAAATGTCTGCATCTTTTCTAATGTGTTAATTCATCAAATCAGCATCCTGAGGTCACTCTAATTGCATTTTCAGTGGTTTAATTGGGGTGACTTTAGAACAGTTGGAGTACCAGTGGAGATCTAAGATCATTCCCTAATTTTAGATAATAGTTATTACATTAGTCAGCTTCTCTTATCACTGGAGACGCTCTTGAGCCCTAAGGTTGATCCTCCTGACAGACAAGGATTAAAGGCTCTGGTCTTCAATTTACACATCAGTACCAATCTCAATATTCTCATATCTATTCCACAAATTTCTTATTAGCTGGTTATCCTGGTTTGAAATCAGCGAACATATATGTCACTTACTTGACAAGCATTTCCCAGCAATCTTCTTGATGCGTGATAATTTAAGAGAGCGTTTTGAGGGATTTGAATAACTAGTTTTGCTTCATTGTTTATATGTAACACAAACTTCATCCATCCATTTTCTTAGCCGCTCATCCTCACAAGGGTCGCAGGAATGCTGGAGCTTATCCCAGTTGTCTATGGGCAGGAGAGGGGTACACCCTGAATTGGTTGCCAGCCAATCGCAGGGCACATCGAGACTAACAGCTGCACTAACAATCACACCTAGGGGAAATTTAGAGTGTCCAATCCTTGTTGAAAACCCAGAGGCACGGGGAGAACATGCAAGCTCCACACTGGCGTGTCTGGGATTGAACCTGGGACCTCAGAACTGTGAGGCCAACATTTTCCAGCTGAGCCACAGTTCCACCGTAACACAAACGTGTTCTAATAACGATATGAGAAACATTTTGCAACGTATGTATTGCATTGAAAACTGCAAATAAAAACAAAAATTTCCTGCAATGTCACCACTGTAAATTTGGCTCTGCTTGAAGCATTTTCTAATTGAGCAAAGAACAATGTACAGTGCCACCAGAATATATATGGTGGCATGGTGTATCAGCTATCAGGTCTCTGGTTAAATCCCGGACCCGCTTGTGTGGAGTTTGTATGTTCTCCCCGTGTCTGTGTGGGTTGTCTCCGCGCACTCTGGTTTTCTCCCACATTCCAAAAACATGCAACGTTAATTGGACATTCTAAGTTGCCCTTAGGTGTGATTATGAGAGTGGCTGTTTGTCTCGATGTGCACTGCGATTGGCTGGCAACCAGTTCAGGGTGTACCCTGCCTCCTGCCCATTGACAGCTGGGTTAGGCTCCGGCACTCTCTGCGACCCTCGTGAGGATAAGCGGAAAAGAAAATGGATGGATATGGATCTACTGCTTGTCCAAAGTCAGGTCGCAGGGGCAGTAACTTCAACAGAGACAACAAAACTTCCCTTTCTCCAGGCACTTCATTCAGCTCTTCCAGGGGGATCCCGTGGCATTTCCAGTCCAGCCTAGAGACGTAGTCTCTCCAGAGTGTCTTAGGTTGTTCCTTGGGTCTCCTGGTGGGACATGCCCAGAACAACTCACCAGGGAGGCCTCCAGGAGGCATCTGGATCAGATGCCCCAGCCACCTCATCTGGCTCCTCTCAAGACAGAGGAGCATCAGCTTGACTCGGACCCTCTCTCAGATGACTGAGGTTCTCACCTGATCTCTAAGGGAAAGCCCAGACACCCTGTGGAGGAAACCCATTACAGCTGCTTGCTTCTGGGATTTTTTGGTGAGGGTAGGAATGTAGATCGACCGTTAAGTTGAGAGCTTTGCCTTTCAACTTAACTCCTTCTTTACCACAACGGACCGATACAAAGTCCGCATCACTGCAAATGCCGCCTATCAATCTTTGGCTCCATTCTTCCCTTACTCGTGACCAAGACCCCAATATACATAAGCTCCTACACTAGGGGCAGGATCAGACCTGAAGAGTGCATGCAACCCTTTTCCGACTGAAGGCCATGGTCTTAGATTCGGAGGTGCTGATTCTCATCCCAGATTCTTCACATTCTGCTGCAAACTGCTTCAACTTGGTGAAGCCAACAAAACCACATCTGCAGAAAGCAGAGATTCAATACTGAGGCCACCATACTGGACTTCCTGTATACCTCAGCTGCGCCTTGAAATTCTGTCCATAAACTTTAGGAACAGAATTAGTGACGAAGGGCTGCCTTGATGGAATTCAATTCTCACTAGTAACAAGTCCAACTTACTGCCGGCAATGCGGACCAAATTCTGACACCGGCCAGACAGGGACCGAACAGGCCGTATCAGGGGGTTCGGAACCCCATATTCCTGAAGCACCTCTCACGGGACTTCCCGAGGGCCACAGTCAAATGCCTTCTCCAAGTCCAAAAAATCATGTAGACTGGTTGGGTGAACACCCATGTACCCTCGAGGACCCTGCCAAGGGAGCAGAGCAGGGCCACTGTTTCACAGCCAGGACAAAAACATTTTTCTCCTCCTGAGTCTAAGACTCAACTTCCTGACACACCCTCCCCTCCAGCACCCGGGAATAGACCTCAACAGGGAGGCTGAGGAGTGTGATACCCCTGTAGTTGGAACACACTCTCCTGTCATCTTTCTTTAAAAAGGGGGACCACCACCCCAGTCTCCCAAACCAGAGGCATTCTCCCCGATGTCCATGCCATGTTGCAGAGAAGAGTCTACCAGGACAGCCCCAGAACATCAAGACCCTTCAGAAACTCTGGGTGAATCTCATCCACCTCCTGGGCCTTGACCTACGCAGGAGCTTTTTAATCTTCTCAGTGACCTCAACCCCAGAGATTGGAGAACCCACCACAGAGAACCCAGACCCTGTTTCCTCATGAGAAGGCCTGTTGGTGGAATTGAGGAGGTCTTCGATGTATTCTGCCCACCGCCTCACAACGTCCCAAGTCTAGGTCAGTAGCGCCCCATCCTCAGTATACAGGGTGTGGATGGTGCACTGCTTCTGCCTCCTGAGATGCCGGACGGTGGACTAGAATTTTCTCAAAGCCATCTGGAAGTTTTCTCCTTTGCCTCACTGAATTCCTCCCATGTTCAATTATTTCCTTAAGCAACTACCAGAGCTGCATTCCACTTGGCCAGTCGGTACCTATCAGCTGCCTCAGGAGTCCCACAGGCCAAAAAGGCCTGATTGGACTCCTTTTCACCTTGACGGCATCCCTAATATTGGTGTCCACCAATGGGTTCAGGGCTTGCTACCATGACAGGCACCGAAAACCTTACGGCCACAACTCTGGTCTGTCACCTTGGCAATAGAGGCGCAGAGCATGGTTCACTCAGGCTGAATGTCCCCTGGCTCCCCCAGAACATGAGCAAAATTCTTTCGGAGGTGGTAATGAAACTCCTTTTTACAGGCAATTCTGATAGACGTTCCCAGCAGACCCCCACAAGATTTTTGGGCCTTTCATGTCCTCACGTCACGCCTAGCAGACCCTCACAACATTTTTGGGCCTTTCACGTCCTCACGTCACGCCACGTCCTCTCGACAGCTCCCACCCCATCTTCAACCGAGAATCCAAGACATGCAGGCGGAAGTCTGATGACACAACCATAAAGTTGATGACATAACCAACAAAGTTGATCATCATTATCATCTGCGACCTAGGATGTCCTGGTGCCAAGTGGCCATGTGGGCACCCTTATGCTTGAACATGGTGTATGGTATGGAAATTCATGCTGGGCATAGAAGTCAAATAACAGAACTCTGAACTTTTGTTTGGTGCATAGGCAAGGGAAACCTCAGTTGGTGCAAAGGCACAAACAACAGTGAGGACCCGTGCCTCCACCTGAAGGTAGAGGGAGGCTACCCTCTCGTCCACTAGGGTAAACGCCAACATACAGGCACCAAGCTGGGGGCAATATGTACAGCCACACCTGCTCAGCACCTATCACCATGGGCAATTCTAGAGTGGAACAGAATTCAACTACTCTCAAGAGGACTTCTACCAGAATCCAAGCTGTGTGTAGAGGCGAGCTGGACTATATCTAATTGGAATGTCTCGACCTCACACACCAGCTTAGGCTCATTCCTTACCAGAGAGGTGACATTCCACGTCCTGGCATCCACCTCCTGTAGCGGGGGATCGGAACGCCAATGTCCCTGCCTTCGCCCACTGCCTAGCTCACACTACACCTGACCTCCATGGCCACACGCGGTGAGCGGACATGAAGGGGGACCCACATTCTCCTTTTGAGCTGTGCCCAGGCAAGCCCCATGGGTGCAACTTAGCTCCTAGAATCATTGGGACACACAAACCGCTCCACCCTCATAAAGGGGTGGCTCATTGAGGGTGGCTGTTATAGACTTATTATAAGGCTGATTTGAGTCTAATTTTATTTTTTTTTTTAATCGACATAAATTATCCCATAATGACACAGTAAAAACGCATTTTCAGGCAGTTATGCAAATTTGTTGAAAATGTAAACATTTAAACATAACCGGTACATGTGTAAGCATTTCCATCTTTGTCTCAATATTTTATTGAAGGACCTATAGCAGCAACCACAGCCTCAAGTTTTCTTGGGTATGTCGCTACGAGCTCGGCATAGCTGTTTTGAGGATTTTTCTACCATTCTTCTCTGTAGATACTCTCAAGGTCAGCCGGGTTGAATGGGCAGCATCGATGGACAGCCATTTTTAGGTCTTTCCATACATAAATCATCAAGTGGATTCACATCTGATCTCTGGCTTGGTCACTCAAAAACATTCATAGACTGCTCCTGGAGCCACTCCTTTGTTATCTTGAATGTGTTCTCTGGTAATTGTCACGTTGGAAGGCGACTTGATACCGTAGGAATAATTATGAATATGATTATCATACATCTGCTTCCAATAAAGAAATGCTTTGCTGTGCTTTAGATAACGCGGCAGCTGCTTAACAGTAGATAGCACAGGAACAAGAACATCTAATCATCAGAACTGTTAGAAGCAGGAGCACCTGTTGTCTGTTAAAGAAATGATGACCACGCATGTACTCAGCAATCTTCCACACACGTGCACACACACACATGAACAAGCAAGTACGCTTAGTTTCCAATTATATTTTGCCCCCCGCCCCCGTCTTCTTTTTGCAACATCCATGTCAATAAAGGGTTTTTTGAAACCAAATAAATAGAGGTGCTGAAGAGAGGATAATCAGAAAGTGCAGTGGTGAATTGTACAAGACAGTTCCTCTCCTCTTTCCTCGCGAGCTGTCAAACTTGAACTGGTGTCTTTGCTTCCTTTTTGTCCTGTTTTATAAATGTCTAATTGGTAAACCTGACAGTCACCCTAGTCTGAATTCTAGAGCACCCTAGAGAAGGCTGTCTTGAAGAATTTCTCTACATTTGGAAGCTGTCGTCTTACCCTCTTTGCACACAGCAGGAAAACCGCCCCAAAACACGATGCTGCCACCACCATGCTTCACAGTAAGGATGATGATCGCCAAGTAATGAGCAGTGCCTCTTCTTCCTCAGATATGACACTTGCAATTCAAGCCAAAAAGTTTTATTTTGGTTTCATCAGACCAGATAATTTGGTTTCTGCAGGTCTGAAAAATCCTTAAGGTGCCTTTTGGTGAAGTTCAAGCAGGATGCCATGTCCCTTAAATGAGAAATAGATTGCCTCTGGGAACTCAGCCTTCAACGCCTGAATGGTGGAGTGCGTTTGCAGAGGTTTACCTTCGAGATGGCTCTCCTATCATCACAAGGGATCTTTGGAGCTCTGCCTTAATTATTATAGGATTCTTGTTCACGCAAGACCCTTCTTCCTCAGTTAATCAGCTTGGACAGATGGCCAGATCTAGGAAGGGTCCTGGTGGTTCCAAACTTTCCATTTCCGAATAATCAAACCACATTCCTTTTTGCTTTTTTTCAATGTTGCTGGAATCCCCAGATGTGCTTTGACACAAATCCGGTCTCAGAGATCTTCAAACAATTCTTTAGACTTCATTGCTTGGCTTTTGGTCTGATATGCACTGCCAACTATGAGACCTTATATAGACAGGTGTCATTTGAAATGATGTGCAATCATCTAAATTTACCACGGGTGGACTCCATTCAAGTCATAGAAGTGTCTCAAGGATGATCAGCTGAAAAGAGATACACCGGAGCTTAAGTTTGAGTGCCATAGCAAAGGGTGTGAATAGTTATGTGCCTATTATATTTGAAAGTTATATTTTTCTCTAAATTACACAAATGTCTGAAAATATGTTTTTACTTTTTGATTATTGGATATTTAATCGATCCATCCATCCATTTTCTTTGCCGCTTATCCTTATGAGGGTCACTGGAGTGCTGGAGCCAATCCCAGCTGTAATCAGGCAGGACGTGGGGTACACCCTGAACTGTTTGCTAGCCTATTCTATGTAGATTTTTTTTCATTTATTTATTGAGAAAACGATAATCAGATTAGCGTGAGAATATGTCTGCAACAGCAAAATTTGGAAAACTTGAAAGGGTATGAATACTTTTTGCTGTCATTCCAAACCTTTATCGTAGTACTTTCACGATTTCAATTCCATCCATCCATTTTCTTTCCCGCTTATCGTCATGAGGGTCGCGGGGAGTGCCGGAGCCTATCCCAGCTGTCAATGGGTAGGAGGCGGGGTACACCCTGAACTGTTTACCAGCCAATCGGAGGGCACATGGAGACAAACAGCCGCACTCACAATCAAACCGAGGGGAAATTTAGAGTATCCAATTAATGTTATATATTTTGGGGATGTGGGAGGAAACACAGGCACGGGGAGAACATGCAAACTCCATGTAAACGCGTCCGGGATTGAACCCAGGACCTCCGAACTGCGAGGCCAACGCTTTACGTGCTGATCCACCGTGTCACTATGTCAATTGAATGTCACTAAAAAGTGCTTATGAAGTTAAGAATGCATTTCTTGGGATGTTTTCTTGTTTGTTGATTTCCCTTGCTAGTGACAACCGTGTATGCGCGTGCGTATGTGCGTATGTGCGTGTGTGCGTGTGTGTGTGTGTGTGTGTGTGTGTGTGTGTGTGTGTGTGTGTGTGTGGTGTGTGTGTGTGTGTGTGTGTGTGTGTGTGTGTGTGTGTGTGTGTGTGTGTGTGTGTCCGTGCGTGTTTGCATAGATAGGACCTCATGTCACAGTTTGCCAGGTCATACATCAATGTGCAATTCTTGGGAACTCAACCAAATACTTGAAACTGAGACCTAATAACAGACCATGTGGTGATACTATCACTGGTAATAATACTAAATCAGGAGGAAAGATTCAAGGATATGTGCTTTCATGTACAGTTGCTGTAATCCATGTGTTAGCCTAACAAAGTATCTAATGAATGTGTCTGACATTTGAGAGATTGCACATGATGAGGAAATGTGGTATTTGGTTTACCGTTTTTTTAGCTACCTAGTCAAAATGGGATAAGAGCAGTTCTTATGATGCACACCACTGCAAAACAGGGTTGGTTAGAAAAAAAAAAAGCTTGTCTGCTGTTAGATTTGGGATTGGTTGAATGAGGGGGGTCTGGGGAACATTTGGAATATGTGTATGGATTAAAGGCATAAAATTAACCAGAGAGCTGATGTTTTTTGACATGGCTATAGCCGACAGGAAACATTTGCTCTCTCAATTGAAGATGGTGTTGGTGGACCAACACGTATGCACTTTTTATCCTCGCAGAAGATGGTACAAAACAATAAACATTATGATATCCATATTATAGACCACTCAAAGATATGGCCTGTGGGTGCAAACCAGCCCATCAACGACAGTCGTTTTTCACTAAAAGTAACAATTGTTGCTCATTTTTGTTTACTGGAGGTCACGCTGAGGCCCACTCAAATGACCACCTACCACTTAAATGTTAATATTATTTTACTTGGGATTTGCCACACATTATTGATGCTTTTAAAAATGCTAAGTTTCAGGAGCAAAGTCTTCTTCATATAAAATGGCCTGCCCACCCCTACAGATATATTTAAGAGGATGAAAATGGCAAAATATTAGTCAACAGTCTTCGTTCAAAAGAGGCTGATTTGGTGTTTTGTTTTTTTTTCACTGGCATTACTTACATTTTTATGTAAACATTGACAAGGCAGGGGGAGACCTGCACTCTCTTTCTGGAAAGTTCTCACTTTAGGTAGTATGCTGTGATGAGTTAGTCGAGGTTTCAACATAGCTATAGCAAATTAGTCATCCATCCATTTTCCGAGCCGCTTATCCTCACAAGGATCGCGGGAGTGCTGGAGCATATCCCAGCTGTCTTCAGCCAGGAGGTGGGGTACACCCTGAACTGGTCATCAGCCAATCACAGGGCACATAGAAACAACCAATCATTTGAACTCATATTCACACCTATGGGCAATTTGGAGTCTTCAATTATTGCACGTTTTTAGGAAAATTTGTGGAAATTTAAAATAATTTCTATGGTGGATTTAAGTTGTTTTATAAAAGGTGCAGCATGAATTAATATTGTAAATACTGTATTTTCTAAATTAACTGAATTATTGTAATGATTGTAAATTATGTAAAGTAAATAGCGAAGTTAATAATTTGTTCTGTATAGCTACATGCATACTGTGTGTCTTTGATGAAAATTATATTTTATTTAAAAAAAAAATTCAAAATTAAGTTTAAATGGAATTTATTTTTGGAAACAGGATGTTGTCAAAGAAAGGCGAGCAGAGGACTTTCAGCAATGGGCGGCTACGAGATCAGTGGGAGAAGAGAGCGCAGACAATAGCAGAGCAGTGCAAACAGGAGGCAGCATTGAAGGAGAAAAGTTCCCTCAAATTGTGAGCATGTCATCAAAAATTTTCATCACTAACACACTTAACTCACTTGTAACTTTAACGTAATAAGTAGCTCAAAATTCAATTATTTTTGTATGCAAAGTAAATAAAGGTTACTGATGGTGTAGTGGTACACACAACTGACTTTGGTGCGGGCAGTTTGGGATTGATTCCCACGCAGGGATAGTGTTGATTTGTGACTAGTGACCAGTTTTGGGTGTAGTCTGCCTTTTGCCTAAAGATAGTTGGTATAGAGATCATGCACTTATGTCATAAAATCACGTGAATTATGTTTACGTTGCCATATTGCCGGTCAAACAAAGCATTGTTGCAAGTTAATTCCATTGAGAATAAACGAACATATGTCTTATTGCACGACACCCAGAGTTTTGTCTGATACCGTTAAATATTTAAAAGGTGATAATAAATGACGGTACGTGGAAAAATTAGAGACACTTGGCATAGCGGATCCATATTTAATGGCAAAGTCGATGTTTTCACCGATAAGAGATTTGACTGTTAATTCGCTTCCGCTTGTCTTCGACAACTGGATATACACATGTATCTGGTGAATAAATTGTCGAGATTTACACAGAAGAGTTTGAAAGCGTTTAAAAGTCTGGACACATACAAACACTTAGTTGCTGGATATATTCTCAATCAAGAATAAATCCCACATAGTGATGGACCCACTCAGATTATTTTCAATACAAATACTAATATTTAAATAAATGACCCCTGGTTTTACACAAACTCGCCTTCATTAACTATGATTGGAAAACATTTTTAAGATTGGGAGTCATCTCCGTACATGGAAGCGTATTGCTGCCACACGCTTACCTCTGTCAACCTCTCTGTGACAGATGTTTTTATTTTTTTAAATACGCATTGTTCTCAAATTAGTCAATTTGGTGTTATAAATACTTCTTGGTAATTTATTGAGAAGAATAGCTCCTATCTGACATGTAACGATCACTAAACAAGCATGTGTATTTCATTGGGCACCATCCATCCCGTTTAATTGCCGAAATCCATCGATCTTTTCAGCTGGTATTCCATAGAATGATCTATTTGAAGAACTGTCTTATCAATTGTGACAACCAACAGCACAACAGGTCTCGGGCCTTGTGAAGAATCTGCTCCGGTTCAGCGACTCCCCCACAGCTTTGTTTGATCAACAATATGGTGCCGTGAAAATGGCGACATCACGTGCACGATCTCTATAGGCTCTGGCAATCCTCCGACCCTTGTGAGATTAAGCGGCTTGAAAAATGGATGGATCGATGGATGGATGCATAATACTGTAGTAATTTATTAAATAATGACAAGATTAATTCAACAAAAGTCCTTAGAAACATTTAGTCAGAAGGTCAAGTTAGACAGTTGTTTTGAAGAATGGCTCATTACATCATTAGCATGAGACAAACATTCTTACATACATTTATGAATGAGATTAAATTAAAATTTAAATAGCTGTCGATAGGAGCATGACTTGTGTACAATTTAAGAAATTATCTCATCACAATTGGCACAAAAAAAATCCATCCGTCCATTATCCAAGCCACTTATCCTCTCAAGTGTCACAGCCTGAATTCGTTGGTGTCACGAACGAGGCTTGAGGGGGGACCCAAATGCACGACTCCAGAGGCCTGGAGGTAGTGTACAGAAAACCTTTATTCGGTCCGTGGTCAATGATCAGCGAGTCAGTCAGGAAGAGCAGCAGTATCAGAAGAGGCAGGCTTACTAGGATGGTCAGGGAACAGGCGAGGGTCGGTACACGGTAGGTTAGGTATACGGGATTGCGGGAACGAGGCATGGGAATCAACGATCTGGCGGAGGACTAGTTGTCCCCCATGTCCTATAAGTACCGGGTGTAATCAGCCGAAAAGGGGTACAGGTGTGTGCCGACTAATTGGCTGACCAGACCCAGCCTGGGGAGGATGACAGGGGCGTGACAGTATCCCCCCTCTCAACGGCCGGCTCCCGACGGCCCAGGAGCGTCTGGATGGGCCGCGTAGAAGTCCTCGATGAGGGAGGGGTCCTCAATGAAGTGCGAGGGGATCCAAGAGCGCTCCTCCGGTCCGTATCCCTCCCAATCCACCAGGTAATGGAATCCCCTTCCTCTGCGGCGAGAAGACAGCAACTGGCACGCTGTGTACACCCGCCGTTCACCATGCGGGGGGCCGGGGGGGGGGGCATGTGCTGGAGGGGCCAGGTGCAAAGGACAATCCGGGCGTAGTCTGCCAACGTGGAACGTAGGGTGCACCCTCATGGACCTGGGCAGTCTGAGTGCTACGGCGACCGGGTTAATGATTTTGGTGATTGGGAACGGACCAACGAACCTGGGAGCAAGTTTGTGGGATTCCATCCACAGCAGGAGATCCTTGGTGGAGAGCCACACTCGCTGCCCCACCCTGAGTTCTGGTGCGGCTATCCTCTTGCGTTCCGCTGCGGACTTGTAGATGTTGCCCATGTGCAGCAGCGTCCTCTGGGCTGCCTCCCAGGTCTGTTTGCAGCGCCGTACCACTGCCAGGGCCGACGGCACCGCGGAGTCTGTGGCCAAGGAAGGAAACAGAGGGAGGATAGCCGTGCACAACGTGGAGTGGAGCCATACCTGATGAGGCGGAGGGTAGGGAGTTGTGGGCGTACTCAACCCATTTGAGGTGCTGGCTCCACGTGCTCTTGTCCCTAGAAGCTCAGCGTCGAAATCCTGTCTCTAATTCCTGATGTACCCTCTCTGTTTGGCCGTTAGACTCCGGATGATGGGCCGAAGTTAGACAAGCCGAAGCGCCGATGAGGGTGCAGAATTCCTTCCAGAAGAAGCCGCTGAATTGCGTACCTCTGTCCGAGACGATGTCCCAGGGGAACCCGTGGTAGCGGACGACTTCATCCAACACCAGCTGGGCTGTCTGCTTGGCCGACGGGATCTTCGGAAGTGGGCAGGCGATCAGATGGACAATCTGCGGGCGGCAGCGTCTCTCCCACAACCTCCTTCAGCCGCGACTTGACCGCCCAGGTGAAGCAGGACACAAAGCAAGCCTCTTGCAGGATAGGAGCTGCTACTGACTCCGTGCGTTCCCCCTCATGGATATGTGAGAGGGCGTCCGGCTTGCCATTCTTGGAACCTGGGAGGAAGGACAAAGTGAAGTGGAAGCGGGTCAAGAAGAGAGCCCACCTGGCCTGGCGGGCGTTCAACCGCTTCGCGGTCCTCAGGTACTCTAGATTTTTGTGGTTGGTGAGGACCACGAACGGTACTTGTGAGCCCTCCAGCCAGTGCCGCCACTCCTCCATAGCCGTCTTGACCGCCAGCAGTTCGCGATCCCCCACGTCGTAGTTTCTCTCTGCCGGGGACGGCTTTGGGACTCCGGTGCGACAAGATGGCTCCAATTCCCGAGTCCAACGCGTCCACCTGCACCATGAACTGGCGATCCGGATCCAGGATAATGAGGATGGGTGCGGTGGTGAAACTTGCCTTAAGTTTATTGAAGGCTTCCTGGCAGTTCCGGGACCATTCGAAAACGTTATGCGGAGAGGTGAGAGCGTGCAGAGGGGCAGCCACGGCGCTGAAGTTCCGAATGAACTTTCTGACGAAATTTGCGAAGCCAATGAACCTCTGCACGTCCCTCCTGCTGGTGGGGGTGGGCCACCGAAGCACCGCGTCAATCTTCCGGGATCCATCCATATTGCCCCTTCTCCCAGGATGAAGCCCAGAAAGGCCACGGATGCTCGGTGGAACTCGCACTTTTCCCATTTCACGAACAGTTGGTGCTGCAAGAGACGCTGGAGCACCTCTCTGACTTGTCGGATATGGGAGGTCAAGTCTGCTGAGAAGATGAGAATGTCGTCAACGTATACAAATACGTTTTTGTTCAGGAACTCCCGAAGCACGTCATTAATAAAGTTTTGGAAGACGGCCGGGGCATTGGTCAGTCCGAAGGGCATCACCAGATACTCCTAATGCCCCGTGGGAGTGTTGAAAGCCGTCTTCCATTCGTCGCCCTCCCGGATCCGCACCAGATGATATGCGGTGCGCAAGTCCAGTTTGGTGAAGATCCAGGCACCTTGAAGGAGTTCAAATGCCGTACCGATTAAGGGCAAGGGGTACTTGTTCTTGATAGTGATGTCATTCAAGCCTCGATAGTCGATGCAGGGTCATAAAGTGGAGTCCTTCTTTTTAACGAAAAAAAACAAAAGACCATTTGCACTCACAATCACATCCACAGAAAATTTTGACTCTTCAATCAACCTACCAATTATGTTTATGAGAGTCCCTGGATAAAACCCACACAGGCATAGTGAGAACATGCAAACTCATCACAAAGGAGGCTGGAATTTGAACCCCAGTCCTCAAAACTGTGAGGCACCGTGCCCCTCTAAAATAAATGAGCTACAAAATATTAAACGAAATATGAAACTAACTGTGCCATCATTTTTTGCAAGGTCAGTTTATTTAATTGTTATTTAAAATAATTCTGCTGGACCACAAATTTTTAATTATTCTTTATCGTGCAATTATTTCAATACCCATTGTTGGGTTTTGTTTCTTGAGTTGAAGGCTGGCAGCAGATTTGCCAAGAACAGCCACATCAGAATCAGAATCATCATCATTGGCCAAGTATGTCAACAACACACAAGGAAATTGTCTCTGGTAATTGGAGAGTCGCCCTAGTACGACTTACATGTTGAGTACGACAGCTGACAGACAGTCAATTGACACAGAACGCTTTATTTTTTTAGCTCACAGTTGTGCAAAGGATGCAGAGTCTTTTAGCATTTAGAGCAGTTAGAATGGCCAATAGAGTGATAGTCCAGTGCAATGACCATTGTGCAAAGTGTGTCAAGACTTTATGGAGTGTATGCACGAGTTATGCCATCGTCTGGACCAGGGCTCAGCAACCTTTTTGAGGTTGAGGGCGACTTTGTGAACACCGATCGGATGAAGGGCTATGTGACCTGTTTGCAGCAAATTTCAGACTCAGTTCATTACACGTACATAAAATATTTTTGTTTTAATTTATTGTAGTAAATGACATTCAATTCAATTCATTGTCATAACCAGAACACTAGGGTGGACCCAAATGCACGACTCGGTGGACAGGAAGGCAGTTGAAAGAGAGTCTTTATTTGTTCCGATGTCGAAGGCCGGGGATTCAGTCAGAGCGAGCAGAAAATCAGAAACCACAGGCTTACGGGGTTGATCAGGGAACAGCCGGAGGTGGGTACACAGGAGTTTGGATTCAGGAATGCAGAAGTGCGGGAACGAAGCATGAATGGCGATGATCTGGCAAAGACAGACCGTCCGCTGGGTCCTCTATATTCCAGGGTTAATTATTGCAGATGAGGCGCAGGTGTCCGCATCCCAATCAGTGCAGGTGTGTGGGGATCTGCACAGCCAGGGCTGGACCGGCAGGACCATGATATTCACGTAAGTAAGTCAGATTCAGAATTTAAAGCACAAATAATAGTAACAATTTGTGGCCTATGGTATTTTTAGAACATACCTCGCGGGCACCTTATATGGTGCTCGTGGGCTACCATTCGGCCGTGGGTACCGCGTTGGTGACCCCTGGTCTGGACCATGTTGATTGTGCGAATGTTGCAGATACTTCACAGTCGATTGTGCAAATGGTGAAGATGCTAGGTGCAGATGAAAGGCTAGTATTGGTCAACGACAGATGTGCAGATGGTGCAGTGTGGTCAGAATACCACAGTGAGTACAAGAATAAGCAATAATATGTAATACTAATTGGTGAGGCAGAATATGAAAACAAACTCAAGACAAAAAAATTTGGAAGCATGTTGCAGTTTAATTGTACATTAGCTGTTCAGGAAGTTAGTTGCAGTAGAGAAGAAGCTGTTGGAATGCCTGCTAGGCGTATCCACCACTGACACTCTGGATGGTTGTCAACATTGGAAAACTTGAAAATGTTTTGCTTTTTGTTTGTTTTTCAGGCTCTTCTCAAAATGGAACTATCACTGGGCTCTGATGGCCAATGGAGATCAGACAAAAGGCGAAACCTCTGACCTGCAGAGGGTCACCTCAGAGGAAGCAGAAAAAAACAAGCCAAGAATCAAGTTCAAAATTGTACCACCACCTCCTCCCAAACCCAAAAGTAAACCCCCACCAACACCTTCTCAGAGGGCGTCTCCTCAGCCTCTTCTCATAGTGAGGCGTAAAGTTGAAGTGGACATATTTCGGTTACACTGGAGAGAGTCCTGGATGTGTCTGAAACCACCAAAGTATCTTTTTCTCAGGGCTAGTGAGTCAAAAAAAAGAATCCAAGTATTCACAGCTATCGACGTCAGCAAGAACAAGTACAAACCTGTTGGAAATGCATCAGGCCCTGAGTACACATCTATTAATGACTGGAATCAATCCTGGAAGCAGGTAAATGGATGAAACTGAGTCATTAAACTTCTTAGTTAATAACATGTAGAACTAAAAGCAGTAATTATACATGAGATTGTTTTTGGACCTCAGAGACAGGGCGGAATAGGAACAGCAAAATTCTGATGAATCTTATTCTGTCAAAAGTATTTTAAAAATTCTTATTTTTATCCATACACAGTTCTAAATCCCTGTCTAATAAAAATAATCTGTGTCTAATAAATAATACATTTCAGGTAAGTCATTGTGTAGTGGTACACGGGTTTGACTTTGTGTCATGATCCTGCCGCTTCAACACGAGCTGTGCGAGTGCCCGCGCAGCTGCGCTAATTGGGAGGCACACACCTGTGCCTCATGTGGGCTGATCATCCCCCGTATATATAGGACCCGGTGACGACTGGTCCGCCGCCAGTTCGTTGACCTTTATGTCCCGTTCCAGCACTCTCGTATCCCTGATTGAACCTGTGTGTACCGACCTCCGTCCGTTCTCTGACCAACCTTGTAAGCCTGACTCCTTGATACTTCTGCCTGCGTTGATTGTTTCCCCGTGTACCGACTCCTGCCTGTCCGCTCATCTGTTCTCTTCGCCCGACGTCCAAACTACCGCTGCTGCACCGGACTGCCTGCTCGATTCCCAACCTCTGTATACAATAAACGTGTCTCTTCTTGAACTACCTTGCGTCTTCCGAGTTCCTGCATTTGGGTCCTACTTCTCGTTCCGATGGGACGTGACACTTTGGTGGGTGGGATCGATTGTTCAATTGATCGATCGCATGTTTTTGTTGTTTTTTTTGTGGGGGGGGGGGATAAGTGAGTAAACCAGAGTATGCAGAGAAACAAAGTATAATGTGGATTGACAGTTTTTGTTTTTTGTTGTTGATTTAAGTACGTATATAGCTATTAAATAACTAAACCAACTCTCGAGTTGTTTCAGGCAAAGGTAAAAAATGTTCTGTGTTACAGGTGAAGGGTACCACGCAGTCAGAGTGGTCGGAGGAGAAACAATTCCATTGGGATATTTTGCCCAAGAGAGCTCTTATTAACTATCCAGAAATAGGAGTTTATCATCTTCCTGTATGGGCTGGCACCTGGAAAATTATGAACTTCGCATTCAGGCAACAGAAGCAAAAGTGGGATTGTGATTGGCCTGCTCTTCAACAAAGTTCCAATCACAAGTTTGACAAAGTACAGCAGCTGTTGGAGCAGGTGGGGCTGATTTTTATTTTACGGTGTTTTCAGTGAATTCCAAAATAATTTTGATTTTATTCAAATATTGAAACAGTACTACTGTACTTCTTTCTCAAATAGGATGAGCCTCGAGGATGGAAGGATTCATGGAGGCTTTTAAAACCAACAGTTCATTCTGACGACTGTACAGTCTCTGAGCTCACATTTGAAAATATGAAGATAAATGATGTGCTCCTGCCCGGGTGGAACAAGTCCTGGCTGTTATCTGCACCTCCTCTGCAGGAAGAAGAAACTCATGAGATTATCTGGAGCTCTTGCTGGCTTTACAGGCTGCAGCTCAGGTGGTTACATATATACATACATTTGCAAGATTATTATACTAATTATTTTGACATTAGAAATGCATTTTTAAGTTTACAATTACTAGAGCAGGGGTGCCCAGACTTTTTTACCCCAAGATCTACTTTTCAAGCAGCCAGCCTCTCGTGAGGTACCGATGGGGGGTGGGGGCTTGGGGGTAATGTTGATGCTCCCAAACAGTTTTAAGGTCAATGTTATGTTGCATCCTATATTTAAAATACAGAATTAACTTTATGTGCACTGTATTGTCTGTTCTTTCATCCTGGATCAGGCTGTGCCAAGGTGGAATTTTAAAATTACACACCATCTTATCCTGCACTTTCTACTTTGGTTTCGGACCAAACCTTTTTCACTCGTAAAAGAGAAACTCTCATCCAGTTTCATCACTTTTTCTTCAATTATGCACATGCATTTCTTATTTAACTTTCTCCATTATTAGCGAGAGTAAACATGAGCAGTATGCTTAGCTCGTCTTTGCTCTACATTGCCCAGAGTGTTTCTAACTAACGCAGCGGTGGTGGGCGTAGCATAAGGACGTTGTCATTATAAAACACATTAATGGGCTGCATAAGTACTGTAAGATTTGTAGTTATGAGTGTACCCCATTGAGTGGGGAGGGGAGCGGTGTAAGGTAAACTAGGTGTGGCAGAGCAGCGGTCGTTGTTAGAGAAGGTTCCATGTGCTGCCTAAAAGAAACCAGTGACTTCTTCTTTTGATTTTTTACAGTACGTATGTGAATTGTGCCATTGAACGTAGCAACCAGTCATCCCTCACTCATTGAATTACATTGCAAAATGCCACAAACTGAATAGCTGTATGTTATACTTTCAATTGTATTGGAATTTATTGTTTTTGTTTGGCACACAATGCAGAATATTTGTGCGAAGAGACCGCATAAGCACGCGCACAGTTTAGCAGGAACTTTTTTTTTTGGGGGGGGGGGGTGCACGCCATCCCGCGATCGACCAAAACTGCTACGTGGAACTAAGCTACAGTATATTTTTCCCTCAGGTGGTGCATCTCCTCACTACAATCCCATCAAAAGCACAGCGACCTGATGACAAGGAGACGTAATTTTCTCAACTCCCTCCTCACATCAGAAATGAACGCTGGGAATAGTGATTTCACCGAGTGGTGGGATTCTTGGAAGACTCTGAAAAGATGGAACCCACCAGGAGAGGAAATTGTTGATGACTCTGAGATTTCCGAATCAATTAGTGACGAAGAGGAAGAGGACAAAGGAGTGGACAGTGATGATGAGGAAGATGAGTTAGATAGTGAGGAAATAGAAGATGAAGAATATGGTGGCAAAGATGATGAGGACCAGGACGAAGAAGTAAATGAGGAAGAGGAAATGGAGGACGCAGAGATTGAAATCAACGACAAGGATATAAATGTAAAGACAAAAACACATAATGGGGAAAATGAACAAAGTGACACTGACATGAGTGAGGAGGATGAAGAAACAGAAAATGAAAGAGAGGAGGCTGACGAGGAAGACGAAGAGATGGAAGAGGACACTGAAACACATGGGATGAAACTGCTGAATAGTCACAACAGCATCCAAAATGAGGATGATGAGGAGATTGAAAATGAGGACAGTGGGATGATTGAAGATGAAAAGGAGGAGAAGGTGAATGAACAGTATCAAGGCAACAATTTGAATGAGATGGAAGTAACGGAAGTGCACAAGTTGCTTGGAAACAAGCAAATTATGGAGGATGAGCAATTAATTGTTTGGAACATGGGCAATGGGGTTGATGCAAATGAGGAGAAGGAGGACGAGGAGGAGGAGAAAGAGAAGGAGGAGGAGGAGGAAAAAGTTGAGACAGATAATCAGAAGTGCATGGAGGAGCATGGAAAGGAAGTCGAGGAAAAGCAAGTGTACCGGAACATCACACTGCAGCTCAAGGAGATATTTCAAATGATTGCAAATGACAAAAAAGATGATGAGGAGGAGAGCAATGATAATGTAGACACGGATAAGGAGGAAAAAATAATAACTCTCGTAGAAGAAAAGCCAACCAGAGAAACACAGTCTGACAGGATAAACAGACTAGATTGTACTGATGAAGGGGAAGAAGATGAGGAAGATGTTCAGGGGGAGGAGGAGGAGGAAGAGGAGACTGAAGAGGAGGACACAATTGAGGAGGAGAATAAGCGGGTCAAGGAGGAAGATGATAAGAATGAGAAAGACGGGGATGAGGTAGAAGAGAAGGACGTGAAACAAAACATTGAAGAGGAAGAGCAGGACAAAATGGAACATGAAAAGGAAGCTGCAACTGATGAAGAGGACAAAGAAAACCAAAAGGAGGAAACTGGAGTGAAAACAGATGCAGAAGAGGATGACGAAGATGAAGGGGTTTGGGGTGAAAGTCATCAATGGGCCAACAATGATACAGACAAGAACAATATGAAGAAACGAGCTGATGGTGAGTGGGGGGAAGACAGCAAAGAACAAACACAGCATGCAGATGAAGAATTACAGGATGCAGAAGAAGGTGAGGAGGTCGATGCTGATGATGTGACGCAACGTGTATGTTTCGATGATGATGCCGAGGGAGATGAAAAAGAGCCTGAAAGAGAAGAATGCAGTGAAGATGATGAAGAGCAGTTGAATGAAGAAGAAGAGGATGATGTTAACGACAATGAGGACAGCTCTCCCTGCAAAGCCCCCCAAAATAATGAGCTAATTGTGAAAGCAGCACATAAAACAGAAGAAGTCATGGAGGACGAAATCAAGGACCAGAAGTCCAGGAAGCCAATCAAATGCAAGCCGAGCGTCCCACTTCACCTGCAGTTCCACAAACTGAACAATTCCTTCTCCTCGTGGAAGCAGTCTTGCACGGTGGCAGTGGCCCACAGAATGAGTAAGGAACATAACGAAGATGGCGACATGGAAGGAGAGCAAAACGAGCTGCAGGCTTGGCGAGAATCTTGGAGGATCTGCCGCTGGAGAAAGCCTCGTGACGATGAAGTCTTGAGTTTTTTTACTCAGCATCAGCGTGGGAAACACAAAGGACTGTTGCGTGACGATGATCTGCTGCTCAAGAGGCAATGGACTCTCAGCTGGAAAATGACCAAGAAGGGTGAAAACATGAAATAATAATCATGAAAGGAGGATGGCGAAGAAGCTCTAGTATCTGATTTGCTTTCGAACTAATTCAATCTAACTGGACTTTAGAGCTAAAATTGAAAAAAAAAAAACGGTATATTGACAGATAATGTAATAAGAATCATCATCTTGGCTGCTTTAAACACATACCAAACATTAATGAGCCATCCGGCAATCTCAATTTGCAATATGTAAAAGACCAGCTAGAATAGTTTGAAACAGGAATACGCTTAGACACAATGACATCACAGGCTATGAAAAAAAACATTATTCAAGTTACCATTAAACATTATTACTATCATAGATCCTTGCAATACACACATTTGCCTTTTAAGTTCTTGTATGCTCACCAGTTTCATAAAGTCAGAATATATCAGATTCCGATTCTTATTCGTTTCCCCCAAAATTCTTCCAGTATGAAATAATGGAAACAAAAGTTGTTAAAGATCCTGTAAAGTGAAAAATAAATGTTTTACAAATTTAACACGCCACAGAGAATACCGTTGTTTTAAAAAGCTGAATAAAACTATGGCATATACAGTATAAAAAGTATTCAGTGAATGAGTGAATTGTTATGGCCATACACAGAATGTTGGGAAGATTACATTGAAAATAAAGTTACAACTACAAGGTACGCTTTTGGAACTGTAATTGTAATATGTAAATATAAAACAAGTATGATAAATAATTGTACATTTCAGTACATTTTGATCACGTTTCTTAATTTTGAATGAATGCATCAACAGAACCCATATAAAAAGCATAGATTATTATTTTGCAGTTAATCACATATTTGTTCTTTTCACAAATAATAACTGCTAACAAAACAGATTAAAAATAAAGACATAATAAATATAGTATATATATCAACATAATTTAATCATTTTCATTGGTTCATATGGCAAATCAATATGTTGCAGGAATAAAATCCAAAAATGTACAAAGATAAAAGTGTTCAGAAACAATTTTCATTGATGTGTTCAAATGTGGTGGCAGAGTGGATGGTAAAGTGCTGGCCTCACAGTTCTGAGGACCCGATCCAATCCCAGCCCTGCCTGAGTGGAGTTTACATGTTCTCCCCGTGTCTGCGTGGGTTTTCTCCAGGAACTCCGGTTTCCTCCCACATCCCAAAACCATGCAACATTAATTGGACACTCTAAATTGCCCCCAAGTGTAATTGTGAGTTTGGCCGTTTGTCTATATGGCAATCAGTTCAGGGTGTACCCCGCCTCCTGCCTATTGACACCTGGGATAGGCTCCAGGACTCCCCACGAGCATCCTGAGGAAAAAGAAAATGGATGGATGGATGGATGGATGTTCAAATGTATAACTGAGTCCATGAGACAATCTCATAAATTGCACCACAATGTGCCGTGCCAAGGTCATATTCGGAAAAGTAAGTCATTTTTGAGATGACAGCAGAATGGCACATGACCAGAGGGAGACAATCACAAGAATGGGATTTGTAAAGAGGAAATAAGATGGAGAAAACAATCTGCACTTTTGCAGCTATTTCTCAAATACAGCATGACTAAAATTTCAATCATGGAATTCCCTAGATAAACTAATTTAGTTACATATTTTGTCCCAGAAATGTCATGCATTAAGATTGCATCAATTTTGTGATTAAATTCAGGAATTTCATTATTTGTAATTCATTACTCCGCTATATTAAGTTTTACCTTCCAGGTTGTAGTTGGGCTTTTCCACACCGTGACAACAAGGCACTGACGGTTGTCCCTATTCCTCTCTCACATGCACTCATGGCCAAGAACGGGACGCTCTAAAAAGGACTATTTGAAGTGAAGATCACTTTTTGAAAGTGTAAGTACAGCTTACCAGCAAACTGCATGTCACCATTGCGCTGGATAATCGCTGATGTGAACTAAGGTGTAGAAGTTCTTATATAGTGCGGGGTGGGGACTACCCATGCTTCATTCCTACGTGTGTGCACTGTTTGAGCAAGGTCCTGTACTATGTTTCCACAATTCGCTACTACATAGTTCTCAGTCGTTACATGTTTTTATCTTCAAACACACTATGTATTTAGAAAGAAATCTCTAAATTCACTTTACAGGGTCTTTAAAATCTTTACAAGGAATTTTTGAAAAGGTTTACCAAATTTTGTAACATATTCAAATTTTTAAGCACCATACATATAGTTTATGTGGATAAGTACAAAACAATAACATTTTAAGAAATATTAACTTCTAAGAAGAAAGCCAAAGTGATGCAAAATCTGGCAGAATAGTACCACAAAGTGTTACAGATTATTTTTGTGCACCCCACAAATGTATTACAAACAAACCATTCTACTCTGTGTGGTGTCAGCGATAACATTAGTATATCAAATACAATTAATGTCTAAAAAAGAGAAGTGGATTTAATAAGCTCAATTTTCACATTGTCATTGTATTACTCTAAATTTTACTGTCCACCTAATTCCAGTCGTACCTCAGATTGTTGTAATGCTGCGGTAGTTGACAAGTTTTCTTTTTTTTATTTCATCAAGCTCGTGATAGTATTGCTACCCAGTGAAGAAAATAAGTATTTGAACACCATGCTATTTTGCAAGTTCTCCCCCTTAGAAATCATGGAGGGGTCTGAAATTTTAATCGTAGGTGGATGTCCACTGTGAGAGCGATAATCTAAAAAGAGATATCCAGAAATCACACTGTATGACTTTTTAATGATTTATTTGTGTGATACAGCTCCAAATAATTATTTGAACACCTGAGAAAACCAATGTCAATATTTGGTACAGTAGCCTTTGTTTGCAATTATAGAGGTCAAATGTTTCCTGTAGTTGTTCACCATGTTTGCACACACTGCAGGAGGGATTTTGGCCCACTCCTCCACACTGATCTTCTCTTGATCAGACAGGTTTCTGGGCTATCATTGAGAAACACAGGGTTTCAGCTCCCTCCAAAGATTTTCTATTTGGTTTAGGTCTTGAGACTGGCTAGGCCACGCCAGAAGCTTGATATGTTTCTTACAGAGCCACACCTTGGTTTTCATGGCTGTGTGGTTTGGGTCATTGTAACATTGACCCAGCCACAACCCATCTTCAATGCTCTGACTGAGGAAAAGCGGTTGTTGCCCAAAATCTCACAAAAAAATGACCACGGTCATCCTCTCCTTAATACAGTGCAGTTGTCCAGTGCCATGTGCAGAAAAACACTCCCAAAGCATGATGCTCCCACCCCCATGCTTTACAGTAGGGATGGTGTTCTTGGGATGGAACTCATCATTCGTCTCCCTCCAAACACCATTAGTGGAATTATGACAAACGTTCCATTTTGGTCTCATCTGACCACAAAACCTTCAACATGACTCCACTGTATCATCCAAATGATCATTGGCAGACTTAAGACAAGCCTTGACATGTGCTGGTTTAAGCAGGGGACCCTTCCGTGCCATGCATGATTTCAAACCATGACGTCTAATCGTATTACCATCAGTCAACTTGGAAACGATGGTCCGAGCTCTTTTCAGGTCATTGACCAAGTCCTGTCTTGTAGTCCTGGACTGATTCCTCACCATTCTAAGGATCATTGAGAACCCACGAGGTGATATTTTGGATGGGGCTCCACTCCAATTGACAATGACCGTCATGTTTAGCTTATTCCATTTTCTAATGATTGCCCCAACAGTGGACCTTTTTACACCAAGCTGCTTGGCAATTTCTCCATAGCCCTTTCCAGTTATGTGGAGTTGTACAATTTTGTCTCTGGTGTCTTTGGAGAGCTCCTTGGTCTTGGCCATGTTTCAAGTTTGAGTCTTGTATGAGGTGGACAGGTGTCTTTATGCAGCCAACAACCTCACACAGGTGGATGTGGATATACATGGAGTGCAGGTGGACTTTTAAAGGTGGACTAACGGGTCTTTGAGGGTCAGAATTGTAGCTGATAGACAGATGTTTAAATATTTATTTGCAGCTGTATCACACAAATAACTTTTAAAAAATCATGCATTGTTATTTCTGGATTTTTCTTTTTAGATTATCTCTCTCACAGTGGACATGCACCTACGATGAAAATTTCAGACCCCTTCATGATTTCTAAGTGGGAGAACTTGCAATACAGCAGGGTGTTCAAATACTTATTTTCTTCGCTGTAAAATGTGAGGTGAATATGAAGCTCATTGAATGTATGTGTACATGATCAGATTTGCAAATGTATAAAGTAATGTCTGAATGAGAGTTGTAAATATGTACAGGAATGACAAAATGTTTTATCAAAAATGTCTGGTGAAATATGTAAATAAAACATTGAAAGTAAGAAAATTGTACAAATCGTATGGGCATAAGTGTATTGAGTCCGTGTGTAGTCGTGTTTTGTATCTTGGACTTGTACAATAGTCTGTGAACAAATACTCGACGTAAAGTGGTTCTGAGAAAAAAACAAAATCATGAGCAACTCTGTGCTTCCACCTTTGTGTGAACAGTTTTGGGAAAGCCAATCTTATGAATATTATTTGATGTCACCAGAAGTAAAGGGAATTTCACACTGACTATTCCAAGCTCAAAGTCTTAGAATATACTGGAATCCGATCCAAAAGGGAATCATTACATCTGAACCCAGATACATCCAAATGGCCTACAGTATATTTCACTAAGAACGTCTCTATATGTATTTTTTACACAATAAAATGAAAGTGGAAGTCATTTTTAATTACATCATTCTTTTCTGGAGCAATCAGTAAATAACTATGTAATTGCCTGGGAACTCACCTTTTACATTGTCACGTTTCTGTGTTGAGCAAAGAAAATGCAGTTGTGTGTTTCTGCGTTTGATTATGAGTTCAGGCCCTGAGTGTGCATGTTGCCCATATATTGTACTTGCGTGGGCTTTCTCCAGGTACTTCCCGTGGACTTCAAAACTATGCGTGTTCGGTAAATTGAAGACTAAATTTAGAATGTTCAATGTGCATGTGAGTGAATGGTTGATTTTCCGCTTTTATGTGCACTGCAGTTAGCTGGCAACCAGTCCAGTTTGTACACTGAAAACACTGCATGACTTAAGTACAAAATTACTTTTGCGATCACATTTAATAGCTTTGCTCAAATGAAAATGATTCATTTTTTCTGCCCTGAAATTCTAAAGTTATAATCCACAATTTATACGTACATACAGTAAATGAAACGGGCAAGAGAAAACATCAGTAGTTCTATATTCAGTCTACATATACGTTTTCAATCCATTACATTCCTCTTCTAATAGTGGCTTGGGTAAAAATGACTTTTATGTTCAAACAATAAGTTGCGGATTGGAGGTTCAAGCTAACAGTTTGTATATCCTGTAAACCAAGTTTGAATGTTGTTGAAACATTACAAGACTATTTATCGTAGTGTAGTTTAAAAGCACAGCAGTTCGGTGCTCAAACACGTTTGAACTGTCATACAAGCTTCACACAAGGCAAAGGCGTTTAACTGTTTTCTATGGAGTCTTTCTGGTTTATATAAGAAGACCATAAGTCCGGTATTTAAAAATATATATACATATACAGGGAGTCCTCAGGTTAAAAAAGTCTCGACCTAAAACGTTTCGACTTTACAACGCTCGTCCCCTGTCCGTCATTTTGTCTAGCTAATGTGCATAATCCTCGTCCATGTTTGTGTGCCAGAAGTATCTTCACATTTTTTGTCCTCCTTTCTAAAGAAGAAAGCTGTCTTTTAGTAATACTTCTGCAGCAAAAAAGATCCATTACCGTGGAAACGAAGCTCAAGATCATAAAAAGATCAGAGAAAGGAGAGACACCGACGCACATCAGTAAAGAGCTAGGCTTCAGTCAGTCGACCGTGACAATTATTAAAGACAAAGCCCGTATTTTAGTGCATGTGAAGAGTTCCGTTCCTATGTCGGACACAGTGATCACAAAACAACGTTAATTGATACTTGTTGAGCTGGAGAGGCTGCTTACGTTATGGATCGAACACCAGATTCTTTCACAATAGCTAAGCACAGCCTCCCCTTCTTCTTCTCCAGCAACTTCTCAGCAGTTATGGTAAGTACAGCATCTTTTTGTTTTCTTTCAATGTATTTGTTTTTTTTATATGAAGTATTTTGACATAAGTATTCTGACTTAAATGATGAAACCCAATTTACAACGATATTCTAGTTACATTACCAGCATAGGAGCTGAACTTGTTTGTAACCCAAAGACTTTCTGTATTCAATAAACATTAAAACAACAGCTACTCCATCTACTTGCCCCGCACACTCTGTATTATATTTGATCCGAAGGCCGTACGTTGTGTCCAATCAAGAACACAAACATGTTTAAAAACTTCTTCTTCTTTTCCTTTCGGCTTGTCCCGTTAGGGGTCGCCACAGCGTGTCATCTTTTACCATCTTAGCCTCTCTCCTGCATCTTCCTCTCTCACCCCAACTGCCCTCATGTCTTCCCTCACCACATCCATAAACCTTCTCTTTGGTCTTCCTCTCGCTCTTTTGCCTGGGAGCTCCATCCTCAGCATCCTTCCACCAATATACTCACTCTCTCGCCTCTGAACATGTCCAAACCATCGAAGTCTGCTCTCTCGAATCTTGTCTCCAAAACATCCAACTTTGGCTGTCCCTCTAATGAGCTCATTTCTAATCCTATCCAACCTGGTCACTCCGAGCGAGAACCTCAACATCTTCATTTCTGCCACCTCCAGTTCAGATTCCTGTTGTTTCTTCAGTGCCACTGTCTCTAATCCGTACATCATGGCCGGCCTCACCACTGTTTTGTAAACTTTGCCCTTCGTCCTAGCAGACACTCTTCTGTCACATAACACACCAGACACCTTTCGCCAGCTGTTCCAACCTGCTTGGACCCGTTTCTTCACTTCCTGACCACACTCTCCATTGCTCTGTATTGTTGACCCCAAGTATTTGAAGTCATCCACCCTCGCTATCTCTTCTCCCTGTAGCCTCACTCTTCCCCCTCTACTTTTCTCATTCACGCACATATATTCTGTTTTACTTCGGCTAATCTTCATTCCTCTCCTTTCCAGTGCATGTCTCCATCTTTCCAATTGTTCCTCTGCATGCTCCCTGCTTTCACTGCATATGACAATATCATCTGCGAACATCATGGTCCAAGGGGATTCCAGTCTAACCTCATCTGTCAGCCTATCCATTACCACTGCAAACAGGAAGGGGCTCAGAGCTGATCCCTGATGCAGTCCCACCTCTACCTTAAATTCCTCTGTCACACCTAAGGCACACCTCACCATTGTTCTGCTGCCATCATACATGTCCTGTACTATTTTAACATACTTCTCTGCCACACCAGACTTACGCATGCAGTACCACAGTTCCTCTCTTGGTACTCTGTCATAGGCTTTCTCTAGATCCACAAAGACACAATGTAGCTCCTTCTGACCTTCTCTGTACTTTTCCACGAGCATCCTCAAGGCAAATAATGCATCTGTGGTACTCTTTCTAGGCATGAAACCATACTGTTGCTCGCAGATACTTACTTCTGACCTGAGTCTAGCCTCCACTACTCTTTCCCATAACTTCATTGTGAGGCTCATCAACTTTATTCCTCTATAGTTCCCACAGCTCTGAACATCCCCTTTGTTCTTAAAAATTGGAACTAGAACACTTTTCCTCCATTCTTCAGGCATCTTTTCGCCCGCTAGTATTCTGTTGAATAAGTTCTCCACAGCCATCTCTCCAAATTGCTTCCATACCTCTACCAATATGTCATCAGGACCAACTGCCTTCCCATTTTTCATCCTTTGTAATGCCTTTCTGACTTCCCCCTTAGTAATCATTTCCACTTCCTGGTCCTTCACTCTTGCCTCTTCAACTCTTCCTTCTCTCTCATTTTCTTCATTCATCAACTTCTCAAAGTATTCCTTCCATCTATTTAGCACACGACTGGCACCAGTCAACACATTTCCATCTCTATCCTTAATCAGCCTAACCTGCTGCACATCCTTCCCATCTCTATCCCTCTGTCTGGCCAACCTGTAGAGATCCTTTTCTCCTTCTTTCGTGTCCAACCTGGTGTACATGTCTTCATATGCCTCTTGTATACATGTTTAAAAACATTTGACTTAAAAGAAAAATCTAAGACTGTCAAAATGCAAAATTCATGAATTCTTCACATTGTTCCTCCATCCACAATGCATACATAAAACACATTTAATTAAATTAAATACTTGGGTCACAATAACATTTTTCAGTTTTGTGCCAAGCTTTGAATTATGAATGTTAAGTTAAACATTAAGCACTGTAAGCATTTGTTTTGTTACACATTTCTGCTAAAGGAAAGTTACTTTCTTATTCCCCTGAACAACCACAACATAAAATAAATATAAAACAACAAAACGTTCATATGATGCATTTGATCAAATTTTATTATAATCAACAAATGTAGCTCTTACTTGTTAATTGATTAGGCAAAATTAATTTTTTTATTTCTTTTAAACAACTAAATTTACAATACTTCAATAAAGGCGAAACATATTGGAAGTACAACATCAGTTGATTAACCTGGTGAAATTTGCTATAAGTACTGCATAGATTTGTATGATTTGTTACGTTTACTGTAGTATTAGATTCCATTTTTCTTCGTCTAAATATTGGAGACCGCGTGCAAGTTTGGCCGTTTGCTCATGAAGGACCGTCTGGCGTTCCTTTCCGCTGCAGGGTGAGCATCCGCTGAAATTCAATAATTCTCTGCAAGAGTTCACCCATGAAAGCGAAGTCGTACGGCAGCTCTTCTGTCAGCTCCCAGTTGAGTTTCAGGCTCTGGATAGTCTCTTCCGCCTCCTCAAACATGGCCTCGGTAAAGTGTTTGCCCCCATTTGCCGCCACCATGTTATCAATCATCTTAATTAGCGACACAACCTGAGATCTGTCAAACTTTTTTTTATTGTTGAAAACATGGTAGTGGCTCCCACATCTCTTGATCACCTCTTGAAGTTTTAGATTGCAATTTGTCACATAGTGCTGAATGGATTTTCCTCTAAGCTCATCGCCATGTGTGAAAAGCATAATCATGTAGTGGAATGCCTCCGGCCTGAATATTTTCTCCAGTGCATCCACGCATTTTTCTTCTTCTTCTGTAAATCTGCCAATCTGTAAAACCAGAAGGAAGGCATGAGGGCCAGGAGAGGTCACCTGAATGCACTTGGCAATTTCTTTCGTGATAATTTCAGCATCTTTATGAGTGTCCAGAATTCCGGGAGTGTCCACAACAATTATCTCCCTCTGGCATTTGACTTCTTTCATCTCGCAATACTCTGTCACCGAGTGTGCACCTGTCGATGAGTTGAACACTTATTTAACCACGATAGTGTTACCGACGGCGCTCTTTCCCACTCCTGTCTTCCCGATCATTACAATCCTCAGGGGATCCCCTTATGACAGAAATGAACATTAATCAGTTATACTGCAAGAACAGCACAAATGAGAAAACAGTGCAGAAAAGTTTTGAAAATGGGGAAATTTACCATTGGGAATTGAATACTGAATACCCATCGCTCTCTGACTCTCTCACAAAGGTGTTAAACAAAGCAGACCATTGTTTTGTTGTCTCTTTCTTCAGCACCCCGCCACATGGGTGTGCTTAATGAACTTTTTCGGTTTTGTTGCTGTTGCTGAACCTGTTCTTCCGAAACCAGCATCCAAAATATGCTATGTCCCAGCTGTCTATCACACAAATGAGAAGAATCCAAAGGGTTTGTTAGTGTATTCTCGAGTAATATTAATGACATTGAAAAGCACGTCCTGTATATCAAGTTATGTAAAGTTGCAAGTCACTGTAGTGTGCGTGTGCATGTAACCATCATAACTGCGAGACAGGGGGAAACTGAAGTGACCTCTGACAAGTTAGTCCGTAGAACCAGCAAACTTTGTAAGGTCTTTCTCTCCTGGTTCATCACACATTTTTTTAGTGGCTCCAGGTTTTTTTTCCTTTCAGTTCTTTTCTTCCCATGATTTAAAAAAGAAATTCTTGCCTGAGCATATTCTTCCATGAAATTTGTTTGGTTGAGTTTAAACATTGTCCTCCACAGTTTGGGAATCCCGGGAGGAAAGTATTCAACAGTTAAGAAATTCATGCATCAAACATTTTTCTGCTGTGCTGCAGTGCATGAAACAAGAGACAAGAGATGACATGGCAGGTGTCCATGAGGTAGATTTGGGTTGGGTTGGAGATTAAAAGAATCTTGGATTTTTCATCTGTGTTGATCATCACCACAGTTAAGGGTTTTCCAATATGTTGAACAACCTGGCATTCCAGTTTTGATTCAGTTGAATTTTCCTGGCAATTGTCCATTCATCCATCCATACATTTTCTTAGCTGCTTTTCCTCACAAGGGTCGCGGGAGTGCTGGAGGCTATCCCAGCTATCAATGGGCAGGAGGCAGGGTACACCCAGAACTGGTTGCCAGTCAATCGCAGTGGACATGGAGACAGCCAACAGCCGCACTCGCACAATCAGACCTTGGGGCAATTTAGAGTGTCCAATTAAGGCATGTTTTTGGGACGTGGGAGGAAACCGGAGTCCCCAGAGAAAACCCATGCAGGCATGGAGAGAACATGCAAACTCCACAAAGGGAGGGTCGGGATTGAACCCAGGACAGAACTGTGAGGCCAATGCTTTACAGCTGCACCACCGTGCCACCATGCTGATAATTTTAACACTGTAATATAATTTGAGATCCGTGATAAAATAGAAAGAACCTAGCCCAAAACAAGGCAGAATGCATTGTTTTTTTTAAGTAAAACAAAAGGGATTATGAAACAAATATTTTATTATCATTTCTCCACAGTCAACACCATTATGAATGTATCACTTGCCTTAGTTTCACAAGATACTTGTACTGCTTATGTTGAATTAAATGACACACATTTGGGTCATTAATTCCCAAAAGGTAGTGAAGACAAAAAGAACAAAAGCAATTTTATTAATATCGACAAGAAAACATACCATTGATCGTTTCAGTCAAGAAGCTATTTCAAGACACAGACAACAAAGCAGCAGAACAGGAAGAAAATGTCTGGTTAAAATGTTATCAAACTGTTGACCAAAAATTCAGTTTAAAAAATTCCAACAATTTCCAATTAGTTTTAAATACAGCTTGATAGACATCTTTGTGCAAATCATAGAAGGATCAACTTAGATCTATTTTCATAATAGACAAGATTTTGGTCTGATGGCATACACAAAGTATATCGCTCCATCCCTACCCAAATATAAATAAAATTCCCCTGTGACGTGGTGATATAACTTCAAAAGCATTTAATGATAATCCTACATTTTTTTGAATGACCTTAATGGCTTTGGTCCCGAGGTTAGTGTGGCTCGAAAATCATAGACTTTCTCCAGCAGTTCATCCATGAAAGAAAAGTTGTACGGCTGCCCTTATGCAACATCTCTGTCAAGATAGCGGTTTCCACATCTGTTTATGATCTCTCAAAGTCTTGGGTCGGCATTTTGTGCATACTCCTGGATGGTTCTTCCTTGAGGCTCATCACCACGTGTGATTAGAACAATGATGTACCCAGATACCTTTGGGCCAAAGATTTTCTCCAGAGCTTCCACACAGTTTTTTCTTCTTCTTGAGTAAACCTGACCACCTGCAAGACCAGCAGGAAGGTGTGGGGGGTAGGAGAGGTCATCTGGATCCATTTTGCAATCTCCTTCCTGACGTTTTGAGGATCTTTAGATGTGTCCAGAATCCCAGGGGTGTCTACAACATGAATCTTTCTCTGACACTTACCTCGACTTTGCACTGGCGGAAGACTAAAACACTTTTTTACCCACAATGGTGTTTGCAGCTGCACTTTTTCCAACTCCAGATCGACAGACAGATCTTAGATCGTAGATCGACAGACAGATCGGTGTAGCGTCTGCAGTGATGTCGACATTGTATCAGGCCATTGTGGTAAAGAGGGAGCGAAGTTGAAAGGCGAAGCTCTCGATATACCAGTCGATCTACGTTCCTACCCTCACCTATGGCTACAAACTGTGGGTCGTGACCGAAAGAACACAATCCCGGATATAAGCGGCCGAAATGTGAAGTGCTGGAATTGGAAGTGGAAGTAAAAGATGAGAACAAACTTAGATCTGTTACAGAAAATATACTAAGATTGATTGATTGATTGATTGATTGATTGATTGATTGATTGATGTGACATGATCTTATTCTGACTCTCTGACAGACACTAAACTAATCTTACTTATCAATTTTACAAATCTAACTAATTTACTAATCTTACTAACTAATATTGCTGCCTTTTAGTTTTGTTGCACATCCTTGTCCAGCACCCCACCCCCTTGGTGGAGTATATCAATCAAACTTAAAAACCTGCTGCACCAGCTTTTCCTTACCATACAGCCAAAATGAATCGAAGAACTCCATCACGTAAGTTTATTATTTATTCTGAACTCTATTTTTCTGCAAAACAATGACAGGATAAGATTTCCCTTTATTTTACAAGGAAACTAGTTACAATTAAATAGATTTGACAAAAATTACACAGATATGTCTGAGTCTGACAGAATTTTTTCTACAAATACTTTATAGGATTACTTTTGTGGTGTGTGATGCATCCATATGCTGGTGTAAATAGCAGTTAATTTGTTTCCAATTTCACATTTTTGTCTATGTTGATAATTATCAAATAAATAGTTGCACATGTCTCTCCATGTTTCAAATGTTTAAATTGTTTGCAACCCGATATAATATGGTATGTACTCTTCGTTCGTATGTCAGCATATTAATTTCAGAAACACTAAAAGAAGCATAGTAAAGCCAGACAAGTTTTTATGCATTGATTTCCAAATCTGATTTCTAAATCTGTTGTTTTATAGTTGTTTGCACAAAACAAATTAAAGAACAATGACGTGACCTATTTGCTTTTTTTGTAAAGTATGCTCCGTTATTTACTGAAAAACTCAACTTTTTGCATTTATTGTATTGAGGCCAAAGCCCTGTCTAATAAAAAATATTTTGCATTTGAATGGACAGACAAATGCATCCAAAGCATGTCAGGTTGCTATCCTTGTCATTATCTTAAGAATCCAAGTAGAATGCAGTAATTGCACAGTTCATCCACATCTCTGTCTATCATTGTCTCCCTCTAATTAGCTCATTTCTAATCCAACCTGTTCACTCCGAGCCTCAACATCTTCATTTCTGCTACCTCCAGTTCTGCTTCCTGTTGTTTCTTCAGTGCCACCGTCTCTAATCCGTACATCATGGCTGGCCTCACCACTGTTTTATCAACTTTGCCCTTCATCGTAGCAGAGACTCTTCTGTCACATAACACATGTGATATCATCAAAACATTCAAATAACAAAGTCGGAAAAATAACGGGTGAGTACCTGTACAGACTATGGGAAATGACAATGAACTGAAAAACTGAAAGAAACCAGGGAACAAGACAATAAGGTACACCTGCGGGGGCAGTTTCTGAAATTAGCAATTGTTCTGTTTCATTACTGAGTCTGTGGCATGTCCCAGCGTTGCCAATTGACGAGAGATAAAGCAGGGGAGATCATTCTCTTTTCTGTGTACCACTATTTAAACTTGCAGTGTAAAACCAGCTAAACATACACTGAAAAAAAATCTGATACAAGGTGATTACTGTATGCTAAACAAGAGCGCATCTGCCAATACTATTGTGGGCGCTGTACAACCACGTGCAAGATCTGTCTTTGAATCCGAACCAAGTTCTCTACCAGTCACCACCCAGTGTCAGGAAAAAAACATTAAAAACCTATTTGGAAGGCCAGTGAATTTGGTGGACACCCCTGACTTCTTTAACAAACACGTACCTGACTCCGAGGCACAGGTGAAAATATGTAAAAGTTACCTTACTGAGGAGTGTGTAATATTACTTGTGTTTCAGCTAGGACGCATGACAAAAACTGAGAAAGACATCTTAATGAAGCTGGAGAACAAATTTGATCAAAAAAATCAGGGACAGGACAATCATCCTGTTCACCCATGGGGACGACCCGGAAGGCAGTCTTGACCGATATGTCGAGAACGAAAAATGATCTTAAACAGATAACCAATACGTGTGGTCAGCGTTATCACATATTCGATAACCATTCCAAGGACGTGAAACAAGTCAAAGAGCTGACCAAAAAAATTCCTCAATTGAAAAACAACAAAAATCCAAAGTGTTATCAGTACCATGCGCAGTAATGTAACTTGATATTTTTATTCGTTGTTACGAAAAGCTAATTCACTTCATACACAGCTCAATAGTAAACTCGTGACTGAGGATTGTTTTTACTTTTCAAATAATGAAGCCCATAACGAATCTTCTCTTATGAGGACATACATCCATTAATTTTGTGGAGCAGAGCTGTATCCGGTCCCAGTTGACTTTGGGCTCCTTGCAATCAGCTACAGCATGTTTGTCCAGAGCTGGAATCCTCGAATGTCCAAATCCATCATTTTTCAGAAAACCAAAAGAATAGCATGTTTCTTGAACCTTTAACATTCCATTTTCAATACTTTAGCTTAGTAAAAATAAATATATGAAAATATTGCTTAAAATATAACAGACTAGAGACTGACCAATCTAATTAATTTATGAAAGAATATACAGTATATATTTAATTGAGCAAATTTGGACATTGGACTTTGTCAACAACCAACGGTGTAGGGGTGGACCCAAATGAAGGACTTCGAGGCAGAGGCATAATGTTCAAAGTTATTTATACTGGAAACTGGGTTATACATGGTGTAGCAGTCCGACAAGGCAGCGAAACAGAAACGCTAGGCTCGGCGGGATCCAACAGACATACAGCAATGTCCGATGACTCCGGGGCAAACTAACAAACTTAACAGGACAGGATCAAACTAAAGGGCACAGAATCACTGTGACTAGGGTTACTCTAACTTACACGTAGAAGCGGAGAGTCCCACAATCAGTGAATGCAACTCACTAACAAAAGCAACGAACTGGCAAACGCCAGTGACAATAACTCCAACTTAAATGGCTGTCTAAATACAGTCCAAATGTGAAACAGCTATGACTGGTGGCAGGTGTCACCACCAAGAGCAGAGGCCAGGGCACACCCTTCTCGGCAGTGGCCAAGGCTTGCTCATAACAGACTTTTCTGCCTAATCATTTCTTAATCACGTTATTAGAGTTTTATTTGATGCCCAAGGAATGTACTTTCCTTCCCAAAGTAGTACAAAAGCTGTTATACAAGTTGTGTCACCTTGTTCAGGAAAACAAATATTATGCATCAGTTGAATGTGTCAGACTGCTTCATTTTCAATAATTGTTATATATTGTCAAAGGTTATCTTTGGTTATTATGTTCATAACGGTGAGAAGCTTCTTCTGTATATGTTTTTTCAACTGTTTATTCTTGAGGCAGGTGTTGAATAAACGAGATTTCTTTTTGATTATGTATTGTTTTACTTTGAAACATATACTTACCATAAAAATAGATGCCTTCTCTGGAATGGACCTCCTAGCATGTGCTACATTTTGGTGAAAGTGGCTATTGTACTATATGTTAAGTTCTGGTCTCCCATTCATCCATTTCCAAGCCGCTTATCATCACAAGGTTTGCGGGAGTGCTGGAGCCTATCCCAGCTAATTTGGGGCGAAAGGCAGACTACACGACAATTAGATTTTTAAACCCACTCATATTTGGATTTCGTTAGTTTTTATTCCTCTCACTGGTGAACAGAAACTCTAAAGAACTTAGGGACATTTACACATGTACAGTTACTTGGAAGACAGTATGTAAATGAAAATTGGAAGGTAATAAATAGCCAGCAATAGTGTACTCTGGAAAACTTCCATTACAATTCTTTCTACATTTACCTTAATTATACATTAAATAAATGGTTGCAGAATCAGATGCACAACCAGAAAAGATTTAAATTGAAATTGGACCATCATTTTTGAAAAAACTAAGCACGAATTATCATTCTGCAAGATAATATTTTATCCCATTTAGAACACAAAAAACTTGGGAAGTTTGGCTGTAAGAACTTTTTTTTTTAATTTAAAAAAAGGGCAATGGAGGCAATAAAAAAAAGAGTAATCATTTCACTCCCTAGCTGAATACAATTTGATTATGAGAAGGTTTGTTCAAATAAAGGCGACAATAGTGAAATAAACTGTATCATTGATGAACCCAGTTCTTTTCAAATTAGGAGGTGCACCCTCAGGGGGTTGGCCGTGTTATGACGGGGGGCATGGGGTGTCCGTAAACACTTTTTATTATGAAATTACAACCAGCAGATGGAGTTAATTTTACTTGGGCCATCTGGATGCTGTAGAGCGTTGACCTCACAGTTCAGAGGACCAGGGTTCAAATCCCAGCCCCGCCTCTGTGTGGAGTTTGCATGTTCTCCTCGTGCCTGCGTGGATTTTCTTTGGGCACTCCGGTTTCCTCCCACATCCCAAAAACATGCATTCTTTGGAGACACTAAATTGCCCTTGCTGTGATTGTGAGTGCGAGTGTTGTCTGTCTCCATGTGACCTGCGATTGGCTGGCAACTAGTGCAGGGTCTACCCTGCCTCCTTGATAGGCTCCAGCACTCCCGCGACCCTCGTAAAGATAAGCAACTCAGAAAATGGATGAATGGATGCTCAAAGTCATTAAAGCACTTATTTGATGTCATGCAGTAACTGTGGGATCAACGGGAATGACAAGTTAATTTTCCTAAATAATATGAATTTAGTGCTATGCCACAGAAAGACTGCAGACTGAAAATTGATTATCAAGGGATTTTTTCTGTCACTGCAGGTCTGTAGGAGATGCATTTTGACCAATATGGGAAGCATTCACTGGAAAGAGCATATACACATTATTCAGCAGCCTTGCCAATATTCTTTCTTAATGAGAGTACTAGTGTGTCATCTTGTGGATGACTATAGTATTGGCGCATGCTGTTGTCAATCCGTCTATGCTCATCCTCACTAGGATCCCCGACGAGCTCCAGAGCACCCACAGAAAACCCACACAGGTACAGGGGTAACATGCAAACTCCACACAGGTGTGGCCGCATTTGAACACGGGTCCTCAGAACTGTGTAACCAGTCATGCGACGTGCCGCCGCAAGTGTTTGTTACAGACCATAATCAATTTCACTATATTTAAAAATGTGACTGAACTGGTGATTCTTAAACTTTTTACACCAAGTACCACCTGCAAAAGGCTTACTTCTAAGCACCACCTTTGTGACAAAAACTGCAAATACAGTGATGTAGTTGGCCTAAGTGTTCATCAAGAAAAGTTTTTTTCTAAAATGTAAATTTATTATTGTAAGCCTTGCAAGTCTTGCAAATCCATTACATTGTACATAAAAATGTACTGTACACTCATACTCACCTATGTAGACCCACACACAACATACAGGGGGGGATGATGTACGTACGTACAAGAGCAGTCCAGCGGTGGAATTGTCCGACCCATCGCCACCTCACTCCACACCACAGGGCACTGTAGCCCAAATAACACCTACACATCAGGGAAGATGCATTTTTCAAACCTTGCTGGCAAATTGCATGCGAAGTTGAAGCGATCGGCCAAATTTTTATCTCTTACTTGCAATTGCTCTGGATAACTTTTCATGGAATAAAGGTGATGAGTACATAAAGTGGGGGAGGGTGAAAATATACCAGAAAGCCAAAGTGCATATGTGGGCTTCATTTCAGCCCAAAGGGGGGAAAAAGACAATGTAGGGCCATTGCTAAAACACAAGGAACAAGATTATTCACAAATCAGATGACTTAGTAGCCACTTCCTGGTAGAGAGGGAAAATGTATAAAATATGGTAAATAAAAAAAGAATGAATGAAAATGAGCAGTCAGTCAACAGATGCAGACAGTAATTAGTCCTCATTACTCATTACTGATGTGGGAGAAAACCGGAGTGCCCGGAGAAAACCCACACAAGCACAGGGAGAACATGTAACCTCGACACAGGGGGCCAGATTTGAACCAGGGTCCTCAGAACTGTGAGGCCAACGCTTTACCAGCTAATCCAACGTGCTGCTATATATACATATATACACACGCACACGCACGCACACATACACGCACGCACACACACACACACATGTCCTCAGGATTTTCCACTGTGTGCTCGGGTATTTCAGCAATGTGCGATATATTTGTGCTGATAATCAAATAAGACAAATGTTTCCTTCATAACGGATTTCAGATTCAAATTCAGCATAAAAACTGTATAATAAAATTTAAAGGTGCTTTGAGGACATACCCTTTAAAGTGTATGGAAAGTCTAACTTCTAACACAAATTATCTTACCTAGACGAAAATATATGTTCAACTGTACCATAAAATGGATAACCTTTTTGATGTTTTTACCAAAAAATTTAAGTGTTTATGAATTAAAGTCCACAAACTTTGACCTAGTTTCCCGTGTCTTAAAAACACGTGTGGCTGACCTCTGACGTCACTCCAGACAAAGACATCCTACCGCAGATAGTTTCCCATACAAGCACCAGCAGATCCATCGCACTGTACAATGAATGGCCGGGTGGTCGCGTACCTATTAACTAAATACACGGCGTTTGCATAATTTTAAAACAAGACCGAAAACTTCGTACATACATTCAGTATATCGAAGCCTTTATTATTTATCACTTTATGACTAACTAAACCAAACAAGAACTTCATAAATGCTTACCAGTCTTTCTTTCTTGGTGCAGATTGTAATGGACATGTTGGTGAAGGAAACAGGGGCGATGAAGAAGTGATGGGTAAATACAGGAAAGGAACTTTGAGGGACAGATGGTGGTGGACTTTTTAAAAAGGATGGAAATGGCAGTAGGCTGCACTGTTTTTCAAAAGAGGCATGAACATATAGTGACCAACAAGAGCGGAGGTAGAAGCACGCAGATGGGTTATATTTTGTGCAGACGGGAAGGCGAAAGGAATACATTGAGATGCGGCGTAGGGCAAAGGTAGAGGTGGCGAAGGCTAAACAAGAGGAATCTGACGACATGTACACCAGGTTGGACACAAAAGAGGGAGAAAAGGATCTCTTCAGGTTGGCCAGACAGAGGGATAGAGATGGGAAGAATGTGCAGCAGGTAAGGGTGATTAAAGATAGAGACGGAAATGTGTTGACTGGTGCCAGTAGTGTGCTAAATAGATGGAAAGAATACTTTGAGAAGTTGATGAATGAAGAAAATGAGAGAGAAGGAAGAGTAGAAGAGGCAAGTGTGAAGGACCAGGAAGTGGCAATGATAAGCAAGGGGGAAGTTCACAGGCACTACAAAGGATGAAAAATGGAAAGGCAGTTGGTTCTGATGACATACCAGTGGCGGTAAGGAAGCAATTTGGAGAGGTGGCTGTGGAGTTTTTAACCGACTTATTCAACAGAATACTAGTGGGGAGAAGAGGGATGATGAACGGAGGGAAACTGTGCTGGTTCCCATTTTAAGAACAAAGGGGACTTGCAGAGCTGTGGCAACTACAGAAGAATAAAGTTGGGAATAAAATAGATGAGACACACAATTAAGTTATGGGAAAGAGTAGTGGAGGGTAGACTCAGGATAAAAGTCAGTATCTGCGAGCAACAGTATGGTTTCATGCCTAGAAAGAATGCCACAGATGCATTATTTGCCTTGAGGATGCTAATTGAAAAGTACACAGAAGATCAGAAGGAGCTACATTGTGTCTTTGTGGACCTATAGAAAGCCTATGACAGAGTACCGAGGGAGGAACTGCATGCAGAAGTCTGATGCGGTGGAGAAATATATTGGAATAGTACAGGACATCTATCAGGGCAGCAGAACAATGGTGAGGTGTGCTGTAGCTGTAACGGAAGAATTTAAGGTGAAGGTGGGATTGCATCAAGGATCAGCTCTGAGCCCTGTCCCAGTCCTATTCACTGTGGTAATGGATAGGCTGACAGATGAGGTTAGCCTGGAATCCCCTTGGACAATGATGTTCACAGATGATATTGTGATCTGCTGTGAAAACAGGAAGCAGGTGGAGGAACACTTACAAAAGATGGAGGCATGCACTGGAAAGGACAGGAATGAAGATTAGCCGAGGTAAAACAGAATATATGTGCATGAATTAGAGAGGTGGAGGGGGAAGAGTGAAGCTACAGGGAGAAGTCTTAGCGAGGGTGGACGACTTCAAATACTTGATGTCAACAATCCAGAGCAATGGTGAGTGTGGTAAGTAAGTGAAGAAACGGGTCCAAACAGGTTGAAACAGCTGGTGGAAAGTGTCCGGTGTGTTATGTGACAGAAGAGTCTCTGCTAGGATGAAGGGCAAAGTTTATAAAACAGAGGTGAGGCCGGCCATGATGTACGGATTAGAGACGGTGGCACTGAGGAAACAACAGCAGGCATAACTGGAGGTGGCAGAAATGAAGATGTTGAGGTTCTCGCTCGGAGTGACCAGGTTGGATAGGATTAGAAATGAGCTCATTAGAGGGACCGCCAAAGTTGGAGAAGATTCGTTATGGGCTTCATTATTCGAAAAGGAAAAACAATCCTCAGTCACGAGTTTACTATTGAGCTGTGTATGAAGTGAATTAGCTTTTGGTAACAACGAATAAAATATCAAGTTACATTACTCCGACCGACCCCGTAAGCCTTACTCCTTTGACATTCCTGCCTTCTTTGATCGATCTCCCGTGTACCGACTCCTGCCTGCCCGCGGACCTGCTCTCTATGCCCGACGTCCTGAGTACCGCTGCTGCACCTGACTGTCTGCCTGATCCCCGACCTTGGAACAATAAACGTTTTTCCAGAATTACCTCTGCATCTCCCGAGTCCTGCATTTGGGTCCTACATCCGTATCGATGGGTCATGACAGTCAGGGCAAAAAGCATGGTAAATATACACACGTTGTTACGGAAAACAATGCGACAAATCTAAATACTTCTCAGGAGATATGAATATAATCTAAACTTTTCTAGCATGCCCAGGAAGGTTTAGAAGATACATTGACACATACATATGTATTAGGTGGTACAGCTCTTAATAAAATTCCCCATGCCAAACATGTCAACTGCCACACCCACCTCTCGTATTAGTGTAGCAGGCATTTCAATTGCTATATTCCAGAATATACAAGGAATTTTTGTGTACAAGAGGATGAACAATCTCAGAAATGTTATCAATAAATTCCACAGTATCGCTTTCAGGTTTATAAATCAATCATCTGAGGCATTTACGTGAGTTATTTTTATCCAAATACGGTAGGCCTACTAAACATGACAGCCATTATCTTTTTCTTCATAACTTATGACTTTCTTTTCACTTTAATTATTATTAATTGTTATAGTAATTAAATACAAGTGGAAACTTTTATTGTATACCATAATGTAGTATTTTTTCCAGTGGTATAAAGTATCTGAACGTGAACATAAAAATGTTCACAATATACACATTCACTTGTAACAAACAATTCTGAACTCTATTATTTAACAATCTAAAATTTCCAGCATTAAGTCCCTTAATGATATCATCCATTTGAAGCGTATATAAAATATAAAAAAGTTACTACGCATTTCCAACAATATACTTACAGTTAAGCTACACATGTAATATTACATCATATAAATGCGCAATAGCAACATTCATCCATCCATTTTCTTTGCCGCTTATCCTCACAAGGGTCGCGGGGAGTGCTGGAGCCAATAGAGCTCGTGCACCTACATCGTCAAATCACGTCACTTGTCGGCAGTGCCGGTCAAACAAACCACTGTTCAATGCTATAGTCGGTTGGAGACGATGCGAAAATACGTCTTATAGCACGACTTCTGGAGTTTTCTCCGCTGCCATTAAACATTTAGAAGGTGATAATAAACTATGGTACATGGAAAAATGAGAGACACTTCGCATAGAGGACCCATATTTAGTGCCAAAGTCGATGTTTACGCCGATAAGAAAGTGGACTGTTAACCCCCTTCTGCTTGTCTTGGACAACTGGATCTACACATGTATCTGGTGAGTAAGTCATCGAACTTTACACGGAAGAGTTTCAAAGCGTAGAAAAGTCTGGACGCAAACAAATACTTCGTAGCTGGATCTGTTCTCAATCAAGAATAAATCCCACATAGAGATGGACCCACTAAAATATTTTCAATACAAACAGCAATATTTAAATAAATACCCCTGGTTTTACACAAACTCGCATTCCTTAACTATGATTGGAAAAAAAAAAGACAACGAGTCGGCTCCTCCATACATGAAGCGTGTTGCGGCCACAGGTTAAACCTTGGGAAACTTCTCAGAGACAGACATTTTTTTATATTATGCATTGTTCTCAAATGAGTCCAATACATATTTTTGAAAAGAAAATAAACTACTGGGATAGGCTTCAGCCCCCATAGACGGAAGCAGGTTGCGGCCACACGTTGAACTTCGGTAAATCTCTGTGTGACCGACGGTTTATTTTCTTGTTTTAAATACACATTGGACTCATTTGAAAACAATGCATATTAGAAAAAAAAAAAAGTCTGTCGGGGAGAGGTTTACCGAAGATTAACGAGTGGCTGCAACATGCTTTGTGTATGTTGGGGATGACTCCCTGTCGTTTTTTGTTTTTTTTCAACGCATTGTTCTCAAATGAGCCAACTTGACGTTATAAATATTTCTTGGGAATTTGAGATTGAGAAGAATAATTCCTACCTGAGGTGAAGTGATCGCTACACAGTCGTGTGTATTTGGTTGGGCACCATCCATCGCGTTTAGTTGCCGAAATCCTTCGATCTTTTCTCGTCTTTTCTGCTGGTATTGCACAGAATTATCTCTTTAAATATCTGTCTCATCTGTAGTAACAACCAACAGCACAACACGTCTCACGCATTGTGAATATTCTGCTCCTGTTCAATGTCCCCCACACTGTCGAGCAGCTCTTTCTGACCGGCAATATGGCGCCGTGAAAATGGTGACGTCACGTGCACAAGCTGTCTCCCAGCTGTAAACGGCTAGGAGGTGGGGCACACCCTGAACTGGTTGCCAGCCAATCGCAGGGCACATAGAGACAAACAGCCACACTCACAATCAAACTTAGGGGCAATTTAGAGTGTCCAATTAATCAGACTTGGGGTCAATTTAGAGTGTCCAATTAATGTTGCATGTTTTGGGGATGCAGGAGGAAACCAGAGTGCCCGGAGAAGACCCATGCAGACACGGGGAGAGCATGCAAACTCCACACAGTCCGGTTCGTGATTGAACGTAGGACCTCAAAACTGTGAGGTCAAATCTTTCCAGCTGATTCACCGTGCCGCCCCAGTAGCAACATTATTATTATTATCATCAAACAGCTTCTTCTGCTCTGGCAGCTCAAGTAAGATCTTGCTAATGCAGACCTTGGCACGCTTCTCCCAATGCCTTGTATTGTTGTTGTTTTGGGGATGTGGGTGGAAACCGGAGTGCCCTGAGAAAACCCACGCAGGGACAGGAAGAACATACAAACTCTACACAGGCGGGTCCGGGTTTGAACCTTGGACCTCTTCTGCTCTGCCAGCTCAAGTAAGATCTTGCTAATGCAGACCTTGGCATGCTTCTCCCAATGCTTTGTATTATCGAGATTAGTCTGCATCTCCTCTAGCTTCTGGAGGGTATCATGGTACTTCCGCTTAAGGGTATCAGGCTGGAACATGTAACTGTGCTCTGAGCACAGCACCAATGTCTGCTGGGGGTGGTTGCTCTTTCATTGATTCCAAGGATGAAGTACACATTCTATGACTAGCTGGCCTGGACTGGTTATTCAGAATATAAAAACACACTATAAAATACCTATAAGAATCTGTGGTAAAACTTGAAATCAAACAGAATATACCTGTATACATAATGTTTTGAAAAATCTAATCTTATAAAACCCTCAAGTTATGGCCCTGGTAGAGGAATTCCCTAAATTCATGAAAAACCCTTTATATATTAACAGTGAAACAATCAAGAACTGAGTTACTGTATTAATAATACTAAACAGACATGATTAAAGATCCAGTGTAAATGCATGCTTTGACTAACTCACATTGATATACTATTACATATGATATATATTAATTAATGACTCCTTAAAGGTTCCAACCTCATGCTTCCAAGAAAAAAAAATGGCATCACAATCTTCTTGAGCAGCTTCAAAAGCCTGTGTTTGGAGAGATAAAAGTCCTCTTCTCTGAAGTGTTCAGAACAAACAACATCATATTTTGATGGCACCCATTGCTTCTTCATCACTGCATCAGTGCGGTTAATGGCATGCACCCATATTTCCCTACTGTATGATGGTATTCTGGAGTAATGTAAAAAGTTCTCAAGATATAATTTCTGTATCTTTCTGGAGCAATGTTGCATCTATTCACCCTATCCGCTAACTGTTACTAGTTACACTGGGGCTAATAATAAAGCTGGGGCTAATAAAGAAGTAGTCATTCATAAATTTCAGGCTAAATAATGTTCCTTCAAGAGCAACTGACACAAACATATACATTTTAAAATAGGCATTGTTATCAAAATTACATAACACTAATCACTTTGATCAGAATACGAGTCTGAAAAAGTGAGCGGAGAGCATTTTATAAAAGCGCAAAATTGTGAAAGTCTCCCTCAATATCCCAGTGGCGGCCATATTGCCTGCGGCATCATTTGCGGATGTCACACAGGGACAGTCGCCAAAGAAAACATGCTGTGCCACCTGCTATAGCGGATGAACAAGAGAGATTTTCATATTTTTCTGATGCCCGTGCTGAGATTGAACATCTTTTTGAAGACAAAATCTCAGAAGCAACTGGGGCCATATTACCCTATAGTTTCGAGCCATATTAGACAATATTCAGATCACTTCTAACTGACAACAGACTCTCCCGACAGACGGACGAGGAGGACAAGGAACCCGATCAAATATTCAAAATGACTGGAACATAAGTGTTTGATTTTCCTAATCCAAGTCTTGTGGATGTAACATACTCAGGAGGACCCATGCCGGGCAAAGTAAGTATGTCAGGGGTGCCCAGACACTGGAGGCTGGTGGGGGAGAGCAAAGCAAAGCAAAGCAAATTTATTTGTATAGCATATTTCATACACGAGGTAACTCAATGTGCTTTACATGATTAAAGGCATTTGAAAACAAAGAGATTAAACATTTAAAACGGGATAAAACCAATAAAAATGAAAAACAAAATATTTTAAAAAAAGACAATTAAAACCGCATACGGAGCAAGTGATGTGATCAAAAAGTGGATATATTCTAAAAAGCATGAGAAAAAAGAAGAGTTTTCAACCTGGATTTAAAAACATTCACACTTGGGGCTGACCTCACCTCTGTTGGCAATTTATTCCATTTGTGTGCAACATAATAGCTAAATGGTGCTTCATCTTTGCTTTGGACTTCGCACTCCACTATTTGACCTGAGTCAGTCGTTCCCAGAGCTCTACTGGGTTTGGGTCTGGGTCAGGACCTACAGATCATTTAGTGATTTATAGACCTGTAGCATAACTTTAAAATCTTTTCTAAAGCTGACTGGAAGCCAGTGCAAGGACTTTAGGATTCGCGTTACATGCTCTGGCCGCATTGTTTTGGTCAGAACGGGAGCTGCAGCATTCTGAATGAGCTGCAGCTGTTTAATACTCTTTTGGGGGAGTCCAGTCAGAAGACCATTACAGTAGTCAAGTCTACTTGAGATAAAAGCATGGACTAGCTTTTCCTGGTCTGCTTGACACATACAAGACTTGACTCTAGATATGTTTTTCAGATGGTAGAAGGCAGTTTTTGTGATTGATTTGATATGATTGTTGAAAGTCAGGTCGGAATCAATAAGAACACCAAGGTTTCAGACTTGGTCTTTAAAGATAGAGAGTCCAGGTGTTTACTAACAGCAATTTTCTTTTGTGTCACGTCATCTCATTATCCAAGCCGGTTAAACTCACAAGGGTTGCAAGAAAGCTGGAGCTTATCCCAGCTAGCTTCGGGCAAATGGCAGACTACACCCTGAACTAGTCGGCAGTCAGTGGCACCATCGACACCATCACTGAGCGGGAATCGATCCCACGCTGCCCGCACCAAAGGCGGGCATGTGTACCGCTACACCATCAGTGACTTATCAAGTCTCTTTTCTTTATTCCCAAAAACAATTGTCTCAGTTTTGGTGTGATTTAGTTGAAGAAAATTTTGGCTCATCCAGTTATTTATCTGATTTAGACAGTGGCAAAATACCTCAACTGAACTGGAGTCATCTGGAGACACTGCTAAATATAACTGTGTCATCTGCAAAGCTATGGTGGTCAAAATTAAAGTTTTGAAGAATTTGACCCAAGGGTGGCATATGAACAGGAGAGGTCCAAGAACTGACCATAGGTCATTGCCATTTGTTGAGACTGAGCACCTCCAATGGTCTCAAAGTAGCTCCTTTACTCCAGGTAGGACCGAAACCATTTAAGGACCATTCCATTTAGTCTAAGCCACGTTTCCAACCTGTTTAGCAGTATATTGTGATCTACCGTATCAAAAGCCGCGCTGAGATCCAACAAGACCAAAATTGACACCTTTCTTGAGTCAGTATTCAACCTTTGCACTTTGATAAGAGCAGATTCTGTACTGTGATAAGTTCGGAAACCTGATTGAAATTTGTCAAAAAGTGCATTTAAATTCAAGAAATTGCTTAGTTGATTAAAAATAACTTTCGCAAGAATCTTGTGAAAGATTCTTCAAAATCAAAGATCTTTTTTATTTTGTTTACAGTTTTGTTCACCGTTCACTCTCTGCTTCACCTTTATAGACCGACGGTTTTTCGTGAAAAAAAGTGTTTTTTCCCCAACATCATCAGTGGATAAGCTAGAAAACACATTTTCTGTGAAATTTTTGATGAATTTCATAACACAGAACTTTGCAACTTGAATTACATTTTCAAATGCGAGGAAACAAGGTAAAAAATTTCTGTCTGAAATAGGACGTCACAGAGACAACAAATGAACAATGCATTTAGCATGTATTTTCCCATTGCGAGTCCTTATTTAAAAAAATAATCTCACTGATTAACTTGAAATTTAATGTTTTTATGACAAAAAATCCGGAGTGCTTTGCTATGATGATAGTGCTTCACAGCGTATTTTGGGAAAAGTTAACGTCACGGAAATCGGGACCCAGGCAATGTTCCGTCTAAACTGTGCAACAGCGCATTTGCGCACTTGTCGCACTGTCTCAGCGCAGAGGAAAACAGATCAATGCAGTGAACTACATGACTGACTTTTTTTTTTTTTTTTTTTTTTTAAACACAGCAGCACACTGCCTCTCATGAAGAGCTGCTGCGACGTTACGTCCAGGACTTCTTCCCATCCTTCTTCGGTCAATATGGACCATGACTATGACTGCACAGGTCTGCAGACCCAGCTCGATGGTGATGGTGGTCTGGTTCCTCTGCCGCCATCTGCCACGGATACTCCAGTCAAACCAAGAGAGAAAAAACAAAAGGCAGAGATGTCTTTAGCTGATCTACAAGCTAGCATCCTCACTGCAATCAATGTGCGCGCCGACAACTTGGAAGGCATGATTACTAAGAATGCGGACATGATTACTAAGAATGCGATGAGCATTGATGCCCTTAAAAAATCAGTTGATTTTGCTCTTGCTGAAGTTGAATCTCTTAAATCTAACATGAAGGAAGTCCAGGCTGCTAGCGTAAAATATGAACAGCAGATTGCAGACTTGCAGCAAAAGGTCAATGAAGCAGAACGTTATACTCGCAGATGGAACCTCAGACTTCACGGCATCCCTGAAGACAACCCAGAAGACATCAAGGCCAAAGTTATCAACATTTGCTGTTCTATGTTGCCTGGTTCTCAGCAGAAAATTACAGATAATATTGACATTACACATCGCCTAGGGAAATACCAGAGTTCCCAAAACCAGCCAAGAACCACCATCATCCGCTTCACAAACAGATCCACAAGAGATCTTTTGTGGAGAGTGGCAAAAAAGAGCGAATACCTCAAAAACCACAAGCTGAGATTTACTGAAGATCTAACAGCTGAAGACAAGGCAATACGCAACAAGCTGTGGCCAATGATTGAAGCGGCAAGGAAAAATGGGAAAAAGGCTCACTTTGCAGGCACCCGTGTTATCATCGATGGAAAAGAAACACGCCCAGAGAATAGTGATGGTTTGCAGGCTAATACCCCATCCAGTGGTGGATCCACTCACAGTTAAAAGGTCGCTGAACTCAACGCAACTTCACTCAGGATGATCGACAAAGAAAATTGAAGAAGAATGAGGAGGAACAGAAGTGCCTTTACAGGTTGTAAAACACTGAAGACAACAGACAATACAAGGGCTCGTTATCACAAGTATGGCTAAAGTTTTAAGGGAGGAGCGTTAAAATTCAAAGGACAATTTTGGACCTTTATCTCTTCCCACTTAACTTCTTGTCCTTTTCTGGATTAAAAGTGTTGCTAAACTTCTATATGTTCTACCTCATTGATGGTATGTTTAACACTGGTTTATATGTTAATAGGTACATTTTTAAATTCTCAGGGATAGAGATTTTTTTTTTCTCTTCGTTACTTGAAACTATCTTTCTATAGTTCTTGTTCTTAGTATATTTTTTTTTTGTTACATTGTCTTTCACTGTTGTTTCTCTTAATGTCAGGGGGTTAAGACAAAACGTTAAAAGAAAACCTTTATTTTTATTTGCAAAACAACAAAAAACTGATTTCGCTTTCTTTCAGGAGACACACTCGCTTAAGAACGATACAACTTTTTGGAAGGCCCAATGGGGCAATGACATCTGGTTATCTCATTGTTCAGAAAGAGCAGCAGGTACAGCTGTTTTAAATAATTCCTTCAATGGGAAAATCTTGCACAGTGAAGCTGATACTAAAGGTCACTTTCTTATTATAATTATTAATACCAATGATACCATAATTTTCTTAGTTAACATATATGGATACAATTCAAAAAGTGAAAATTATACCCTATTCGGAGTTTTAGAATCTCGTTTCCTATATTGGCTCTCTAAATATCCAAGCGCAAAGATAATAATGGGCGGTGATTTTAACATTGCTCTTAACGGTCTCAAAGATAGGTGGCCTCCGCGCTCTAATCCCTCATTAGCATCTACTCTAATACAGTTCATGCATAAATTTGATTTGATTGACATATGGAGAGAAAAAAATCCTGGAATGTCCTTATATACTTGGAATAATAAAACTAACACTAGTTTGTCAAGAATAGATTTTTGGCTGATTTCCAATGGATTTGACAAAAATGTCATTACTGTCAATATTATTCCAACTCCGCTTACTGACCATAAAGCAATATCAATACAAATCCTTCTAAACCCTCGTACCTGTCGTAGGAATTCTTACTGGAAATTAAACAGCTCTATTCTTAAACATGAAGCTGCTTCTAAGACCATCCGATCTTTAATTGATCTTTACTGGCAAAAAGCCTTACTTGAAAATAAGTTTTGCACTAACTGGGAACTTTTAAAATTCGAACTATCAAAATTTTTGAGGACATACAGTAGTTCAGTTGTTAAGGCAAAAAAAGCTGAAGAAGAAAACATTATCTCAGAAATAACGGCTTTGACACAAAAAAACAGAGCTAACTTATCTGAAAGTGAATCTCATCTCTTAATACAGTTACAACTTAAATTAGATGATTTATATAGGATGAAAGCTGAGGGGGCTTTTATTAGAAGTAGAAGGAGGTGGATGGAGGAAGGAGAACAGAATACTGCCTATTTTTTCCGGCTTGAAAAATCTCATGGCAAACTTAATACTATACAAAAACTAAACATTGACGGAAACATCACAGACGATCCCAAAAAGATAGCTAAATACTGCTCTGATTTTTATACCAAACTCTATGATTCTAAATACTGTGAAGACCTCACCAGCCACTTTATGGTATCTCTCACAAACACTAAGTCAATTGATCTCGGCCTGAAAGAGTCCTGTGACCAACCACTAATAATACAAGAAATTATCTCAGCAATAGATCATCTTAAATTAAATAAATCCCCAGGTACAGATGGCATTACTTCCGAATTTTACAAAGCTTTTTCTAAGCAGTTAGCTCCCTTCCTCCTCGCTCTCTTCTCAGAATGTATTCATAATGAATCCCTCCCTCCAACTTTAACTCAAGGCCTTATAACTTTAACACCCAAACCCAAAAAAGATTTACTTCTTATTGATAATTGGCGCCCAATATCATTACTAAATAATGACTACAAAATTTTTGCCTCAATATTTGCCAAAAGAATGAAATTTGTTTTAGATTATATAATTGATGAGACTCAATCTGGTTTTATGAGAAATAGACACATTTCCAACAATATAAGATTAGTTCTTGATTTAATTGACTATGCAGATCTATGTCCAGACGAAAGTTTCATCCTTTTCTTAGATTTCTATAAGGCTTTCGATACAATTGAACATAACTTTATATTCCATGCACTAGACAAGTTTAATTTTGGCCCACTTTTCAAAAGTGCTGTCCGAACAATGTACAAAAATGGAAACTCATCTATTAAACTGCATGCTGGCACTTCCCCCCGATTTCCTCTTAGACGTGGAGTAAGACAAGGATGTCCAATATCACCCTATCTCTTTCTTCTTTGTACACAGCTTCTCACCGACTCTATTAAGCTCAGCCCATTGAAAGGTATTCTAATAGCAGACAAAGAAATTTTCATAAGTCAGTTGGCCGATGATACTACACTTTTCTTAAAAAATAGATGTCAGATTCCTCTTGCTATTGATGTGGTTAACACATTTTCTCTTGCCTCTGGGCTCTGCTTAAATATTAAAAAATGTGAACTACTTGCCCTCAAGACTTGTAATATCTCTTCAATCTGTAATATACCTGTAAAAGACTGTGTCACATATTTAGGCATATTTATAAATAAAGATATGGAAACTAGATGTGATTTAAACTTTAATCCTGTTATCGACAAAACTCAGAAAAAACTTAATCAGTGGCTGCAAAGGGATTTATCTTTGAGGGGCAGAACTTTATTAACTAAAGCTGAAGGTATATCCCGGCTCACCTATGCTGCCTCATCGCTTGGTGTTAATAAAAACATTCTAAAAAATATCGACAAAATGCTCTTTAACTTCGTATGGAAAAATAAAACTCACTATATTAAGAAATCGGTTGTAATGAACACTCATGACAAAGGAGGCCTAAATTTTTTAGACTTTCAAACATTAAATAATACTTTTAAAATTAATTGGCTGAAGCACTTCATTAAAGACCCCTCCTCAATTTGGAATTTCATACCAAATTTTGTCTTCTCTAAAGTAGGTGGCCTACATTTTCTTTTACTGTGCAATTACAAGATTGAAAAAATCCCATTGAAATTATCAAACTTTCACAAACAGATGCTTCTCTCATGGTCTTTATTATATAAACATAACTTCTCTCCGCACAGATATTACATATGGAATAACAAAGACATAACATACAGAAACAAATCCTTATTTTACCCTGCCTGGTTTTCTCATAATATACTACTGGTTCACCAGCTGTTTGATTCCGATGGCTTGCTGTTTACTTATGAAGAATTTATATCAAAACACAATGTGTTAATCCCTACTGACGAATTTAAGATAATCATTAATGCAATTCCTGCTGGTGTCTCTTTGCTATTTAGAAGCCCAGCGGACCAAATACCAGCTCCTTTGCATCTTGATCCATCTAAAAGCGAAGTAGGCAGGATTTGTTTCTCGAGAACACGTAAAAACAATCGTTCCATACGTACTTTATATCAAAGGGACATAGTGTCTCTTCCTCACATAACATCTTATTGGAACCAATTATTACATAATCTTGACTGGAAAAGAATCTGGATCTTACCAACTAGATATATGATTAACAACAAAATAAAAGAAGTATCTTTTAAGTTAATTCATCAAATTTATCCTTCCAAAATATTTATTTTACAGCGTTTTAAAAAACAAATTGATACTGATTGCTCTTTCTGTTCAAACTGCCCTGAAGATAATTTTCACTTATTTTGGTCTTGCCCTGTCTCCAATAATTTCTGGAAAGATGTTTGTCTTTTTATTTCTACTTTTATTGACAACAGTTTTACTCTTTGTTTTGAAAATATACTGTTTGGTTTCACGTCTTTTACCTCGTCTAAAAACAGACACTATTATATGATTAATCTTATAATTTTACTAGCTAAATTTCATATTCATAAATGTAGGTGTATAAATAAAAATCCTTGTTTTATTTTCTTTCAAAATGAAACTAGACAGTATATTCATACCATTAAGAATTCTATGAACGCTAAAGCCATTAAAACGGTAAATTTGTGTAGTTTATTTCATGTTTTTTTGTAGAATGTAATCTTCTTTTTGACCCCCCTGGCAAATTGTCTTCTGCGTTGAATTGTATTGTTCTGTTTAATGTTCAATAAAGAAAAAAAAAAAAAAAAAAATGAAGAGCTGCTGCTCGGCTACACACTCTACTTCCTACTTTACCTGACGCTGCTCTCCTCCATTTTAAAGGGGTATACTCATAATAACAAACCGGGTATGAGAAAGGTCTGGTCTGAAGCCAAAGTAGAAAGTGCAGGATGAGATTGTGTATGATTTTAAAATTCCACCTTGGCACAGCCTGATTGAGGATGAAAGCACAGACGATACATTGCCCAAAAAGCTATTTCTGTATTTTAAATATAGGAGGCAAGATCAATCTTAAATCTGTTTGAAATCATCATTCAGCTTTCAACATGCATTGCTAAAGATATTCTGCAAGCAATAATTCAGTTTTAAACCAAGAAAATCTAAAATATCATTGCGGGTTAAAAAAAAAAAAAAAGAAACAAAGTTGGAAGCAACATTTCAAATTTATATTTAATAGTTGGCTTGGTATGTATTTGTATTGTAATGCATTTTTTATTTGTTGACATTTTGAGTGTAAGGTTGCAAAACACAAAATTGTTCTTAAAAATGTTTTGATGGGAATGTAATCTGAACCTTTTAATGAGCCATGTAACTTCCATGGATGACATTGATTGACCACAGTGCATACATCTGATGTTGCTCACAATGGTCAAAAGGAGCGATCACGGCCTGAGTGTGTTTGCTCAGACACGTAAAAATTTGAGGGAACATTGGCCCTAAGTAATATGCAAGGCTTCTTGGTAGTCACTGTGTTATATGCCTTTCCTGTGCACTTAGCCTTTTTTGGCTTACCAAGTCAAATTAAAAATCCTTCACGTTACCAGAATTGCTCACACTACCAATTTTTATTCTTCATGCCAAACTTTGAGGAAAAACCCCGCCGTAATCCAACCGTGTCCTCCTCACGTTGTAGGAGTACCAAGATGGCGGCCACTGGTTTCGACCAATCGACACACCGCTCGATCTGTCTGCGCTATCCATTTATTTATTTATTTATTCGATCAGTGGTGTTCCCACGTTGCCTGCATCATCTGCACGCGACCGCAATGCGCGTTGTCGTCAGTGTCTTTTGATGACGTGGCGTGTGGCTAACATAGGCACCGGTAGTCGCAGAGATGGTTGTCCCGTCGGAGCTCCGCCGCGGGTCCGCAGTGCGGTCCTGGTGGTGGCTCTCGGCCTTATTGTTGTCCACGTCCTCGCTGCCGGTGGCCAAGGCACTGGTAGAAGGTCTATATTGCGGGATGAAGGTCTGTTATGACGTGCTCGGGGTCACCCGGGAGGCCTCCAAAGCAGAGATCGCTCGGGCGTACCGGCAGCTGGCCCGCCGCTATCACCCGGACCGGTTCAGACCTGGAGAGCCAGGGTCGGAGGGGGAAACCGTGGAATCTGCCCAGCAAAGGTTCCTGCTTGTTGCTACAGCCTACGAAACTCTAAAGGTCGATTCAGTTCCTAAGTCTCTTTTCTCCTCGCTTATGTAACTACAATAAAAGACGGCGTCCATTAAACCCGGGGCATAATTTTTTAAAAGAATTCATTTCAATTCCATTTACTTTTTTTTTTTTTTATGTTTTTGCTCCCATTTTCATCTGCAACGTTCGACACACGCCATAACTAAAATCATAAATGGAATGTTTCACCAAAATAGTGTTAAAATAGCAATGCTTTGTTTTGTGTGATCATTATTTTGTCAGAATCTGGTTTATGGAATTTGTTGGTCAACAAGTGATTTAAAGTGGGTGTGCTTGCTTTTTTGATAATCGGATGCATGGCATCGCATTGAATTATCAAGTGATTGCCAGGGAGCCAAACAATGAGCTGTGATTTACCATCACACTTTAGACCTTCACCTGAGGCAAATTTGAAGTTAAGCTTTTACAGTAGCTCCTACTGACTGTAAGAAGCTGTGACACTGGGAATCTTACTAATGCATAGTTTGAATATTAAAAAAAGATGACTGGTGGTCAAAGCAAGATGATTTAGAATCTGATCTGTGCCCCTTGTACTTGAAAGACCGACCTTGATTCATTGCCTGTCTAGTGGGAAAAAGTGCCACATTTGGCAAGGACGATGAACGTACCACTTGTACACGCAAACAATTTCAAATACTAAAATTCCTTCCTCCTAGTATGTGGAACTATTGTAGTGCTCTCTAAAAGCAAACCCAAAATGTGTGCAGGATGAGGACACTCGGAGGGACTACGATTACATGCTGGACCACCCTGAGGAGTACTACCACCACTACTACACTTACTACCGCCGACAGCTCACCCCGAAAGTGGACGTCAGGATTGTAATCCTCGTCACCATATGTGCCATTTCTGTCTTCCAGGTATTGCGTAGCTGAATAGGAGCCTTGTTTAGCTACACACGCTACCAGTGAAAGTGTAGCATGGACCCACAAGCAGCACATGTAGCAAGCTGAGCCGTATTGGACTGCCACCACACTGCGCGTGGGTCCACACAACTTGAGACACTTTAGACCAAGTAACGCAAAACATAGAACACTTAAGGGAAGATGCGTTTTAGAGCATAGCTTTCTAACTTGCTCAATGCTGTATTGGTGAAAATGCTTATGGAAAAGTTATTATTAGTAAGTAACTTGAAACTGCAGTGATGAGACTTTGAGATGAGATGATGATGATGAAGGAGGTAAATACTTAAATAGTGGTGAGAGCGCTGACACTTGTGAGTGGGTTTGGTTTTAGCCACAGCCCAGACATCTGGACAACTGAAATGGTGAAAAATAGCTTGGAATTTAGACAATATACACATATATGATTTCAGCCATTTTAATGGACCGCTTATCCACACTAATGTCATGGGGGTGCTGGAGCCTACAAAGAATAGAGTAATTAAGGATGATAGAATAACTTAATCTGTTAACTATATTTTAGTTGCAAACTAATTTTTACTGTGGTAAATCATTTATGAGAGACTTTCTATAAATGGCAGCATGGTGGACGACTGGCTAGCACATCTGCCGAAGGACCCAAAGTCAATCCGGTCTGGCTTGTGTAGAGTTTGCGTGGAAAACATGCACGGGAGTTTAATTGAAGACTCGAAATTGCCCGTAGGTGTGAATGTGTTGCTTATATGTGCCCTGCGATTGGCGGGCAACCAGTTTAAGGTGTTCCCTGTGTCCTCCCCAAAGATAGCTGAGATAGGGTGCAGCAAACACAGTGCAGGGACGAGAATTTTCCACCGATCGGCGGATTTCCGACTTTTTCAGACCAAAATGACCATTCTTGAGATAAGCGCACATCCGTTGAAAAAAATTCAAGGGGGTGGAGGTGGGGTGGGGGGTACCGTGCGCTTGCCTCTCGGTGGTGGGCTCCGAGCTGCAAGTTCAGCTCAGTGCTAGCACCAGCACTACTATCATATGCGGTTCTAACTTGCTCGGTAGTGTAAATATTTTGCGACATAAACATTAAAACTCGTTTGTGGCAGATTACTTGATTGGACAAAAGAGTTATACGTAACGATCCATTCGTGTTAGTGGTTAATCGAGTTTCACCATTGCCATGTACATGTGTTCTCGGTTCTCAGAAATCGCAGTGTAACTTGTTAGTTAGCCAAGTGATAGGGCGAACTGAGCGACGGTGTGTTGATAGTTTTACAATGGCAAAAGTGTTGGGGGAAAAAAAGGATGAAGATCGAGCGAGGGCAATTGACAAGGATGCTGGAATCAAAAACTGTTTCAGGCGGGCATGGCTTGAAAAAAAGTGTCACCGTGCAGATAGGACTGAAAACGGTATGTCTAACCGAACACATACAAAAAGTGGACATTCCCGGCAAAGTGCTGTGCACTGTGTTCCGATAGGTGCTAAAAACCCCCCCCCCCCAAATCGACAGACATTTGCATGGTTTTTCCAAATTGGTTATTCTCATCCCTGACAGTGTGGGTAAACAGGACAAAAAAACATTTGGCTGGAAGGACATTGCACAAATGGTCAACAACCAGTAAACATAAGATGATCAAACGGAACGTCGTCTCCCCTCTCCAGTATTACAGTTGGCGGAGCAGCTACAATGAGGCCATTAACTGCCTGGTGAACATCCCCAAATACCGCATCCAGGCCACCCTCATTGCCAAGGAGCAGGGACTCCTGAACCGCACAAGGGAGAAGGGCAAGAACCGGCGCTCCAAAGAGGAGATCCGGGAGCAGGAGGAGGAGGTGATCCGAGACATCATCAAAACTAAGATCGACATCAAAGGTGGCTGCCAGAAACCCAACCTGTCAGACATCCTGCTGTGTCAGATAGTGTTGTTCCCCTGCTACCTGGTAAACTATGTAGTGTGGTACGTCTCCTGGGTTTACCACTTCACCATCTGCAGGGAGGAGTATGGGGACCAGGAGAAGCTTTACATAATCAGGTGAGTTGTTTATGGCAGGTCCATTCCAATGTAGTGTTGCTGAGTAAGGCCATCAGCTTGCATTTCACCTCTCTCTACGGTTTGAAACCTTAGGAGGTACATGAAGATCTCCCAGTCACAATTTGACAGTTTGGATGAAGTCACTAGGCAGTCCTTCCTGGAAAAACAGCTCTGGATCAAGGAAAACTTTGAGGTTTGTGACATTAAAATTAAATGCTCTTTTGCCAGGCAGACCTCCTTCAAAGTCAAATGTAAGTGACCTGACCAGCATACGGACATGCTAATAACAACCCACGTTACAAGAAATTATAATCCTTTAAACAACACACGGAGCAGCCCGAAGTGTTGTACACTTTCCTCCTTGTATGATAACTATGAAGGAGCATGCAGAACACCATGTACACCTGCTGCATTTCCTATTTCCCTCTCAAGATTTTCTATGATCATGTTGTGATATGGAATTTATTTTGTTTCGTAATATAAGAATTGGTAAAATATTTTGTTCTTTTAGTCAGCCAGAGCTGCTGAGAATATAATGCGATCAAGATGTCATTTCATCATCATGTCTGTCATACTGTTATTGTTTGTACATAAAGACTGCAGTTCTGTTTATCTTTGAATTCCTGGTTAACCCCCAAAATAAATAAATCAAGACATTAAATGATGGGAGAAATGAAATGCCAGCGTGTTAAGGATGATACAATACAAATGAACTATGATAAACCAGTAGATCACTTTTGGAGTGCTGAACTTTGTTAAAAATTGAGAAAGTCTTAACGATGAAGAAGAATAATCATAATTTTTTAACAGTCAGCAGCTAACCCCAAAATTGAATTGAAATGGAAGTTGAAGTGAATTGAACTACTATGTATAGAATATTCATTTTCCCAACACTGATCTATATATACAGTATATATAGCAGGTTTAATAAAAAGATAAAAATTGCAGTAATTCCCAATTTATTGCACCCCTGACTCACAGGCATGATATACTTTACCTTCTACAAAAAGTACTAACATTATTATTGTCTTGCTGCACCATGTATGTGAAAGTACCAGTTGTTAAAAGGGTTATATTGTATACTGTTGCATGATTTTACTTTAGGGAGACTGGTTAGAGCGTCTGCCTCACAGTTTCGAGGGCCGGGTTAAAATCCCGGCCCCGCCTATGTGGAGTTTGCATGTTCTCCCCGTGCATGTAGGTGTAATGTGAGTGTGAATGGTTGTTTGTTTATATTTGGCTGGCGACCAGTCCAGGGTGTACCCCACCTCCTGCCCAAAGATAGCTGGGATAAGTTCCAGCATTCCCGCAACCCTTGTAAGAATAAGCAGCTCGGAAAATGGATGGATGAATGGACAATTGCCAGGAAAATTCAACTGAATCAAAACTGGAATGCCAGGTTGTTCAACATATTGGAAAACCCTTAACTGTGGTGATGATCAACACAGATGAAAAATCCAAGATTCTTTTAATCTCCAACCCAGCCCAAATCTACCTCATGGACACCTGCCATGTCATCTCTTGTCTCTTCTTTCATGCACTGAAGCACAGCAGAAAAAAGTTTGATGCATGAATTTCTTAACTGTTTAATATTTTCCTCCAGGGATTCCCAAACTGTGGAGGACAATGTTTAAACTCAACCAAACAAATTTCATGGAAGAATATGCTCAGGCAATAATTTCTTTTTTAAATCATGGGAAGAAAAGAACTGAAAGGAAAAAAAAACCTGGAGCCACGAAAAGAATGTGTGATCAACCAGGAGAGAAAGACCTGACAAAGTTTGCTGGTTCTACGGACTAACTTGTCAGAGGTCACTTCAGTTTCCCCCTGTCTCGCAGTTATGATGGCTACATGCACACGCACACTACAGTGACTTGCAACTTTACATAACTTGATATACAGGACGTATATAGGATATATGTTAGCATTAAGATGGTATACTTTTGTTTGAAATTATAGACTTTAGTTAGCATTTTAGTGTTTTCAATGTCCTGACTCTTGCAGTGAATTCAAGCCACTTCAGTGTTCTTAATTACTGTAGTTTGTCTGCCTGTAGATTGTATTGTCAGCGGGTATAAATGGTTACTCTTGTCTCTCCTCCAGCTGTACAGAGCAGAGCAGGAAGAGGAGATGAAGGTGAAAATGGCAACCGACCCAAAGATGAAGAGGTACAGGCGCTGGAGGAAGAACGAAGGGCCAGGCCGGCTGACCTTCATCGACGACTGACATCCGCATGATGTGATGTGCGCACGGGCCGCAGTGCCAACATGCATGGATTACATGCGAGTGACGTGTAGACATGGATGCAGATGAACTGCTGATATGAACGAGGACAACAAAGCGGAATAAAGTGCAAGCTATGAAGGAAATTTTTACATTTTCCTTCACTCCACTTAATTTAACTTAATCTTTTAAGAATTGTTACATTTGTGGCATTGTTGTTTTCATCCAACACAGACAGCGTTGGGCTGAAATCAATGTAGAAATTTCGCAAAAGTGACATTTACAGGAAGTTAAAGTGGGACACAGCTGGCATTGAACCGCAGTCTTCTTCCCCACAAGTCCTGCATTCTTTCATGCCAGCTGAATAACCAAGTAGTTAAAGAATCGCATTTAAAATGAACAATGTTGCAAGTTTGTGTTTGAGCATTGTATCCGTTTATAACTGCCTCAGATATTGTTTACATGGTAAGCCAAAGTCATCTCTGCACATTTCTCATCACAGTTTTTGCTGTCCCCTCAGAAGTGCAAATGGTTACTTAAAACGATTTCTTTTTAAACTTTGAGGGATAATGCGGGATAAGGTCACTGTACTCATATAAGCTTTTCAATGAATTTTCAGTATTTGTAAAGTGACATCACTTTTATTCAAATGATTCTGCTTTCTAAAAACAATTTTTCTATCTGTATTTTGCATTTTTCAAATAAATTTTGGACATTACAATTGTCGCCTCTATGTTACAACACAGCGGTTGGATTTCTGCTCCGACCTTTGTGAGGGGGTTCTTATTTTTCTTGCGTGTTCCAGATACTCTTATTTCCAAGTTCCAAAACATTGTTTGGTTCATTTGTGTCTTGTACAGAGGCGTCAGTGTTTGTCTATATGTGCCCTATGATTGGCACATATCCACAGTCCAGTTTGGACTGTTGTGTATGTATGTGGTCACGCAAAGACAGCTAGGCTAGACCTGAGGTCCCCCTAATCCTAATGGGGATAGTCAGCATAGAAAATGGGTGAATGCACGTTCCAAAATCAGATGGCTCCCTTTTTATAGTGTGCGACAGGTCACAACTGCCTTTGTTTTGTTTTTGTTTTTTTTGTTTTTTTTTAAGTAAGTAAAGGCTGCACTTAAGCTTGGGGAATAAAACTATAAAAATGTAGTGGTACGACTTTGCCTATTTAGTCACAAGTGTGTAGTATAGTTGTGTCTAAAGCATTATTGACATTGAGAAATGGCACCGCATCATGAAAATCAAGTGTAAATATCCCTAGGTTAAAGTTCTAATTTCATAAAAATAATTCATATTGAGATAAGGTTGTAATATGAGATAAACTCTAATTCTACACAGGAATGTCATTATCTTCTCAAATTACACCAGAAAGCTATTATCACCATATTTTTTGTTGTTGTTGAAAAAAAAAACCTTCCCAAGTCACTCTTAGAGAATATGACACAATGCCGATTGAGCCATTCAGTTCCTCTACTATCTTGCTACATGTCAATACAAATTCTTATTTGCCTGATTCATTTCCTGCACTGGCCACGTTGGTGGTGCACTCCAAATGACAGCATGGAAATGACACATCCATAAAAATGTTAAAAATGTAGAATAACGTAAAGGGGGACATTGCTTACTACAAGAATCAAGAATTCTGCTCCATTATAAGTGCACTTAAAATTGAAAATGAAATTTGTATGTGAGGGCTGAGTCTTGTCTCATGTAAACGATTCCCCGCTCACTGCTTCACCGCTACTGTGAGAAGTGATGCTGCCGCTGAATAATTTTCGTTTGTGGAGACAGCACTTCATCACCATGCCACTGAAGTACACTTTTGCTTTACATTTGTGAGGGGCAGTCAAAAAGTACAGATCTCAACTTGAATTAACCAACCCACTGCTGACATTTTTTTCCTAAAAATTTCAGTCGGTAGCTTGAATACTTCTTTGAATGATTCTTTAAAACAAGTTTTGTTTAAGCCCGTCCGCTTCCTATCGGCCATTTTGAAAATAATGTAAGTGTCTGATGCCCGTCAGAAGCAAAGAGCTAGTGTGATTGAATTTCTTCCCCTGGAAGGGCAACCACCACAAACCATTTTTAAAAGGTCAACAAAATGTGTATAGGTTTTGGGTTATGTCATCAATGATGACACATAATGGTGACACTAAAAAAGTGGTGTCAAACATAAACTAATTTTTGTAGTGGGGCACATTGGTGTTCCGGTTTCCCTCAGAGGACTATCATGACTGTGAAACCATAAAAAATCTTTAACCACCTCATCATATTTCCACATAGAATTTATAAACTACTTTTGGAATCGGAAATCAATGGTAATGTGTTTTTCAACTATTGCTGCTTGCAATACTTCAATGTGTTCATTTATGATATGACAATTTGAAATTTTGGTACAGATTCAAACAAAAATCGTGGATGGTAACACACATGATTTGCCTTTACGGGCCACATAAAATCATGCGGTGGGCCAGAGATGGCCCCCGGACCTGCTAGGGGTATGATCCAGCCTGCAGGATTAATTTGAAAGTGAAACATTACAAAAAAAAAAACATTGTGGTGGTGAATACTACAGATAGTTTTGACAATGCTTATGCTTTCTTTAAAAAAAAAATGCAATAGTAATTCCTACGTCTTCATAAGTTGATTCAACTTTAAAGTGCAATAGTTTACAGTTCCAAATACCTGTGAAATAAAGTTTTGTGCCTGAAAATACAATCACCATGACCAGTTACTATGCACATTCTAGATGACAAAGGAAACTGGTTGTTTTGTAAAATGATTAAAAATAAAACCAAATATTTTCAGGTCCATTATGAGTTGCTTATCCTCACAAGGGTCGTAGGAGTGCGGGAACCTATGCCAGCTATCATCAGGCAGGAGGCAGTGTACACGCTGAATTGGTTGCCAGTCAGTCACAGAATATTTCTCTAATGTGTTTGATTGGTTTTGCATTCAAATAAATGTAATGTTGTGTATTATTACATCTGGTATGATAAGGTTTTAGTGCCCGGCCCTGGACATTAATTTTAGATTCATATAGGCCCTGAATTATAATCGCACACCTGCTCTACAAACTTCTCTAATCAGTGGGTCGATCCGAGCACTATTTGCATAATTATCCACTGAAGATAGTCATCTGTGCCTTTGCTTGTCATAGAGGTCACTCCCAGCAGCCTTTTAATTTTTTTTTGTTTTTTGCTTTTGATCCTGGACAGCCACTTTCTCATTAGAACCTACTGCAGCTTTCCCATACACATTTTGAAGACAATGTGTTGAGCTCTTCAAAGGCAGGTCTCAGGAGGTGTGGATGGAGGATCACCTGCTCAAAGGTCTAGCACACCAGCTAAATCCCCAGACCCAAACCCCATTAATAACCTCTGGAATGGGAACATTCTACCTCGAAATGATTAAATACAAGAATGCAGTTCTATCAACTGACAGAACACCATACTGGAAAGAACACAAATCACTTTTTTTCATGAACAATAAAAATTAACATACGTTTAATCATACAAAAACAAACAATTACAAGGCAGGATGATAGAAAAAGCCGTGTCCTTCTGACATCAACAACAATAATAAGGAATTGCAAAATGATCCGATTGCTTTGGACAGAACTTGTTGCCAGTCACCAACTAAAACAGTGCATGTTGAGATGATCAGTATTCTCTGTAAGGAAAAACATTCCATATGCACATACGTGTCTTGGAGTGTTTCTTTGTCTGTGCAGTTATGAATAATAGGCGTCATCTATCTGCTTTGACAACTATCGACATTAAGGGAAGTACACAAACTAAAGGTTTGACATTTGCATGGCGTCTGTACATGCATTCAACCAAGACATCCCATAGGCTCAAGTCTTCTTTACGTCACATTTTATTCTGCAGTATACATTTTAGATTACAAAATGTTTTTTTAACTGCAAAATATATCCCAAATTAATATATAGAATGTTAGCTTGCTTTATTTTGTAATTACAGAGCAAAAAACTATTAAGACTCATTGTTTGAGACATTTACAGCATTATTGGTGGTAGGAATGATTGACAAATCAAATGTACAAAAACTATTGTCAGTGTTATGGGAAACCTTTGGTTGTGAGTAAACACAAAATAAAATGTCAAGAAACATTCCCTGGTAGATCATTGTGTTCCATACAGTACATCCTGGAATACAAACAACTTTCTATCATATCCATGTTGTGGACCTGACCAAAAAAATCTCACATAAAATTACTAAAAATCTTATTGTTGTGAATTAAAAGAAACTGACAGACTTAAGAGTTCAGTGAATGTTTTTACCCCCCGTCCATATTCCCATTTTTTTGCAGTTTCCACACTTGAAGATTTTCGACACAGCGTATCCTTACTATGGTCACAGGTATGCTGGAGCCTATCACAACTAACTTCAGCCGAGGTGCGGGGTACACCCTCAACTGGTTGCCAGCCAATTGCAGGGCACATAAAAAAATTCACTAAAATGGACAATTTAGTCTTCAATTAACCTACCATAGATGTTGTAAGGATGTGGGTGGAGTACCTGGAGAAAAATGCAGGGACAGATAGAACATGCAAGCGGGTTCAATAAGGGACCCGACTGTGTGGAGTTTGCATGTTCTCCCCATGCCTGCGTGGGTTTTCTCCGGGCCCTCCGGTTTCCTCGTGCATCCCCAAAACACGCAACATTAATTGGACGTAGGTGTGATTGTGAGTGGGACTGATGTCTGTCTCCACGAGCCCTGTAATTGGCTAGCAACCAGATCAGGGTGGAACCCGCCTCCTGCCTGTTGACAGCTGAGATAGGCTCCAACACTCCTTTGATTCTTCTGAGGATAAGCGGCTCAGAAAAGGGATGTTTTATTTATTTATATATATATATATATATATATATATATATAGATATAGATATATATATATACACACACACACACAGTATATATACAGTAAGTAAATAAGTATTTGAACACCCTGCTATATTTCAAGATTTCCCACTTCTGAATCATGGAGGGGTCTGAAATTTTCATTGTAGGTGCATGTCCACCGTGAGAGAGATAATCTAAAAAGAAAAATCCAGAAATCACAACGCATGATTTTTAAATTATTTATTTGTGTGACACAGCTACAAATAAGTATATGAACACGTGAAAAAAACAATGTTAATATTTGGTACAGTAACCTTCGTTTGCAATTACAGAGGTCAAAATTTTTCAGTAGTTGTTCACCAGGTTTGCACACACTCCAGGAGGGATTTTGGCCCACTGGTCCACACAGATTTCTTGATCAGACAGGTTTCTGGGCTGTCGCTGAGAAACACGGAGCTTCAGCTCCCGCCAAAGATTCTCTATTGGGTTTAGGTCTGGAGACTGGGTAGGCCACGTCAGAACCTTGACATGCTTCTTTCGGAGCCACTCCTTGGTTTTCCTGGCTGTGTACTTCGGGTTAATGTCATGTTGAAAGACCCAGCGAGGACCCATCTTCAATACTCTGACTGAGAGAAAGAGGTTGTTTCCCAAAATCTCACAATACAGGGCCGCGGTCTTCCTCTCCTTAATACAGTGCAGTCGTCCTGTCCCATGTGCAGAAAACCACCCCCAAAGCACCCCCACGCTTCACAGTAGGGATGGTGTTCTTGGGGTGGAACTCATCATTCGTCTTATGGTTAGTGGAATTATGATCAAAAACTTCCATTTTGGTCTCATCTGACCACAAAACTTTCTCCCATGACTTCTCTGTATCATCCAAATGGTCATTGGCAAACTTACGACAACTTTGACATGTGCTTGTTTAAGCGGGGGAACCTTCCGTGCCATGCGTGATTTCAAACCATGACGTGTTAAGTGTATTACCAACAGTCACCTTCTCACCCAGCTCTTTTAAGGTCATTGACCAAGTCCTGTCGTGTAGTCCTGGGCTGATTCCTCACCTTTCTAAAGATCATTGAGATCCCACAAGGAGATATCTTGCATGGGGCTCCACTCCGATTGAGATTGGCCATTATGTTTAGCTTCTTCCTTTTTCTAATGATTGCTCCGACAGTGGACCTTTTTTCACCAAGCTGCTTGGGAATTTCTCCATAGCCCTTTCCAGCCGTGTGGAGTTGTGTTGCAATTTTGTCTCTGGTGTCTTTGGACAGCTCTTTGGTCTTGGCCATGTTACAAGTTTGAGTCTTACTGTTTGTATGGGGTTGACAGGTGTCTTTATGCAGCTAACGACCTCACACAGGTGCATCTGATTCAGGATAATACATGGAGTGGAGGTGGACTAACAGGTCTTTGAGGGTCAGAATTCTAGCTGATAGGTGTTCAAATACTTATTTGCAGCTGTATCACGCAAATAAATTGTTTAAAAAAAATTATAGTTTGTGATTTCTGGATTTTTCGTTTTAGATATTACTGCAAAGGTACTCAGAGAGGCAGGCAGGAGAGTACTTGGGGTGCCTTCTGGTAGGAAAGGGGAGAAGGAGACTTGGTAGTGGAACCCCAAAATACAGGAAATCATCCAAGGAAAGAGATTAGTGAAGAAGAAGTGGGACATGAAGAGGACTGAGGAGAGGCGGAAGGAATACAATGAGATGCGACGGGCAAAGATAGAGGTGGCGAAGGCTAAACAAGAGGCTTATGACGACATGTACACCAGGTTGAATATGAAAGAAGGAAAAAAGGATCTCTATAGTTTGGACAGACAGAGGGATAGAGATGGAAAGGATGTGCAGCAAGTAAAGGTGATTAAGGATAGCGATGGAAATACATTATGTTGACTGTGGTATGCTAAGTAGATAGAAAGAGTAATTTGAGAAGTTAATGAATGAAGAGAATGCGAGAGAAGGTAGAGTTGAAGAAGCAAGCGTGAATGACCAGGAAGTGGCAATGATTAGTGAGGGGGAAGTTAGAAAGGCACTGAACAGAATGAAAAATGGAAAGACAGTTGGACCTGATGACATACAAGTGGAGATATAGAAGCAATTTGGAGTGGTGGCTGTGGATTTTTTTGACCTAATTTATTCAATAGAATACTAGCAGCAGAGACGATCCCAGAAGAATGGCAGAAAAGTATGCTAGTCTCCATTTTTAAGAAGAAACTATAGAGGAATAAAGATGATGAGCCACACAATGAAGTTATGGGAAAGAGTATTGGAGGCTAGACTCAGGACAGAAGTATCTGGGAGCAACAGTATGGTTTCAAACTTAGAAAGAGTACCAGAGATGCATTATTTGCCTTGAGGATGCTCGTGGAAAAGTACAGAGAAGGTCAGAAGGAGTTACATTGTGTCTTTGTAGATCAGAGGCTAGAGAAAGCCTATGAAAGAGTACCAAGAGAGGAACTGTTGTACTGCATGAGGAGGTCTTGTGTGGCGGAGAAATATGTTAGAAAAGTACAGGACATGTATGAGGGCAGCAGAACAGCGGTGAGGTGTGCCGTTGGTGTGTCAGAAGAATAAAGGTGGAGGTGGGACTGCATCAGGGACCCGCGCTGAGCCCCTTCCTGTTTGCAGTAGTAGTGGATAGAATGACAGATGAGGTTAAACTGGAAACCCCTTGGACTTTGATGTTCGCAGATGATATTGTGATCTGCAGTGAAAGCAAGGAGCAGGTGGAGGACCAATTAGAAAGATGGAGGCACACAATGGAAAGGAGAGGAATAAATATTAGCCGAAGTAAAACAGAATATATGTGCATGAATGTGAGGGGTGGAGGAGGAGGAATGAAGCTCCAGGGAGAAGATATCGCGAGGGTGAATGACTTCAAATACTTGAGGTCAACAATACAGAGCAATGGAGAATGTGGTAAAGAAGTGAAGAAACGGTCCAAGTGGGGTGGAAGAGTTGGCGGAAGGTGTCTGGTGTTCTACGCGACAGAAGAGTCTCCGCTAGGATGAAAAGCAAAGTTTATAAAACAGTGGTGAGGCCGGCCATGATGTACGGATTAGAGACTGTGGCACTGAAGAAACAACAGGAAGCAGAACTGGAAGTAGCAGAAATAAAGATGCTGAGGTTCTCGCGTGGAGTGAACAGGTTGGATAGGATTAGAAATGAGCTCGTTAGAGGGACAGCCAAAGTTGGATGTTTTGGAGACAAGGTTAGAGAGAGCAGACCTCAATATTTTGGACATGTTCAGAAACAAGGGAGTATATTGGTAGAAGGGTACTGAGGATGGAGCTGCCAGGCAAAAGAGTGAGAAGAAGACCAAAGAAAAGGTTGACGGATGTTGTGAGAGAGGACATGAGGACAGTGGGTGTTCGAGAAGAAGATGCATGAGATGGGCTTAGATGGAAAAAGATGACACGCTGTGCCTAACCCTCACGGGAGAAGCTGAAAGGAAAAGAAGATTATCTCTCTCACAGTGGACATGCACCTACGATGAAAATTTTAGACCCCTCCATGATTTCTCAGTGGGAAATCTTGCAATATAGCAGGGTGTTCAAATACTTATTTTCGTCACTGTATATATATATATATATATATATATATAAAAAATTATGCAAAAAAATTAATTTAAGAAGGGTCCACTATTCTTTCACAGCACTGTATGTCTAGTTTAAATGCAGAGATTAATATTAGGAATCCGCTTAATACAACTCGAAAAAAGTTACTCAACATCTTTCATTGACTGTCCCAGAAAATAGTGTTTGTTTTGTCTTTTGTAACCACTTCCTTGGATTTTAAGGTGCAACAAAATAGTTTTCTTTGAATTTCTACACTAAGAATGCATAACTGTCTTCAAACATGTTTAACTGGAGGAAGCGCAGATATAATAATTATCACAGTATCATAATGATAAGTGTAAGTCACAAACTACACTACAAAAAAACGTTTAGTTTTGTTTTTGTTGTTAAACTCCATCGACGTTTCAGCAAGTACACAAAAGCATATGCAAAGGCTTAAGTGAAATCCTAACGAACACAGATTGCAACACTTAAAAAAATGCACATCAAGAAGCAATTTGGCAATATAAAATCAAGGAAAAAAATATTTTTTTTTTAAAATCACAGTTTTTATCTGCAGACATCTTGAAGGTTCCGTCAATCTTGAATAAATATTCAGTTGTGAAATGGTCTCTTTTTTTTGTCTTTTTTACATGTTGCTTGCCATGTTCTGTACAAAACTTTGCTTTTGTTGTTTGGGATTATCATCAGGTTTGATCTTTATTCTTAACGTTACAAAAAAAAATAATCCTCTCCTTTTCCATTTGACAATGTAGAAAATTGTCCGACAGGCCAACTTAAGAATCACTGGTTGATAAAAGCCCATTTCTGGCAGGGATGTTCAATTAAATATATTTTAAAAGTTCCATATTTTAGCTATTTAGATGTTCATATAGTGACTAACCTGGAATTAGTATAAAACTGTCAATTTAACTTCAAAAAGCATATTGGATTTGTCACACAAGTGTCTGGAAAAGGCTCATTGACTGCT